>NC_084616.1:49421913-49739413 GCF_033978795.1 Nerophis ophidion
GTGGATGTACATCTTAAGTTGTTCAACAGTCCGGGGTCTTGTTGTCGTATTTTACGCTTTATAATGGTCCACACATTTTCGATGGGAGACATGTCTGAACTGCAGGCAGGCCAGGAAAGTAAGCGCACTCTTTTACTACGAAGCCACGCTGTTGTAACACGTGGCTCGGCATTGTTTTGCTGAAATAAGCAGGGGCGTCCATGTTAACGTCACTTGGATGACAACATATGTTGCTCCAAAACCTGTATGGACCATTCAGTATTAATGGTGCCTTCACAGATGTGTAAGTTACCTATGCATTGGCCACTAATACACCACCATACCATCACACATGCTGGCTTTTGAACTTTGCGCCTATAACAATCCGGATGGTTATTTTCCTCTTTCTTCCGGAGGACACCACGTCCACAGTTTCCAAATATAATTTAAAATGTGGACTCGTCAGACCACAGAACCCTTTTCCACTTTGCCTCAGTCCATCTTAGATGAGCTCGGGCCCAGCATTCCTCTGTGTTGTTGATAAATGGCTTTCGCTTTGCATAGTAGAGTTTTAACTAGTACTTACAGATGTAGCGACCAACTGTTGTTACTGATAGTGGTTTTATGAACTGTTCCTGAGCCCATGTGGTGATATCCTTTACACACTGATGTCGGTTTTTGATGCAGTACCGCCTGAGGGATCAAAGGTCCGTAATATCATCGCTTATGTGCAGCGATTTCTCCAGATTCTCTGAACCTTTTGAAGATTTTTACGGACCGTAAATGGTAAAATCCCTAAATTCCTTTAAAAAAGCTCGTGGAGAAATAGTGTTCTAAAACTGTTCGACAATTTGCTTACAAAATGGTGACCCTCACCCCATCCTTGTTTGTGAGGTACTTATCATTTCATGGAAGCTGCTTTTATACCCAATCATGGCACCCACCTGTTCCCAATTAGCCTGCACACCTGTGGGATGTTCCAAATAAGTGTTTGATGAGGATTCCTCAACTTCATCAGTATTTATCACCCACTTTCCCAACTTCTTTGTCACCTGTTGCTGGCATCAAATTCTAAAGTTAATGATTATTTGCAAAAAAAATGTTTATCAGTTCGAACATCAAATATGTTGTCTTTGTAGCATTTTCAACTGAATAGGAGTTGATAATGATTTGCAAATCATTGTATTGCGTTTATATTTACATCTAATACAATTTCCCAACCCATATGGAAACGGGGTTTGTACTTTAAAAATCATACGTATGTATTAAGTACAACAAACATAAACACTATCTCTTTTTAAATGGTTCAAGTGAACTGAGTAAAACAAACACGGGCATGAAGACCTGTCCCGCCCTGAAATCGGTAGGTTGTGAGTTCAAACCCCGGCCGAGTCATACCAAAGACTATAAAAATGGGACCCATTACCTTGAGGGTTTAATCACTAAAATCATTCCTGAACGCAACCACCGCTGCTGCTCACTGCTCCCCTCACCTTCCAGGGGGTGGAACAAGGGGATGAGTCAAATGCAGAGGGTAATTTCATCACACCTAGTGTGTGTGTGACTAGCAGTGGTATGTTAACAACATATTCATTTTCAATCAATCTTTATAAGTTACAGTAAATTCAGGAGGTACTTGGTCTGAGTAAAAGTTCCAATCCTACAAAGGCATTGGCAATGTAAGTCAAGTCAACTTGTAGTGTATGCCGGAATTTATACCTAAACTAACAACTAAGTCACCCACACTGTGGAAAGCATAATCAAATACAGTAATTCAAAATTAAAGACAATAATTAAATGAAACTGCAAAGAAAATATGGACAACTTTTTCCTCATATCCCTATGGTTGGTCTTAACACTAGATTGTACGCTGCAAGGGAATGAGAAACAGGCTTAATGAAAGGAGATAGTCTCAATAATGAGACCACTATGCTGTTTAGTGATTATCATTGTCCATTTTATAGGAGCAGATCCGTTCACATGTTCAAAGATACCATCTTTATCCACTATGATGGCTGCAACACTAAAGCGGGTCGGATTAGACATGTTGATTGGCCTTACACTTTTTGAGTTTGATTTAATTTCACGTTTCTATGGCACGCTGCCACCATAAGAGTCAGCCTCAAGCTTGGGAGATACAATTTGAGGGAGAAGATTAACTAAAATGAACAGATCTGTCGTTGTTAGAGCTGCAGCTTTTGAATATTTTAGTCATTGAATATTCAACTGAAAAGACCTTTGATTAATTGAGTAATTAGATAAGACATATTTTTGCTTGGTAAACAATTATAAATACACATGACAAAAAACACATAACTTAATAACAAACTACCAATTGGCTTACTTTTGAAATGACTATGTTCTATGAGTTGTTCTCTAGAAATGACCAGCTACTCATGAGTGGAATTCATTTTCTTCCATTCCTTTAATTCATCACAAGTGTTGTGACATCATCATATAAGTTGTAATAAAATAAAACAAAAACAAGGATAAAGGTGAAACATATTTTAGACACATCTTTGTGTTTTTATATATCACTATCAACACTTCAGCTTGTATCATTACATCACTGCCCTTTTAATCTATTTTTCCATTTTAAATTAATATTTTTTATTAATTGTCTGCTGGAAATAACAAGCTACTGATTGAGCCAAAATGTTTTTAAGTTCATCTCTTTAACTCACACTGCTGTTGTAACATCATCATATGATTTGTAATACAATAAGATAAATAAAAAGGATTAAGGTTTAACATATTTTTAGACAAATCTGTGTGTTTTTATTTGTTATTTTTCCTTTTTTTTCCTATTATTTTTATCTTTCCCTAAAGCCACGTTCTTCAAATGGCTTGTGGGCTACACTTTGAACACCACTGCTTCATGTACAAGTGTTAGTGTTAGAAGAGTGTCTTTATTTATCATTTATATACCATTAATTTATGAGTTGACCTTTTCCAAGCAACGTTTCACGCTTTTGGAGGTTTATTGCATGCAATCCATAGAGATGCACACTCTCTGGACTTGTGGAGGCGGATCTACTTGCTCGCATGGCAATTACTTTGTCTTTTGTAACCGCTTGTATATGACTACTGAACACATGGATAACAAAAGACACACTATTTTTTTTTTTTTACTTTAAATGTGTGCTTATACTTGCTAAACATAGTGACAAAGTTGGTAAATTGGAAGCACAGATCTCTTTGACAAAGCAGGAGTGGCAGAGGTGTGTTGTAAAAGCTTAGTTTCGATGAATGCCATTACAGGCACAATTTCATTGAAATCTGTTAATGAGCGAGGTTTAACTGGCAAATACGCATTTGTGGTTTGTAGGAGTTTCCAAATCCAACATTAATATCAGATATTGGTCCGTATTAGCAAGAATACAACTCTCGGGTGATATTGTCTTCATCTAAACTCTCCGATATAGGCTCCAATAGAAGCAGTAATGGCAGCGCTTTTACTCGTGCAAAGCAGGACAGCCAGTTAACATTTAAATGTCTTCCAAAGCCCACAGATTGGTCTTTTCTTGTATTTTATTGCTTTTCTTGTATTTTATTGAAGTTGTTTATAAAAGGCAAACATGGTAGGCTATAGGCTACTTGGAGCTAGCAGAAAGATACACAACAGCTAAGCACACAAGATTTACATATTTAAAAACTGCCAAAATCAAACAATATTACAGTCTAAAACATCACACTTCTCAATATAAACAAGTATAAAATAATTAGAGTTGCATATTACTTACACATACAAATCCTCCACGGCAGAAGCATATTAGAAAGTGTCCACCATCAACCTTATCTGGATCATTCAATTTACAGCGTTGCTAGCTTAATTTTAATGAATTGTTGTGAACTAATTACCAATCCACGTCAATTTAAAGAAGGCATAAATCTGTTATCATGTAACGACAGACAATTTCATATCACGGTCATCATTATTATCGAAATTGTACACACACATACTGAAATATTTTGAAGTTATATATATTTTTAAATAACTAAATTAAATGTACACACTGTTATAAAACCCACTATTTTGTATGTGTTGTGTTTCTTATGCCTCACGTATAGTGTTTTAGTGTTGATATTGTATCTGTTGTAATGGCTAATATTTGATTGTTTTTAATATTGTTTGGGACTGTAGCACTTAAAGATGAATTCAAATGAAAAGTGCGTGAAAAGTAGAATACTTTACTAATATTTATTATTTCTATCTGGCGCTGTGGCATCCTACATGTTCAGCGGTCCTTAAACGTACCGTACTAAAAACTTCTCTATCTTGTATATAAACAATCACTCAGTGCTGAGAGAGCACAGCTTGTAGGTTCAATGTGCACACTTGAACGGCTTAGCTGCTCAGCCAGCAATGTATTCACATACGTTTACATTGCAGTATGTTGTTTCTTAACGGGGTGAGACGTTAATGTCTCTTGTTTTCATGATAGCATTTAAGCTAGTGAGGTTGCAACAGTCAGTCCATGAGTTTATCATAGTGCAGTTATCAATCACGGTTTTTCAATAATTTGAATTCAAAACTGTAATACTAACAGTCAAGAGTCTTACCACGGTTATCATTATTACCGTTTATCATTAAATCCCTAGTCACATGGTTAGTGTTTTTGATAAACTATTTTGTTCTCAGAGTAATTTCTATCCATTCATCCATTTTCTACCGCTTATTCCCTTTCGGGGTCGCGGGGGGCGCTGGCGCCTATCTCAGCAATATTATTAATATATTTAGTTTCAGGTCGATCGCTGTGAGCATATATTAACTTGGTCAAACATGGCGGGATAGCCATGACATCGGAGTCAACTTTATACTGTTCCACTTCCAGTTACGTAGAAGTAAACAGAATCATAGATATAAAGAGAATGACCAAACTTGGAGCTAAATGCGCTGTTGGAGGCAGCAAAATAGATGTCAGCCATAGTTATCTATGGCCCTGTGATTTACGCGTCATTGGAATCAAGGAACTGTTCGCTAAAGACAAAATCTTCTATTACATGCAGAAAGTCGTGGAAATTGGCGTAATGTAACTGAGATGCTGTCATTGCGACACAAAGGGGAAATCGTGTATTCGGGTACCGTGCACTTGACAAACACCCAACTCTGTGGAACCTCGCCAGACAAGGGCCAGCACTCTAGCCGGTGTTCTGTCGATGTCTGCTACCCAGCGTTACTGAGCATACTGAGCATGCGCGCGAACACAAATACTTGCCTCTGACAAAATACTAATCGAAAGCAGCTGATTTGTTTGCCTTGAGTACAAGTAAGTAGTGGTTTTAGTTTATGTTTCATTCATTGTACGGTACCTCCTGACCAGCAAGTGTGAAGAGTTTGTAGACAATTACAGCGTGACAAGGTTCACATTCTATTTAACGGTCAGTAAGCATGTAGACAAATACAGCCTGAGGAAGTTCACATTGACGCAAACAATTGTCCAACTTACATTTTCCTTCTCATCACAGTTGTATTCTGCTAGTAGCTTTTTTCAAGGAATCAGCGAAATTTGACAGAACACCGGCAGCCATCTCTGTGTTTGCCTATTGGATACACGTCTCCCTCACACTATGTAACCAACTCCAAAATATAGAGGCAAACAGTTCCCAAATGACTTCTACGTGTCAAGCGACATGTTTCTTTTGCAAATTTGATGACTACTTGTCCAAAACTGTGTGAAAAACACTGTGCTACTACTGCCAGTGCTAGAAAGTTGTGTACGCGACCACTGATCTTCATTGGTATGTTAATAGAATAGAATAAAAATAATGATAACTTAACAGCTTCTAATCAATCAATCAATCAATCAATGTTTACTTATATAGCCCTAAATCAATAGTGTCTCAAAGGGGCTGCACAAACCACAACACAAACCACTACGACATCCTCGGTAGGCCCACATAAGGGCAAGGAAAACTCACACCCAGTAGGACGTCGGTGACAATGATGACCCAGTGGGACGTCGGTGACAATGATGACTATGAGAACCTTGGAGAGGACGAAAGCAAAGGATGTCGAGCGGGTCTAACATGATACTGTGAAAGTTCAATCCATAACGGATCCAACACAGCCGCGAGAGTCCAGTCCAAAGCGGATCCAACACAGCAGCGAGAGTCCCGTTCACAGCGGAGCCAGCAGGAAACCATCCCAAGCGGAGGCGGATCAGCAGCGCAGAGATGTCCCCAGCCGATACACAGGCAAGCAGTACATGGCCACCGGATCGGACCGGACCCCCTCCACAAGGGAGAGTGGGACATAGGAGAAAAAGAAAAGAAACGGCAGATCAACTGATCTAAAAAGGGAGTCTATTTAAAGGCTAGAGTATACAAATGAGTTTTAAGGTGAGACTTAAATGCTTCTAATGAGGTGGCATCTCGAACTGTTACCGGGAGGGCATTCCAGAGTACTGGAGCCCGAAATGAAAACGCTCTATAGCCCTCAGACTTTTTTTGGGCTTTGGGAATCACTAATAAACCGGAGTCCTTTGAACGCAGATTTCTTGCCGGGACATATGGTACAATACAATCGGCAAGATAGGATGGAGCTAGACCGTGTAGTATCTTATACGTAAGTAGTAAAACCTTAAAGTCACATCTTAAGTGCACAGGAAGCCAGTGCAGGTGAGCCAGTACAGGCGTGATGTGATCAAACTTTCTTGTTCTTGTCAAAAGTCTAGTAGCCGCATTTTGTACCAACTGTAATCTTTTAATGCTAGACATGGGGAGACACGAAAATAATGCGTTACAGTAATCGAGGCGAGACGTAACAAACGCATGGATAATGATCTCAGCGTCTTTAGTGGACAGAATGGAGCGAATTTTTGCGATATTACGGAGATGAAAGAAGGCAGTTTTAGTAACGCTAATACTGTGGTTTGACCACCAGTGTTGAAATAATAACTGATGCATCCTAAGGTGTGCTTTCTTTTTACTTAAAAACATGTAAACTCAAATTTATTGGTGCATTTTTGTGCTTTTTCTTATTTCATTTATTTTTTTAATTCACTCAGAATGTAAATAAAGTGTTGAACTAATGCCTAGTTTATTTGATATTTAGTAAAGATGTTTTAAAACTGGCAGGTTGAACAAAAAACTTTTTTTTTGTTGTCTCTCATAATGGTTGTGAATGATAAGCAAAATTCCAAAAAAGCACAGCTCAACTGAAAAGAAACAATTGTATCAGGTAGGTAAAATTACTTGATCATGTTTTGAAAATGACTTACTCGAGGAATCGTTTTAGCTATAGATGTACAGTATAGCAACGCTCGACTACAAATCATTCCGCCACATGCATGTTGCTAAGTCAATTTTGTTTTTGTCCAGTATTACAAGTTTGTGGGAGGTTCACTGTCCCATGAAAAATACATTTATTTCTAGTTAGAGACTCTCAAAAACCAACATTGCACAACTAGTCTTTAAAGAATTGATGCACAAACGTCAATAACAGCAGCTTCCAGTTCTAGGAAGATAATGTCATACTTTTTTCCCTAGTGCGGATGTTAGTGTTGCATTAAATATTCATGAAGTTCATTAATACTTTAATATGGTGACTGTACCTAGAACAGGTGTCCAGACTGCTTAAACACTACTAATTGAAGTATTTACACAAAGTGATATGTAATTTGATCTGGCCTTATGTTATGCGGGCAGCACGGTGGCAACTAGTTAGCCTTGCGGACATGCAATAAATTATTGTATGAACTTGAAAGAGGTCAATGTGAATATGTAATCAATTTGGGAAACCAACATTTAGTGGGCCAAAAAAAATGGCTTGGCGGGCCAAATTTGGACCCTGGGTACCACCATGGGCACCACTGGGTTACAGTTAGTATCACTATAGACTGATACAATGACATATATCCAGAACTATCATTTATTTTTAATATAACATTTCAATAATCAATTATGTGAATTTGACAAAAGACAGTGTGGTGTAATTGATGGGGACATTCTGGAAATACAAACCCTGTTTCCATGTGAGTGGGTAAATTGTGTTAGATGTAAATATAAACGGAATACAATGATTTGCAAATCATTTTCAACCCATATTCAGTTGAATGCACTACAAAGACAAGATATTTGATGTTCAAACTCATAAACTTTTTTTTTTGCAAATAATAATTAACTTAGAATTTCATGGCTGCAACACGTGCCAAAGTAGTTGGGAAAGGGCATGTTCACCACCGTGTTACATCACCTTTTCTTTTAACAACACTCAATAAATGTTTGGGAACTGAGGAAACTAATTATTGAAGCTTTGAAAGTGGAATTTTATTCCCATTCTTGTTTTATGTAAAGCTTCAGTCGTTCAACAGTCCGGGGTCTTCGCTGTTGTATTTTACGCTTCATAATGCGCCACACATTTTTGATGGGAGACAGGTCTGGACTGCAGGCGGACCAGGAAAGTACCCGCACTCTTTTACTTCGAAACCATGCTGTTGTAACACGTGGCTTGGCATTGTCTTGCTGAAATAAGCAGGGACGTCCATGATAACGTTGCTTGGATGACAACATATGTTGCTCCAAAACCTGTATGGACCATTCAGCATTAATGGTGCCTTCACAGATGTGTAAATTCCCCATGCCTTGGGCACTAATACACTCCCATACCATCACAGATGCTGGCTTGTGAACTTTGCTCCTATAACAATCCGGATGGTTATTTGCCTCTTTGTTCCGGAGGACACCACGTCCACAGTTTCCAAATATAATTTGAAATGTGGACTTGTCAGACCACAGAACACCTTTCCACTTCGCATCAGTCCATCTTAGATGAGCTCGGGCCCAGCGAAGCCAGCGGCGTTCTTGGTGATGTTGATAAATGGGTTTTGGTTTGCATAGCAGAGTTTTAACTTGCAATTACAGATGTAGCAACCAACTGTAATTACTGACAGTGGTTTTATGAAGTGTTCCTGAGCCCATGTGGTGATAGCTTTTACACACTGATGTCTGTTTTGGATGCAGTACAGCCTGAGTGATCAACGGTCCATAATATCATCGCTTTCGTGAATTGATTTCTCCAGATTCTCTGAACCTTTTGATGATTTTACGGACCGTAGATGGTAAAATCCCTAAACTCCTTGCAATAGCTTCTTGAGAAAATTTTGTTCTAAAACTATTCGACAATTTGCTTACAAATTGGTGATCCTCGCCCCATCCTTGTTTGTGAATTACTTAGCATTTCGTGGAAGCTGCTTTTATACCCAATCATGGCACCCACCTGTTCCCGATTAGCCTGCACACTTGTGGGATGTTTGATGAGCATTCCTCAACTTTATCAGTATTTATTGACACCTTTCCCAACTTCTTTGTCACGTGTTGCTGGCATCAAATTCTAAAGTTAATGATTATTTGCACACACACACAATGTTTATCAGTTTGAACATCAAATATGTTGTCTTTGTAGCATATTCAACTGAATATGGGTTGAAAATGATTTGCAAATAATTGTATTCCGTATGTATTTACATCTAACACAATTTCCCAACTCATATGGAAACGGGGTTTGTATTCCAAGTGTGCTGCGTTGCCAGATGTCTCATGATGGCTGCACAGCTGCCACAACACATCTGCTCATCACACACATTTACTTCAACATACCTTCAAATTGTAACACCACAATTATCAAATGTTGCCAAGGTGACTACAAAAGGACTGTGACAAGTTGCAGTATGTTTTACAGTTCCCTGCCTCATGCCAGCCTGCTTAGGTAAGCGGCTGTGACGTCACTGCCCCCTGACTCACCTGGGACTGGAGTAATGTCTAAAGTAACAAAGAATGTCGATCTCTGAGAGAAATTATAGGAAATCAAAATGTGTTTCTTAAAATGTAGCCGGGTGCTCTTTAAAAACAAACAATAGGCTTGCACAAAAGACAGGTGAGGGTGGGAGAAAGTTCAGTCAGATCAGAGAAAGTTTCAAATGACAATGAACACAAAAGTCTTAAAAAAAAAACAACTATGAAAATAATCGTGATGTCTGAAAGAAGATGTTTGATTAAATGTCCGAAATCAACAGTGAATAAATAAGTGTATAAAATGAACACTTACCGAGCGGCTCGACCGTCGCTTTTTAGACCCGCGTAGAAACATGGAGGACGTGTTTGTTTACAAGTAGTGTATAATAATCAAATGAACATAAATAAGTAAGAAGGTGTAGTGTTGGTCAGTAGACAGTTCGCAATAAACTACATGTTGCCTCAAACTAGGAAGCACCGCCTTTAGCTAACTACTTTGGTAACAAACAAGATACCGTAACTGAGGGATATCAAGTTCCGGTTTAGCCTTTCAGTGTTAAATACATGGCAGCATTACTGTTAAAAGTATTCAAGTAAAACACCAAAACAAATGAATACAAAAATATTTTTAATTAATTATATTTCAATTTTAAAGACGCCATGAATGATATAAATGTGCTTATTTGCCATGATACTGGCGTTTATCTTGAAGGCGTGACGGTGGCGAAATTGTTCTAACGTGACTTCCCTTCAACTTTACCTGTCGTCAGATGTGTACCAACTGTGCAGATTGGCCTGCACTTTCACTATGGACACTATAGGAATTGCTTCTATACACACTTTACTCCTTTTACTCACTCACACAGCATGGAACATTTGGCACATACACTTACAATGTACACCGCTGATTATGCACTGCACATTTCTTCCAAATATTTTTTTAAGCAATAGAACGATAGCGTACATGGAGAAAGTACTCAGTTTGGATACATATAAGTATATAGTGCAATTGTCATATTCATCATATACATTTTTCTGGGACAAAACTCTAGAGCCAGTGATTACGTCAAGCAGTATGCTTCCATCTCGTGGCGATTAAGTAGAAGGCAAATGTTACAAATCCTATAGCAGCAATGCGCTTAAATTTGCATTAGGATATTTTACAAATACATAGTTTATAATCGATCCTATTTTTCATGAATTTATGAGTGTGCTTTTAAACAAATACAGTTGATTTGTACATGGTTTTAAATTTCAAGAGATATAATTCAAATTGCCATGAGTTTGAGTTTATTTGGAACATGCAGGCATACAACATGATACATCACAATTTCCAGTTTCTCCATTCAACATGTTCGAAAAGGAGTAGGAAAACGCACATATTTAATCCTACCCCTTTTCCTTCACATAGCAGTTGCTAAAACTATTGTTCACTTCCTGTTCTCAATTTCTTCACAATATACTCCATAAGTAATAATAAAAATAAATAATAAATAATTGGTGAAGTAAGTTATATTTCATATGGTGAGCTGAGTAAGATTACCTTGAAAATGAATGGATGGATGAAACAAATTCAGAATGTTTATCATGGTCCCTCTTTTTTGTACTATGTAAACACTTACATTTGAAGAGTTTCTTGAAGTGGATCATATTAGTAGGTTTGATTTCTTTACTTAATCCATTCCATAATGTAATTCCAAATACCTATGTACTGAAGGTCTTATGTGTTGCACGTGCGTACAAATGTTTTAAATTACATTTTTATCTAAGATTATATTTCTCCTCTTTTGTTAAGAAGAATTGTATATTCTTGGGTAGCAGATTAGTTTGCTTTGTGTATAATTTTAGCTGTTTGCAAATTCACTAAGTCGTGGAATGTCAGTATTTTGGATTCAATGAATAAAGGGTTTGAATGTTCTCTTTATCCAACAAATATGTATTATTCTAATTGATCTTTTTTGTAACATTGTTAATGAATTAACAGCACAAAACAATCACATTAGTGATCACAATATATCTTTTTGTATCTCATTACAGCTTCACCACCCTGTGAAAAACAACTGACAAATTAGTTTTCCTTTGTTGCAACAATGGCTTTTATTTCCCATAACAACTGCTTTGACTTGTGATATTACATTGTGATTGAGCACTCTTGTAAGGCATGTTAAAAAGCACAAACAGGCGATATTTTCTGAAACAAAACACCAACCAGGAAGTTGAGGTAACAGTTACACATTTCCAAATCTTATTATTTAAATCCAATCATTATACTAGGAGATACAATTTGCACGTATTGATTATCTTCATGTGTCCTGTCACGACGCAGGGAAAGGGAATAGAAGCCTGAAAAAACTGCAGGGTACAGCTGGACAATGCAAATAAACAGAAATGTTTATTGCACTATATGACTGTGCTGGCAACAGAACCATAAAATTAGGTGGACATAGAGAACCTCACGGTAAAATTATGACACATTTAAATTCAATACAGTATTAGTTAATGGCGAGTGGACGCCAGCAGTTTGATCTGAGGCAGTTTAATATTTCTAAATGAAAGCAGGTACTTGACTTCAAGTAATTAGGATTGTGAATGAAGCTGAGATAGGCTCCAGCACCCCCCGCGACCCTAAAAGGGACAAACGGTAGAAAATGGATGGATGGAAGTTTAGAATGACTATGTTGAAATATGTTAAATTGGACGAGAATAAGAAAAACACTTGAGCCCACAGAGAAGGTAATTGGTTAAAACCTGCTGAAAGAAGCCTTAAAAAAAGAGAAGCCTCATGAAAATACATCACATTCATTTTGTGTGCAAGTATGATGTTAAAGAACCCTTAAGTCGTCAATACACATGTTGAAATGATAGTTACTACCAACTATAGTAGTCCATTTTAAGTAGAAATTCATATGAGACAAGCTGCTGGACGACATCAAGCAAAGTTTTACATTGCCTCTATCACTTACAGGTTTCCCTTTTTAGAAAGGTTAACACATTGAGTTTTAGTGGCACGATGAGGTTTGCGAGGGGCCTTCCTCAAATAGACTGACATGCAAGCACAGATGTGTGGTGCCCATACCGTCATCCTTCTCTTAAGGCGCGGCTCATAAAGAATTGTGACCTGTTATTTTTACTGTCCTTTGTCCCCTCCCCTCTTCTGCACAAAGGTCCTCTTGTTGTTACGCTGCATACTCAGAGGGACACTCATTTTAGCGTTTAAACTCTGTCATCTAAAAAAGTAAACACAAGGAAATACGTTAGTGTTTTTTGTTTTCAAGGTATAGTTTACAATCAGCCTTGTCCCCTCTCACCAGTGGCGGCTGCTGTGTGCTGCCTGGTGCTCTTGATTTGTAAGAAGATGGTGTAGGTGTCGTAGGCAAACAGTATAGCGGCGATCAAACCAAATACCTGAGGAATAATAACACAGGAATTTATCAAATAAACACACATAACTTTGTTTTATTGGGTTTTTTGCATGCACAATGCCAGTAGAAGACTCAACAAATGTGGATTTCTTAATTCTTTTTAGCATTTTATGTCAAGAGAATAATATTGAGCATTCAGAAAGAGTTGGTACAGTCCTTGTCTACACTAAACAGTCATGACATTTGATACATGCACATTACTCATCACATTCCGATAATAGTCTTTACCACCCTTCACTTATTGAGCTGTGGGTATAACTTGGATGTGACCCAGCTACTAAGAAGCTACTGTACAGTTGTGAGAGTGTAGCAGATCCGTGTTGTGTTTTTGATGTTCCCTTACTGCCAACGCTCCGAGCAGGGTGCGAACCCACGTCACCCGGTTAAAAGGTAAGTGTGCTAACCCCTAGGCTAAAAACCCAAACTGCTGACCTAACGGCCAGTACACTCTTTGAAGTTGTTAGGGTGGAACATTTACCAACATACATATGGCCCAGCCACCCTGGCTGGCCTCCATTACTAGAGCTTTACTGCTTTGTTAAAGCAGACACCTGGGTTGACAGTAAGCCGTAAATAACTTCCCAACACTCAGCAGTTACACCCATTGCAACGCCCTGACAAGCGTCATAACAAAAGTGTACTGACTTGGTTAACTTGACACCAGTATTGCCATCTGCCATTAGCTGCTAGAAATGTCATTGTGTTTGTGTGTCAAAACTGTAGAAATCATGTAACAGGTACAGGTAACAAAAGGGACTATAGTGAGAATAGGTGCAATAATTCATGTAAATAGTTGCTGTGCTTACAAAAGGTTAGTAGTGGAGCAACAAACTGTTTTACACATTTAAACTCTTTGTACCACATGCTGCCTTTCAAACAAGTTCCCTGAGCTCGGCTCAGCGAACTTCAAGTATATGGCGAGAGTCAGATTACAAATGATCATCCTCTAATTTATTTTATTTAATTATCAAATGTATTCATAATGGCTGGTGTAGGAGCCTAAATACTGTTTAAGTTAATTTACATTTTTAAATACTAATACTATTTAATTTAATTCACATTTTAAAATACTAAATACTGTTTAAGTTAATTTACATTTTATGGAAGGTGCTTTATGTTTATTGAGCTAAAAGGGGACTATTTACTTATTTGCATGATAAGAAAATTGATATATTGAATGCTTAGAGTAATTATATAAAGCTCCCTTTAATTGTAATTATTACATTTGTCAAAATGAAATTACCTCAAGTGAAGGGATTTTTGCAGCGTTTTTAGGTGAGAATAAAAAAGGGATTGGATTAACTACAGATTAAAATTAATTAATCGCTAAATTTTTTATAATATATTGACAGCAGTAGTAGTAATAGCGAAACAGTTATTAATAATTAACTATTGTTTGAGTGTTTATATTTGGTCCATTTCTTAATATATTTATATTAAGGAATGGACATTATTCCTGGAAGAAGAAAAAAAATGTTGAGATGACAATGCTGCAATGCATTGTGGTTATGAGAGTATGAGCATCAGCTTCACTGACCCCGCCTGCAATGCGAGCGCCGTCCCCAGATCCTCCAATCACACACACGAGCGAAGTGATGAGGTAAAGGATTGCACCAATGCCGGCTCTGAAGAGATCCTGGAAAAAAGCAGAAGGTGAGGTTTTTGCACAAGTGTGTCAATGTGCATGTATGGCAGTTACACTTACACTCCAAACCCAGTTGACTACTTGAATCTGCTTGTCCAGCTCCATCATAAAGATGCCAAAAAAGACCATGGCGAAGACCATCTCGCAGATGGCGACAGCCGAGTAACCTCCATAGTGGGATACGGCATAGCAGATGATGATGATTAAACTGATGAGCTGTGAGGGTGTATGAAGGAGGGGAAGGGTCATTGACAATTTAACACACTATAAGAGTTCCCACAACGATGAAAACATTCCAGCATACTCTGCTGACGTGTGTGTTCAATCGAGCTGTTTCCATATGAGGGAAAAAGGCCTGCGTTCTTGTCGATCCCTTCCACTAAAGTCATGCCAGTTTGGAAAAAAAATAAATCATACATGACAGCTGCCTGTAATCAGCCCACTTTCAGTTGCACTATTGTCAAAGTGCGTGGGCACATGCATTCACACAACATAGACAAAAGGCTTTTCAAAAACCCAGAGGCATTTTAAAGCATGGACTTGAAAATAATGCTGCATTGTATCAATTTTCATTTTCATCACAATACATATTAAACATATCTATTTACAAACAGCCCTGTGATGAGTAGGCAAATTGTCCAGGGTGTATCCTGCCTTCAGCCCGTATGCAGCTGAGATAGGCCAAACCTCTGTGACCCAGAGAGGGACAAGTGGTAGGCAATGGATGGATAGATATTTACAAACAAAAATAGGCAAACATTAAACGGAATCAAACAAGAAACGCGTGCACATGTTTATGGGAGGCGGGGCGTGGTCACGCACCGCCTGCTGGCAATGGCATGCACAGGAGCCGGCTGGAAGCAAGATGGCAGGTGAGTGGATACCTCAGCTGGAACGAGTTATCTAATCACCTGTCTCTATTTAGCAGCGCTGGTGACTGCAGAGCGGGGCTGAAAAGCCAGAAGGACCCAGGAGGTGCTGAGGACGCCAGAAGGGTTGTGGGAGGACTGAGCGAGTTAAAAACTTTGTGAGTGAACGAACTAAGACTGAAAAGACTTGGGGAGTGAACAAAGAAGATGAACTGTTGTGAAAATTAAAAATGAAAAGAAAATCCTTTTGGGAACAAACAAAAGAAGAAATATTGTGTGTAAAAAGATTAAAAAATGTCAACTTGAACTCCTGCTGTGATCCTTCGGTCCTGAAGACCCCACGACACAAACCTGTCACAATGTTATTTTATGGTTCCTATGACATTTATTTGCATGTAACATCTTTATAAGGCCGCCGCACACACGCACGCACACCCCCCCACACACTTTTGAGAACAATGTGACATTTAACATGTACAATTCAGTTGCTAGTTAAAAAAAAAAAAATAATAATAATTTAGTTGTGTAAGTGTGCAGCTCCCTAAAACTTTTATTCTTCAATAGCAGCATTCAGAATGGCACATCGTGAATCGTGATGTGACGATATTTTTCTACTTTTCAAACCCGCTATACTACCTACTAAATGTAGGAATCGCAGCATCACTACAAAATATATATTTTATTCTACAATAAGGCTGGGCAATATGGCTTTTTTTTTAATATCTCGATATTTTTAGGCAATATCGCGATACACGATATATATCTCGATATTTTGCCCTAGCCTTGAATTAACATTCTTGTTCATTCTGCATTAATATATGCTCATTTTAAACTTTCATGCAGAGAGGGAAATCACAACTAAGTCAATTGACCAAAACTGTATTTATTAAACAGTTCTTAAGCAGTGGCACAAACATTCATGTAATTTCAAAACAGAAAGTGCAAGATTGTCAGAGACATTTTAAAATAAGCTATCAGTGCACTTTTGTGCATGATGTCACTAAGATGACATATAAATGATGAATGGGTTGTACTTGTATAGCGCTTTTCTACCTTTAAGGTACTCAAAGCGCTTTGACACTACTTCCACATTTACCCATTCACACACACATTCACACACTGATGGAGGGAGCTGCTATGCAAGGCGCTAACCAGCACCCATCAGGAGCAAGGGTGAAGTGTCTTGCTCAGGACACAACGGACGTGACGAGGTTGGTACTAGGTGGAGATTGAACCAGGGACCCTCGGGTTGCGCACGGCCACTCTTCCACTGCGACACGCTGTCCTTCTAGCAAAACAACACTAAATTAAAGTTCACTTTTTGTACAGAACGCCAGTACAATAGTTTAAAACAAGTAAAGTGCACTTTTTTGAATGATGTCACAAGATATTTCAATAAGTGTCAAATAAAAATGAGCTGCATAATGGGAAATCAAATAGTGTTCGTTCTTTGCTATTAATAGGTTACTGCAGACATTATCTCCTTTTGTTGTTGACTTTTTTTTTCATACGGTGTTGATCTGGAAATGTTTGCCTCGGCATTTTGTTGGCACCGAATGGAGATGTTGACTTTTCAAATGATGCTACATATTGGCAGTAATGCTACTTTTGGTAGCAACGCTTTTGCCCCACACTTGTGACGTGTGTAAGAAGGTGCGCTTGCTGTCTGTGAGAAGGAGCAACAATACAGAGTGCAAAGAGCATGCAGTGTAATGCCAGCAGCCAAAAGCAACTGCGTAAGAAAATATACTCGAATATCACAAGAGTCAGTTTCCATATCGCACAGAGACAACAGATGTATTAATATACTCGATATATCGCCCAGCTCTTTTATACAATTAATAAATATGTCGACTGGCTGATTGGATTTTCTGTAAGATAACTATCAATTGGTGTATGTTGGAACTTGTGACAGTTTACTGGCAGATCTTTAAAGAGAACGAGTAATAATTGCTGTTATCTACAGAGGCTGTTTGCAACTTGTTCACAGTCAAATTTTTTCAAACTGAAAAAATATAACAAGCCATGTTATGTTATTGTTAGTATATCAGGGCATTCAATCCATCGTAACTTGACTGTTTGGTTTATCTTGGAAGACGTTTCCCCGCTCATCCGTAGAGGCTTCATCAGTTTGGGCTCATATATTTAGATTGGTCAGATCTAGTCTAGCAGCTAGTGCCAAAACTCCAGGTTCCAAGACCCACCAAGCAGTCGAGTTGCGATCGATTGAATACCCTGAGATGACAATGACCTGGATGAATGAGAACCTTCATTAAACACGTTGTTATTGGTAGCAGTTTAACAGAACATATATTGTATTCATTTTTCACAATGACGTATTATATTAAACAAAAAATGGTCGTCAGTAAGAGGGTTTTATTTAAGTGTCTATATTTTTCCACAATGACTAAAAATGGTCCTTGGTACCTGGAATTTGTTTGGCGATTGAGGAACAAGAAAGAAAAATTAAGAGTCGAAAAGCACCGGCATTTAGCTACTCACCCTAAGCCAAACATCCTAATCCTAATTGCTACCATCATTTGCTCTGACAGTCCTAATTTTTTTATTGCAATATTTAAAAATAAGATCATTACAATTAACTGCTGCCCGGTTAAGTCTTTCTCATATGCGAATAAGACATTAACATGCAATTACAGTTCCAGTCCAAGACATTAGATGACATAAATGTATAGTTTATGGTGTTTTTTGTTTGTTGTTGCACCCCAAAATGAGTACGATCATGGTGATCAGCGGTTAGCATTTTTATCTTGAGCAAACATTGGTGAAACTGTCTGTTAGAAGATACCACAGTAGTAAAAAGTAGAGGTGGATGCATCGCATTTCGGACCGGGGCAATTGTAGAATCGATTCGTAAACGTCAATATTTGATAATCGATATATTTATTGTAAATAAATTAATGCAGACAGTTCTAAAATGTGTCTGACTGCAGCCAGCCACCTCACCAAGATATCCGATCAGCTCCTTTACTATAGCAAAGCCAATGTATATTAGCATCAAGCAAGCGCATTTTTGGAAAAGTGGAGCCTTATTTTAGTCATGGTTAGAGTGTGTTTTTGAGTCCACTTCTTTGTTGACATTGAAAATTGCAACATTACCTTGCGGTAGTTAGGCTCAGTTCGCATTCTGTGGTGCTGGAGTGATTGCTAAGTGCTGAAGTGCAAAGAGTCGGCCGAGTTGGCAACGGGTCCTGACGTCATGAGCAACACGGTATCGTTAAGTTTACGTGAATAGGTGACCGAGAGGACCGGCAAGATTCGGTTGGTGCCAAAAAAGTACCAAATTCTGTATCCACCCCATACCAAGATTGTAATGCCAGTCCAGGCTGATGGACACACTCATTCACGGACACTGCCAAACAAACACGCTCCCTGCACCCATCCTATGCCGTCCCACACTGCATGGTTTCTGGCAGCGGTTGGCTGCTTGTGCTGCAATCACCCCCTATTGCAAGTCTTGAGTTGTATGTCGTAATGTGTGATTACACTTATACGTTTGCTGAGGTTTTTTTTTTTTTAACTCGTCCCACACTGCGCCCCTTACAGGAGCATAGTTTGGGAGTGGCTTTTTCCCCCTCCTTGGGTTTTCCTTTTTTTTGTTTTTCAGTCACATTCTAAAAGAGTCCCCTACTCACATAAGGGATTGGCATAATGAATAAGGAATTGTTGATTCTTTAGAAATATGTAGACTTGGTTGAAGCAATGCATGCAAAATTAAGTTAAGTACTAAGCTACCACCAGCAGAGGCACTGCTGCCTCTGTTGCAACATTTTTTTGTTGAAAAAGTTATTACATTTTTAATAATTTGTGGGGGAAAAAATACACTTTCTTTGCTTAAAAATCAATACAAAATGTATACGGATACAAAACTGATGGATGAATGGATTTTTACTGCAGTTGATCAGGTAAATTTAGTCAAATTCCTACCTCATATCTTATGCAAGTATGGCATAGTCATTCACATGTCCCGTCTGCTACATATGCTTTATTCTTAGCGCTCATCTAAAAAAGCATGTGTTGCACATAGCTATGTTTTATTCTAAGAGCCAGACCAGTGTCAAGTCCCCGCAGCCTATATGATCCACACATGAGGTAACACACTCGACACCAGGCCTGCATCCGTCACTACTGCTTGCCCTCACCATGCACACAACTGTTACGCAAGCACGCCGCCCGCCTAGCCAGCCGCCACACTTGTTCACGTGTTCTCAGCCTGGCACAGGCTGCCTCAGTAGAGGGACAGGGAGTACTTGAGGTCCGACGCGAGCCTACACAAAGAGCCTTTATTCCGATCAGAGCCGGCAGCTGTGTCCATCCCACATAGAAAACACCCACTACACAAGAATCCCAGAACAAGAGCGCCTCTGAGATGCTGCCGACACCTTTATGTTGTCAAAACACCGGCACATCTGTTGGCATGGAGCCGATAAAATTTCACAGCAGCCATGTGCGTCATCAGCATAATGAGCTTAAAAAGTGACTGGAGGGGAGCTGTTGCAAATGGTTGGCTAATTATAGCGAGCAGATACATGAGAGTCAAGGGCTGGTCCACTGCTCGGAAAACTCCCCAAACAGCAACAGTTGCTAGGGAAGTAATATATTGGGGCGATCCCTCCCACCCCCCTTTCTCCAACAATTACCGTAGCACAGTAAAGAGAGTAACATGTGTTCACCACAAAATGGAAAGTTCCGTTTTGTTATCTTCCCTCTACTTCTCATTGAAAAAAAAATCTTCCACCGAGTGTCTTACTGGGTGTACGAGAATGTCATGCATTGACAACTTTATTGGCTCACTGTATGATTGGTAATTTAAACCACCTGATATAGGAAAGGTTTGCAACAGTGTATGTATGTATGTATGGTCCTGCTTCTGACAGGGAGGCCAAATTAACATATTACTGGCGCTGCTGTGCAACTTACTGACAGCAAAGTCAGCATATAAGCATGTGTTTGAGGTTTTGTGGGGATTGCGGGGTGTTTTATTCTTTTTCTGACTAGAATGTACATTACAGGCAGTTTGTTTTTCTGTTCTTCAATCCACTCCCTGTAAAGCAAACAATTGAAGATACCTTCCTTAAGTGTTTATCAGGCTGTAAAATTTGGGTGAAGGACAGAGGAGAAAAAACTAAAGTGGTGTGACTCTTCACTCTAGAAAAGCAATTCTTTGTTCCCAGGCCCAAACTTCACACCCACCTTGAAATGTTTGACTTTAACTTTTATTAATACTAATATAGGTTAGGGAATTATTTTCTAATAATTTACTTAAACTGTTTCTATTTGTTGCACTTATCAGGCAGCTGTAAGAATGCTAATAATAGTACTGCAGGGTTTCTGGTGCCGCGCTGATTAAACTCAAAAGCGGTTGTGGAGCCTTAAAAAAGCAAAATGAACACTGTCGATAAAAGGTAAATAAATAAATGATAAATGGGTTGTACTTGTATAGCGCTTTTCTACCTTCAAGGTACTCAAAGCGCTTTGATACTACTTCCACATTTACCCATTCACACACACATTCACACACTGATGGAGGGAGCTGCCATGCAAGGCGCCAACCAGCACCCATCAGGAGCAAGGGTGAAGTGTCTTGCTCAGGACACAACGGACGTGACGAGGTTGGTACTAGGTGGGATTTGAACCAGGGCCCCTCGGGTTGCGCACGGCCACTCTCCCACTGCGCCACACCGTCCCTTAAGGTGTTAAATCTCTTAATAGGGGAACTGCATTTTTCTATTTTGCCTTTCATTCACAATTATTGAGAAACAAAAACGCAAAGGTTTTTTTTTTTTTTTCCCAGCCTAAAACATGCAAGATTCTGCTTGTTCTAGGTGGCTAGCAAAGCAGCTAATGGGAGCCATCAAATCTACCCCTATATCACTTTAAAAATGAATTCAGAAACCGTCAACAATGCTTCATTTATGTTCCGTAATCTGTATAATAACCAGGCTCTAGCGACATTGTTATGGTAAGAGTAAATGAACATGGAGGAGCGCTTTTTTCAGGGGAGTAACACATCCCCATGCTTCCGTATTAGCCGTAAAAGCTAACTACGACAAGAGATAAGTTAGCTTCTACTTCAGCACTCGAATCACGTTTCAGTTTGTATTAATGCACAACACAATGCGATAGGACAGGGGTAGGGAACCCATGGCTCTAGAGCCATATGTGGCTCTTTTGATGACTGCATCTGGCTCTCGGATAAATCAGAGCTGACATCGCTTAACACGATAAGTAATGAATAATTCCGCTGGTAATCATTATCAAAAATAACGTTCAAAATATAAAACATTCTCATGCTTTTTTATGTTCAAGAAGTTGCGTTAATGGTAAGAAGTAATTTTTTTATTATTGGTTAGTGTGGGGCTTGCCCTCCTGGGGGTGGTTCTTCAGACCACCAAGAGCCTGTTTTAGGGTTACAATATTGTTTTGTTTTATTTTTCTCTCAGTTGCTTTCCAGCAATTGTCTTTTTCTCTTTCGTCCTCACTCGCGCTCTGGCTCCAGCCCCGACTCCGTCTCTCCTCCTGGCTGCTGCTTATAACAGAGCGACAGGTGATTAGATAACAAGGCGCAGATGGGCCATCTACGCACCTGTCGCTGATTTCGAGGCCGGTTCTGGCAACATCCTGCTTTGCTGCAGGCCCGCAGGCCACGCCCCCTCCACAGTTAGCTTCAGAATAACAATGTTATTACAAAGAATAAGAGACCTATTATACTCTGGAAATGTTGGTCTTACTTAAAAATGCACGCGTTTAGTTGTGTTCAGTGTAAAAAAATATATATTATATGGCTCTTAGGGAAATACATTTTAAAATATTTGGCTTCTTGGCTCTCTCAGCCAAAAAGGTTCCTGACCCCTGCGATAGGACAACAATCTCTATTGACTGAAAAAAACTATAACAATCATTTTACAATATTTGTAATGTATTGGCACTAGGGGTGTAACGGTACACAAACATTTCGGTTCGGTACGTACCTCAGTTCAGAGGTCACGGTTCGGCTGATTTTCGGTACAGTAAGAAAACAACAAATGTAAATTTTTTGATTATGTATTTAACAAATTTGCTAAATCTTCCACCAAAAATATTTTTCTTAGTGCAATATTTGAAGTGAAGTAATCGGGAACTTGGATAGGTCAATAATTCATGATAACATTGATTTTGATTCAATATTATGTTTTGAGCAATGACAGTTTGAAAGAAAAAAAAACACCTTTGTTTTATTAGTCAATGTTGCAACGTTTTATAAACTACATTTAGCCTTTAAGCTTTTTTATTTCACTTTTGTTTACTTTAATAGTATTTTTAGAATGTGGCCTCCGGGGCACATTTTCGACACACTTGCTATAGATAACAAGAAATAAAATCTGATAAATCTATGGGTAAAAAGCAGAGCCTGGCGACGCATGCGCGTTTATCATAACTCTCTCGCTCTCTCTGTCTATGCCCCTCCCTCACGAATGTTGCTGCGAGCAGCACTTTTTTTTTTGTTTTTAACTCCTTCTTAACCCTGAACGTACATTGAAAATACACGCAACCATAACTTAAAATGCCGGACATTCGAGGCATTTAAGAAACTCCACCTGGACAGCCCCGCAAAGAGGAAATATCCGGGGAAAAGAGGAGGTATGGTCAGTCTATCATAGCCCAGTCGTTGCTAGCATACCGTGTGTTGTTTTTTTCGATTGATTTAAACTTTTATTAGCAGATTACACAGTACAGTACATATTCCGTACAATTGACCACTAAATGGTAACACCCCAATAAGTTTTTCAACTTGTTTAAGTCGGGGTCCACGTAAATCAATTCATGGTGCCTCGGTGTGCATTGTTTACACAACGTGCGGTGCTACTTAATATGTCTGTGCCGTTCGGTACACCTCCGAACCTAACTGAAACCCCCGTACCGAAACGGTTCAATACAAATACACGTACTGCTACACCCCTAATTAGCACTATATTTCGGTCTAAATAGCTTCGCTCTAAGTTTCACATTTACACTCTAAGGTCACGTCGACCTCACTCCCTCAACTTTTTTATGCTCCAACATTTTACCCCTCTTTTTCGTGCTGTCTTCTAGAAGCAGTACTTCCTTTATTCAGCTTCAAAAAGATAACGTTGTTAAATCCTCATTGTCCAAAAAAAAGTCATATTTGTTGTCTGTTGCCTAGTCTGCCATGATTATGAGATTAGATTGGATCGGAATTAGAGTTATTGGTTACCGTTGGGGAAATTAATTTTCACTGCTGTACATTTAAACAAAATAACAAAAAGACATCATACATGACCAATATATTTATTTACAGGCTTGTCAGACAGGTTGACCGGGCCAGCTGTTTAGGGCGGCTATCACTGCAGGGATAAGACGTTTACAACATGCCGGAAGTCGGAAGTGCGCTGCTATGGAAACAAAAATAAATTTGCTTAGGAAATCAATCAAATCAATGCTTAAAAGGGCCAAAATAAGGTAAATATTGTACATTTGTTATGAACGTGCCTGTTACGACAAACGGAGGCCTTGAAGTAGTTTTAGAAGGCTTTGAAGGCTACAGCAGTGAGTCCCATTAGCCACATCTTCAAATAGTTTATTATCTTTGAAATTCTAAAGAGATAAAAAAAGAAAAAAAAGACGTGTGTTCTTGGCTTTCATAATGATTGTGAAAAGTGCAGTTCCCCTTTAAGAGTTAAGATGGTCATAATGGTTCACATTTAGTGGGGATTAGTATAAAACCTTTTTACACTGGGCTGAGTGGTGACCCTCCATGTGTCATAAATGCTCAGCATTTGGCCCTTTGGTGCCAAATGAGAAAAACAGAGGCACGCAAGTGACAGGTGGAAACCCTTAACCCCCAGAACACATGCTTGTCATTCCAAGCTTACCAGACTGCAAAAAAAAAAAAAAAAAAAAACTGTACAATTTTGTACCGGTAAATGAAACCTAAACAAAAGGCGGAGGTCTTATTTATTACATCAACAATGGTGTTTGGTGTTAATGAACCCCACACTAAATTTCTTTTTGAAAAAAAATATATGTATTGGCTTCCAGTCCAACAAAACTAAATTTACTGCATTATGCACTCTCTGTGGTAAAATTAACCCAGGTGATGATGTAAATTCAGTTGTCCCATGAGGCTCGGCCGGGCACTGCCCGAAGAGGCAACGTGAGTCCTCACTTCTATGGGCTCACCACCCATAGAAGGGGGCGTAGAGGTCAGGTGCAGTGTGAGCTGGGCGGCAGCTGAAGGTAGTGCGGTTCGATCCTCGCTACATAAACTAGCTCTTGGGATGTGGAACGTCACCTCACTTGGGGTAAGGAGCCTGAGCTGAGCCTGACGCACAAGGGCTCTGAAACCAGTTCTCTCGAGAGGGGCTGGATTCTCTTCCACTCTGGCGTTGCAAGCAGTGAAGAGGTGACGGGCTGGGGTGGAAATTCTTGTTCCCCCCCGGCTTGAAGCCTGCACGTTGGAGTTTAACCCAATAGACGAGAGGGTAGCTTCCCTCTGCCTTCGGGTGTTGAGGACGGGTCCTGACTGTTGTTTGTGCTTACGCATCAAACAGCAGCTCAGAGTACCCACCCCCTGAGGGAGTACTGGAAAGTGCTCTCTCAGGTGATTCACTTGTTCTGCTGGGTGACTTCAACGCTCATATTGGCAGCGAGAGTGAAACCTGGAGAGGCGTCATAGGCAGGAATGATCGCCCAGATCTGAACCCGAGGGGTGGTTTGTTATTCGACTTTTGTGCTCGTCAGATTGTCCATATCAAACACAATGTTGAAACATAAAGGTGTCCATATGTGCACTTGGCACCATGACACTCTTGACCAGGGGTGCCCATTACGTCGACCGCGAGCTACCGGTTGATCGTGGAGGGTCTGCCAGTCGATGGCAACGAAGCATTAAAAAAATAAACCTAAACATTTGTGATCATCAATCTTTACTACGACTTCACTTTCGTAACTTGATTGACATTCACGGCACCCGAGGGTCTTCTGAGATTACGCTGGCTGCTGCGAGATCATTATTAAGAAAACATGACCGAGAGGAGGGCGAGAAACACCTTTTATTTTAACAGACTATCGCGCCGTACCTGCTATCAAAACCCTACAGACAGACGTCACAGTTGTTGTCTTCACAGTAACAGCCCTGCTTCATCCTGCCTGCGCTAACAAAATAAGAGTCTCAGAAAGCTAGCGTGCACAAGATAGCAAGCTACGGAGTTTGCAGTCAATGTATTTCTTGCAAAATGTATAAAAACAAGTACGGAAGCTGGACAAATAAGATGTCAAAAACTAACCACTTTCATGTGGTATTGAACAAAAAGGAGGACTTTTTTTCCCCTCCATTTAAAAATGTAGACGTTATAAGCAATACTGTCTGATTCCAATCAATGCAAGTCATCAGAATCAGGTAATACACCAACTTGTATTCTTGTCTTCATGAAACAAAGGAATCTACAGTATATGTGTTTAAACATGATTGTGTTATCATTTAACACCTTTAACATTTTAACCAAAATGTCTCTTTCATAAATAATTATATATAAATTATATATATGAATGAGGTAGATTTTTTCGACTTGGTCAATTGAAAAGTAGCTCTCCTGCAGAAAAAGTTTGGGCACGCCTGCTCTAAACCGCTTTTCCATGATTAACTTTGTAGTTGTGTCATCGGATTTTGGACACTCGGGTGAAGAGAGAGGCGGAGCTTTCTACCGATCACCAACTGGTGGAGAGTTGCTCCGATGATGGGGGAGAATGCCAGACAGACCTGGCAGGCCCAAACGCATTGTAAGGGTCTACTGCGAACATCTAGCAGAGTCTCCTGTCAGAGAGTTTCCATTCCCACCTCCTTAAGAACTTTCAACATGTGACGAGGGAGACGCTGGATATCGAGTCCGAGTGGACCATGTTCTGTACTCCTATTGTCAAAGCAGCCGATTGGAGCTGTGGTTGCAAGGTGGTTGGTGCCTGTTGTGGTGGTAATCCTAGAACCGCTGGTAGCGGAGAAGTATGCCGTCAGACTGAAGAAAAAGTTCTATCGGGTCCTTTTGGCTCACGGGACTCCGGAGGCAGCGAACAGCTTCGGCGTTCGCGAAGGCAAAAACTCGGACATGAGTAGTTCGGGGAAGCCATGGAAAACGACTTTGAAGCGATTTTAGACCACCATCCACTGCCTCAGGAAGGGGAAGCAGTACACTGTCAACATCATGTATGGTGGGGAGGGATCCAGCTGACCTCGACTGCGGATGTTGTGGATCGGTAGAGGGAATAATTCGAAGTAGGGCTGGGCGATATATTAATATACTTGATATATCGCGGGGTAGGCTTTGTGCAATATAGAAAATGACTATATTGTGATATCCGAGTATACGTTCACACGCAGTTGCTTTTAGCTGCGAGCATTACACTACCGGTTTTTATCACTCTTTCTTGTCTCTCCTTCTCACAGACAGCAAGCGCACCTTCTTACATAAGTCACAAACTGTCACGTCATACATCACATACTATGTACAGTATAAGCCCTTGCGGAGCAGAGAGGTAGCAGCACGGGTAACGTTAGCTGTGATGCTAGCGGAGCCATGTGAATGGTAATAGGAGAGAAAGAAGGTGCGAATATGGTAACAAATGAAGGAATAATTAATTTCCAAGAAAAACAGCCGGGGCTCCATCGTCTGCCGGTGGTTTGACTCCAAGTAGGAATATGTCGAACAGACAACTGTAATTTGTCAAAGGTGGTGCTAAAGCCTTGCTACAAAAAGTAGCATTACTGCTAATATGTAGCATCATTTGAAAA
Organism: Nerophis ophidion; assembly: GCF_033978795.1. Lineage (NCBI taxonomy): Eukaryota > Metazoa > Chordata > Actinopteri > Syngnathiformes > Syngnathidae > Nerophis > Nerophis ophidion. The sequence continues at coordinate 49,449,367 of NC_084616.1, forward strand.
TTCACCTGCTAGAGAATGAAGAGTGCATACTCTGCACATCAACATCTGCATTCGGTGCCACACGGCCACAAAATCATGCACAAAAGTGCACTTTATTTGTTTTAAACTATTGTAGTGGCGTTATGTACAAAAAGTGCACTTTAGTGTTGTTTTGATATGTCATCTTAGTGACATCATGCACAAAAGTGCACTCATAGCTTCTTTTTAAAATGTCTCTGACAATCTTGCACTTTCTGTATAATTGTAGCTCGGAAGAGTTAGGGCTTCATGGAATTCTGGGTATTTGTTCTGTTGTGTTAATGTTGTGTTATGGTGCGGATGTTCTCACAAAATGTGTTTGGCATTCTTGTTTGGTGTGGGTTCACAGTGTGGCATATATCTGTAACAGTGTTAGAGTTGTTTATACAGCCCCCCTCAGTGCGACCTGTATGGCTGTTGATCAACTATGTCTTGCAGTTGCTTACTGAGTCTACAGAAGCCAAATACAACATTTGCCTGCGCTGGCACGCTGTTTGTACAGGTCGTAGAGGACGTTGAGGGCAAAACCCCAAGGTGCCCCCTCAATTTTGTTGTTCGAGTGTAATTCGGGAGAATGACTACCCCTGGAAGGGCACTAAAAATTGTGAGTCTCCCGAAAAAAATCGAGCGTATACAAGTATGACGCTGTAAAGCGCCATTCATATAAAATTTGCGGGCCGCACCAACATTAAATTTTCATATTAAGGAGCGGGCCGCAAAATAATGTCTCGCGGGCCAATTGCGGCCTGCGGGCCAATTGCGGCCGCGTGTTTGAGACCCCTGCCCTAAAGTTTGAATGTGAATGTTGTCTGTCTATCTGTTTTGGCCCTGCAATGAGGTGGCGACTTGTCCAGGGTGTACACCACCTTCCGTCCGAATGCAGTTGAGATAGGTTCTAGCACCCCCCGCGACCCAAAAGGGACAAGCAGTAGAAAAAAGGATGGATGGATGCTTCGATTACTTGTTTACCGAGTGTAACTAATATAAATTGATCAAATCCGGACCACATGGATTGCAGGAACTTTAAACAAGCGGACACAGTTTCCACAAAGCCGATACACTCACCAGAGCGCTCATGTGTGTGTGTGTGTGTGTGTGTGTGTGTGTGTGTGTGTGTGTGTGTGTGGAGGGCCGTGATTTCTGTGACAGTGAACAATTGTTGTTTTTATTAAAACAGACATGGTGAAAGTGCAATTTCAAAGTTGAAGATATGCATTTATTAGAAAAAAAGAATAAAAGTTATGGCAAGCAGAAAAATGATTGATTATTTCAACTACCGGTATGCTACCTAAAATGCTAATTGAGGCAATAAAGTCTGTCGTATTTAATAACTTAAAAAATGATACATGAATTAGTGTAGTGCAACTTTGTATTCACTATTTTGTTTACATTCTAATTCTTTTTATATCTTTATTTGCATGCATGTATAAACATTATAATTATAATATTGTTACTGTATTTTTAAAATTGTCTATATGTGGACAGTTTTACATCCATCCATTTTCTACTGCTTGTCCCTTTCGGGGTAGCAGTGGTTGCTGGCGCCTATCTCAGCTACATTCAAGCGGAAGGCGGTGTACACCCTGGACAAGTCTCCATCTCATCACAGGGCCAACACAAATAGACAGACAACATTCACACTCACACTCACACACTAGAGCCAATTTTAGTGTTGCAAATCAACCTATCCCCAGGTGCATGTCTTTGGAGGTGGGAGGAAGCCGAAGTACTCGGAGGGAACCCATGTAGTCACTCAGTAAAGTTGTATTGAATGGACGTTTTTTGAAGCATGCTTGCAGTAGTTTCTATTTTTCACATGAGAGAAAATTCAACATTGTGTTATATGCTATCACTGTCAAAGCATGGGAATAAGGTACTACCATATAAAACAGTGATTCTCAAACTGTGGTACAGGCTTTATCTAGAGCAGTGTTGTTCAACCACTGTGCCGCAGCACACTAGCATGTCATGAGATACAGTCTGGTGTGCCGTGGGAGATGATGTAATTTCACCTAATTGGGTTAAAAGTAATTTTTGCAAACCAGCAATTGTTGAGTGTCTGTGCTGTCTAGAGCTCGGCAGAGTAACCGTGTAATACTCTTCCATAGCAGTAGGTGGCAGCAGGTAGATAATTGCTTTGAAGATGTCGGGAGCATGGTTTGCGTGATCACAATATGTGGGAGGCAACGTGTCGGTAAAAATGTTTCTAACACTTAAACCAAAAACAATTAAAAGATGAGTGCCGCTAAGAAAAAGCATTGAAGCTTAACGATGGCTTTGCAAAACGAAACTAAAACTGAACTGGCTAAAATGTAAACACAAACGGAATGCTGGACGACAGCAAAGACTTACAGCGTGTGGAGCAGACGCCGTCCACAACATACATCCGTACATGACATAAAAATCAACAATATTTCCACAAAGGACAGCGTCCGCACAACTTAAATAATCTCGATTGCGAAAGAAAAGCTGGTGTGGTGAATAGCTTCAAAGGAAGACATAAAGCTGCTACATGAAAATACCAACAAAAGAGGAAAAGCCACCAAAATAAGAGCACAAGACAATAACTAAAAAACTACACTTCAAATAAGTCACAGCGTGATGTGACAGTACACCTATTTTGAGACAAGAGCTATAGTGATGCATGCTTGGTTATGGATTGAATACATAAACAATTTCGAGACTGACTTTTTATTGTCAATATCGGCTACGGAGTTTCATTTTTCAATGATTTCTGGTGGTTATGTGCCTCGGGATTTTTTCATTGAAAAAAAATGTGCCTTGGCTCAGAAAAGGTTGAAAAACACTGATCTAGAGCAGTGGTTCTCAACCTTTTTTCAGTGATGTACCCCCTGTGAACATTTTTAATTCAAGTACTCCCTAATCAGAGCAAAGCATTTTTGGTTGAAAAAAAGACATAAAGAAGTAAAATACAGCACTAGGTCATCAGTTTGTGATTTAATAAATAGTATAACAGTACAAAAATATTGCTCATTTTTAGTGGTCTTTCTTAAACTATTTGGAAAATAAAGATATAAAAAGAACTAAAAACTTGATGAAAAATAAACAAGTGATTAAATAAAGATTTCTACACATAGAAGTATTCATCAACATAAAGTGCCCTCTTTGGGGATTGTAATAAAGATCCATCTGGATTCATGAACTTAATTCTAAACTTTTCTTCACAAAAAAACAAACCTTTAACATCAATATTTATGGAACATGTCCACAAAAAAATCTAGCTATCAACACTGAATTTTCACATATAGGAACTTACATTCATATTTTGTTGAAGTATTGTTCAATAAATATATTTATAAAGGATTTTTAAAGAAATATATTTTTAGAATTTTTTTTTTTTTTTTTAGATCTCACTTACCCCTTGGCATACCTTCAAGTACCCCCAGGGCTACGCGTACCCCCATTTGAGAACCACTGATCTAGAGGTAAGCTAAAGAATCACTTGATTAAATATTTTATTTTCCTGTATTCAAACAAGGAAGACCTGAGAAAGATGGGAGTCAGCTGGCATGGAGCAAGAAGAGACAAATGGAGGGGGACTCGTCGCCCAATGTTCCAACAGGAACGGGAGAAACTAAGTCTAAGTAAGTCAAACAGTGTTACCATATTCAAACAGTGTTACTGTTCAAACTGTGAGTATTGTTACAGTGGACAAAAACATTAAATATACAAAATAAAACCTCTGCTTTGTTTTTAATGAACACTAAGGTTTGATTGATACTTTTATTAGTAGATTGCACAGTTCAGTACATATTCCGTACAATTGACCACTAAATGGTAACACCCAAAATAAGTTTTTCAACTTGTTTAAGTCGGGGTCCACGTTAATCAATTCATGGTGTACTGTGCATACTTGCCAACACTCCTGATTTTTCCAGGAGACTCACGGATTTTAGTGCCCCTTCCGAAAATCTTCCGGGGCAACCATTCTCACGAATTTTTCCCGATTTCCACCCGGACAACAATATTGGGGGTGTGCCTTAAAGGCACTGCCTTTAGTGTCCTCTACAACCTGTCGTCACGTCCGCTTTTCCTCCATACAAACAGTGTGCCGCCCAGTCACATAATATATGCGGCTTTCACATAAGTGAATGCCAAGCATACTTGGTCAACAGCCATACAGGTCACACTGAGGGTGGCTGTATAAACCAGTGGTTCTCAACCTTTTTTCAGTGAAGTACCCCCTGTGAACTATTTTTTAATTAGAGTACCCCCTAATCAGAGCAAAGCCTTTTGGGTTGAAAAAAAGAGATAAAGAAGTAAAATACAGCACTATGCCATCAGTTTCTGATTGATTAAATTGTATAACAGTGCAAAATATTGATCATTTGTAGTGGTCTTTTTTTTTAACTATTTGGAAAAAAAGATATAAAAATAACTAAAAACTTGTTGAAAAATAAACGAGCACTATGTCATCAGTTTCTGATTTATTAAATTGTATAACAGTGCAAAAATATTGCTAATTTGTAGTGGTCTTTCTTGAACCATTTGGAAAAAAAGATATAAAAATAAACAAGTGATTCAATTATAAATAAATATTTCTACACATTGAAGTAATCATCAACTTAATCTTTTGGGATTGCAATATAGATCCATCTGGATTAATGAACTTAATTCTAAACATTTATACACAGAAAAAGAAATCTTTAACATCAATATTTATGGAACATGTCCACAAAAAATCTGGCTGTCAACACTGAATATTGCATTGTTGCATTTTTTTTTCACAGTTTATGAACTTACATTCATATTTTGTTGAAGTATTATTCAATAAATATATTTATAAAGGCTTTTTAAATCGTTGCTATTTTTAGAATATTTAAAAAAAAATCTCACGTACCCCTTGGCATACCTTCAAGTATGCCCCCAGGGGTACGCGTACCCCTTGGCATACCTTCAAGTATGCCCCCAGGGGTATAAACAACTTTAAGACTGTTACAAATATGCGCCACACTGTGAACCCACACCTAACAAGAATGACAAACACATTTTGGTAGAACAGCCTTACCGTAACAAAACAAACACAACAGAAAAATAAACCCTTGCAGCACTTACTCTTCCGGGACGCTACAATATACACCCCTGCTACCACCAAACCCTTTCTCATCTCCCAAATTCGGAGGTCTCAAGGTTGGCAAGTATGGTACTGGACAACTTTTTATTTTTTTAAACGTTGGTCATTATGGTGGTACTTGGAGGGCCACTTTTTTTTTTGAAGTGGTACTTGGTGAAACATTTTTTAGAACTACTGGGTAAAATAGAAGCACTAGTCAAATGAAATTACGACCAATTCCCGGGATGTGTACATTTGAATTAATCTGATCCAAATCAAATTTTTATAACTACTATCAGTGATTGTTTCTTTAAACATCAAAACACAATTCTTTGAAAGGAACAAATCTCTTCAACAAAAGGAGGCCAACCCTTTTAAAAAGTTATCGAGCTCGGACGCGTACATTAAAGTAAACTGGAATGAAGTTAGATACAAGTTAACCGGAGTCAGTTATAAGTTAACCGGTGTGAGTCAAATACGAAATTAACTGGAGTAAATTGCATCATTTAATCTAAACAAACAAAAACATCACCATTATATTTATATAGAAGAGAATAATCAAAACAAACTCCTTAATGTCGACCAACTTACTATTTCTGCTGCGATGATAAAACCTTTTTGGGTCTTCACGTAACTCTTCAGCTTATCCAGGCAGCTGGCACCAGAATTGGACGCAGAAGTATCCGCCATTCTGCTTCTGTAGGGTTTGGACCGCCGCGTTCAAGTCCGAGACACACCGACAAGTGTTGTGTTGACTGGAGGCAGAAGTTTGACCGTCCCAGGGTGCAACACTACTGTCGCTCAAAAGCTACTAGCTCGTCTTGCTAGCAGGCAGACTAAGGTCCTCGCCACACACAAACACACTGAGAGAAAACACAGACTCGGCTTGGAGAAGTCAGTCACGACCACAGTAGCGCCAGTCTCCACAAGCTGGGCTCGCTACTTGAGGCGGGAAGAAGGCAGGGCAGAAGAACTGTCAGTAGGGCGTTGGCTTTCACTTTTCTCCACGGGGAACTATGCTGCTTTCAGGGTCATCTGGGAACTTTAGCAATCACAATCTTTTTAAATTCAAAAGACACGTTTTTAGTCCCCCTCCTCAGTTGTTCAACAAGTACAGCAGTAGATAAATGCGACATAAAGAATTATAAGGGCAGCAAAAACTAATTCCAAAGGTAAATTTTGACGATAACATTTGCTTTAAACTATGACAGTACAGTGGTAAAAAGCGTTTACTACATGTGCCTCACAATACGAAGGTAACATGTTCAAACCCGGGTTCGGGGTCTTTCTTTTTTGTTCTGTGTGGAGTTTACATGTTCTCCCCGTGACTGTGTGGGTTCCCTCCGGGTACTCCGGCTTCCTCCCACCTCCAAAGACATGCACCTGGGGATAGGTTGATTGGCAACACTAAATTGGCCCTAGTGTGTGAATGTGAGTGTAAATGTTGTCTATCTGTTTTGGCCCTGTGATGAGGTGGCGACTTGTCCAGGGTGTACCCCGCCTATCGCCTGAATGCAGTTGAAATAGGATCCAGCACACCCCGCGACCCTGAAAGGGACGTCGTACGAGTGGTAGAAAAATGGATGGACGGGCTTCAAACTACAGTAAAGTCAATCGTTTGCAAATTTCCTACTTAGGTGAATGCAGCTGGTCTGTACACTATTGCACTCTTGCAAGAGTTGCTTCAAATGTTCCTCATACAAGTCCAAATTTAAGTAAAACATACTTTGGAGAGTTCCTGTTCTTTGTAAACGTTTTAATCCTTTGATCAACATTTTATCAATAACTTCTTATTCATCGTGATACATTCAGCTCTTGAACTTTGATTTTAATTTCAGAGAAGCTGCATTTCCCATAGCCTTGAAGGCAGCATATTATATTTGAAATGTGTGCTTTTTTTGGAAGTTGTAATTCATTGCTTCTAACGGAGTTGGCCAAACTTTTTCCACTAAGGGTATCTCGAAAAATGAAAGCATACGGGAAACACTTTTCACCCCAACTTAAGAGTGTTTTGAGATACGATCTGTCTCTGCCTTTTTTGTTTTACCTAAAGTTGCGCAAACACATGTGCGTTACTTAGGAGCCTACCCACCGCTAGATGGCGTAGCAAATAGGTGAACCCTATTAGATTCAGCCAAAACATCTCGTATTAATAGCTGGCATTAACTTAAGCCAGGGGTCGGCAACCCAAAACGTTGAAAGAGCCATATTGGATCAAAAAAACAAAAAAACCAATCTGTCTGGAGCTGCATAAAATGAAAAGCCTTATATAAGTGTTATGGCTCTGCTCTCGCTGCTGTGTTGGATCCGCTTTGGACTGGACTCTCGCGACTGTGTTGGATCCATTATGGATTGAACTTTCACAGTATCATGTTAGACCCGCTCGACATCCATTGCTTTCCTCCTCTCCAAGGTTCTCGTAGTCATCATTGTCACCGCCGTCCCACTGGGTAGTTATGGTCACCGATGTCCCACTGGGTGTGAGTTTTCCTTGCCCTTATGTGGGCCTACCGAGGATGTCGTAGTGGTTTGTGCAGCCCTTTGAGACACTAGTGATTTAGGGCTATATAAGTAAACATTGATTGATTGATTGATAGTGAAGGCAACATGTGACGTTAAGTGTCAATGTTAGCCTACTATTAAAATGTCTATGTGTCACAGGCTAAAGCAAATCTTCATTGACAGAAATGGTGAAATTTAATATTTATTCTACACATTTTTACAACATTAGAAACAATTAGTCAATCAGAGGCTACACAGAAGGTAAGATGACTCCTGGAATTGACTGGCTTTGATTGGCCATAGGTATAGATGTGTGTGTCCAAGTTAAAATAAACAACCAACTGTCTTATTTTAATAGATTTATTACAATCTATGGCAAGCTAGGTAATCTTTACTGTGGTCTGGAACAACATGGCACACAAACAGCTATCGAAAATGCAGCCAAAATTACATACAGATAATGTGTCATGAGACATGCAAAACTAAATTATATACAAAGAGGATAAAAGTAAAGGATTTTAAATGAGGTGAAGTACATACAGCTAGCCTAAATAGCATGTTAGCATTGATTAGCTTGCAGTCGTGCACTGACCAAATGTGCCTGATTAGCACTCCAACAAGTCAATAACATCAACAAAGCGCACCTTTGTGCATTCACGCACAGCATAAAAGTTTTGGTGGACAAAATGAGACAAAGAAGGAGTGGAAGATTTTACATGTAAACAAACTGTTGCGTCACAGTCCACACTATGGTGAGTTCAAGGACTGCCAAAATTAGTAGGACAAAACGATGTTCACCAAATACTCTCATCAGTGAAGCATACACACAAACATAGTAAACAGTGGGCTTCCTAACAACTGGGAAGGTTTGTCTTCAAACAAAAAACATACTAAAATAAAAAAATATTTTCCCACCATATTTTTCCATTTTCAATCCTTTTTTAAAAATGCTCCAGGGAGCCACTAGGGCGACACTAAAGAGCCGCGGGTAAGCTGTAGATCGAAATAACTTTGTTTTCCAATCATGGTTAGGAAGAAAGTGAGTGTGAGGGATAGTGCTGAGAAAAAAAGCTGTTAATAATCATTGAATTAGAGAAAGAAATCATCAAAAACATGACAGACCGTATTGCCGACTTGTCGAAGCACTTGCATTGATCACTGCTGACCTGCACCATATTGAAGCAGAATAAGTCTGATGCCAGCCAAAAATGTTAAAATAATATCTCAACTGTAGACATGTATTTGTATCCATGACAATATGGAAAAGGTGCTGACGTTTTGTTTGACTGTGAAGCAAATGGAACGAATTACAGTTGGGGTCCACTCTCCAACTGTGCTGTACATTATCATTACATTACTTCATAAAACTAATGTACTTCTATTGTATTAAATTTATTTACTTATTTTTCAATGGGAAAGATTAATTTGAGATACAAGTGTTTTGACTTACGAGCTCTGTTAGAACCACTAACTGCTTTTAAGTTGAGACACTTCTAAATTTTAAGAAAAAAAAAAACATCACACATATCAACTTTGGGTTCAGTGTGACAAAAAATAGTCTTTTATTAGACAAACATTATTTAAGACTCCCTTTTTTTTTAAATGTGATAGCTCGATGATAATTTACATTGGCTTTTCCATATACTGTAAATTGTACTGATTAGCATTAGGGATTTTACATTGCAATTTCAACACCTCCAAATGTATTAATGCAAACTACAACAGAGATATATGTCAAAGTCAAATAGCTGGTGTGTAATAAGTGCAATACATACAGGATCAACACTTTGTAGGATGTAACACAAGACTAGACGGACGATCAGCTTTATAGCAAAGATTATGTCACGTAAGGGTCTCATGATGATGCGGGATTTTTGTTCTCCCAGGATGCAAACGACGAAAACAGGACAGGACTTGCAGGTAGACAATACTGGTACAAAAACAGAAAACAAACCGACTGGATGAGGTGCCGAGCGCACCGGAAGCTCAGGCTAACACTTAGTACAGAATGTGATACAAGAATAAACTTACTTGGCAGTCGCGTGATGCAAAAACAAAGAAGCCAGACCGACTAACTGGCAAAGGCAGGCTTGAATAAGAATGTTAGTGATTATACACAGGTGTGCGTCAGGAACACAAGCGGCAGGTGAAAGTAATAAGTTGCTATGGTAACAAACTCAGAGGTGCATGAACAGGAACGAAACGGAGTCCAACACTTACAGAAAAACACAATTGACCCGAAAAACCCAAACAGAATATTATCGGCGCAGCGGATCATAACAGTACCCCTCCCTTAAGGGAAATATTCCAGATGTCCCCTGGAAAAACTAAAAACCCATCAACTACAAAACAGTTCAAGAGTCAAGGGAGGGCGGAGGGAGGCCTTGATGTTGGGTCGCCAGGCCAAGTGTCCCCGAATCCACCGGGGACAAGTCAGGTGGTGGGGGCAAACGGAACGCCGCTGCCACAATTGTTGAGGTGGGCGACCTCAAAACGGTCACATCCGTGGCCGCAGAGAAGGTGGGCGTGAGTGGCGCCAGAAGTTCAGCAGCCGGAGAGTTGTACGACAACGTTTTGGCCGTTGTTGCGTTTTGCGCCACTGGCGTCCATTGACTGACCTTTGAGAGATCTGCATGCGGGCCTTTGATTGCTGCTTGCGCAACCAGCCAGCTCGGGGTCACTGAGACGACAATGAGGACGAGGAAGGAGCAGATGTCGTCGTGGTAGCAGGAGGCGGAGCCATCGTCGTCGTGGAAGCAGGAGGCGGCGCCGTCGTCGTCATAGAAGCAGGAGAAGTCGTCGCTGTGGAAGCAGGAGGCGTCGTCGTTGCCGTGGAAGCAGGTGCTGGTGCGGAAAGTAGTCTTGGGGCAGGTGTTGGTGCGGAAACAAGTCTTGGGGAAGGTGCTGGTGCGGAAACCAGTCTTGGGGAAGGTGCTGGTGCGGAAACCAGTCTGAGGGCAGGTGCTGGTGCTGAAACCAGTCTGGGGGAAGGTGCTGGTGCTGAAACCAGTCTGGGGGGCAGGTGCTGGTGCGGAAACCAGTCTGGGGACAGGTGCTGGTGCTGAAACCAGTCTGGGGGAAGGTGCTGGTGCTGAAACCAGTCTGGGGGGCAGGTGCTGGTGCGGAAACCAGTCTGGGGACAGGTGCTGGACGTAACTTAGGCGGAGGTGGCCGGGGGTTGCGGCTTGACTGGGCGCAGCTGTGCTACGTCCGTAGCACAATGCCCCCCCCCCCCCCCCAGGGTAACACTTAGCACAGAACGTGATACTTAGCAGGGGCTAGAAGACAAGAATAAACTTACGTGGTAGTCACGTGATGCAAAAACAAAGCCGCCAGACCGACTAACTGGCAAAGGCAGGCTCAAATAATAATGTCAGTGATGACAAACAGGTGTGCGTCAGGGACACAAGCGGCAGGTGAAAGTAATAAGTTGTTGTGCTTTTCAGCAATTGTCCTTTTCTTTTATCTATCGCGAGTGCTCCAACTCCGACGCCTTCTGCTTCCCGACTGCTGCTTTTAAGAGCGACAGGTGATTAGACAAACACTTCCAGCTGTGTCATCCACTCACCTGTCGCCAATCTCACAGCAGGTCCTGCCACACCCCGCTTCGCTGCAGGTGCGCAGGCCACACCCACCACAGTTGCTATGGTAACAAACTCAAAGGTGCATAAACAGGAACTAAACGGAGTCCAACACTAACAGAAAAACACAAGTGACACGAAAAACCCAAACAGAATATGATCCGCGCAGTGTGTGTGTGCGTGTGTGTGTGTATATATATATATATATATATATATATATATATATATATAGCATCTGCCTCACAATACAAAGGTCCTGCAGTCCTGGGTTCAAATCCGGGCTCGGGATCTTTCTGTGTGGAGTTTGCATGTTCTCCCCGTGAACGCGTGGGTTCCCTCAGGGTACTCCGGCTTCCTCCCACCTCCAAAGACATGCACCTGGGGATAGGTTGATTGGCAACACTAAATTGGCCCTAGTGTGTGAATGTGAGTGTGAATGTTGTCTGTCTATCTGTGTTGGCCCTACGATGAGGTGGCGACTTGTCCAGGGTGTACCCCGCCTTCCGCCTGATTGTAGCTGAGATAGGCGCCAGCGCCCCCCGCGACCCCGTAAGGGAGAAAGCGGTAGAAAATGGATGGATGGATGGATGGATATATATATATTCATAGAGATATATATGCAAACAACATCAAAACAGGAGATCACGCACCCCTTTGAACAGAAGCACACATTTTAACCTTCAACAGAATAATTTCAAGTTTATTTCATTTTTGTTTCACATGGAATCCATACAGTAAGAATACAGCAGAATTCTGGAGAGTCTCGGATATTTTTCTTCTCAGACTTATCATTATCATAAATACTAATATGTATACATCATACACAATAAACACAGCACTATCCAAAGGTGTAGAGAGTATCACAAGACATCATTCACCACAAACAACAGAGTATATTTCATTTGAGCATATTTATAAGAGCTACAGAGAGACTAAAAGTGTGTATGGGGGATGGGAATAAAAGATGAAAAAGAGTGAATCCAAGGCTGGGCATTGGACCAAAATACTGGAAATGGACAACAGATGAGGTCTGTGGAAGCATAACTACAAATGATAACATATCTCTGACCATTTCAAACACAATTTTCCGGAGTGGTGCATTATCTCGAGTATTTATTGCCAGAACTGTGCTTTGGATGGATCTAACATGCCGTTGTGTTATTGTGGAGTCTGTCACCATCCCGCAGCTTCTTTAAGGGATATTTTAGGACAAGAGGAAGAAGATGCATGCAGTAATTTCAGTTGCCATTCGAAAGAGAAGCAATAAATAAAGATTAAAGATGCAGCAGAAATATCTCTGGCATTTTGTTCAGACTGCTTGAAAAAGTTTACCAGGGCAAGATCTTAAACATGTACTATAAGTTGTTTTCATGTACCCACAGTTCAAGTTCATGTAAGGGAGGAGGAAACTATTGGACTGTCTTACAACTTTCTGAACCACACAAACAAGACAAGATTTACCGACAAAACCTGGCCGATACCCACAAATAAACACGCACTTCTAAAACGGGACACTCACCCCCCTGATTAATAATGTTCAAAGCGCACAACAGCAGTTTGTGAAACAGCACAGGAAATATAGTCAAACTCACTAAAGTCATCTTCGGGTCAGGAATATTTTGCACATCCTCTTGACAGTGATGGAAAAAAAAGGAAAACAAAATCACTTACAAGGACAAATAAAGTTTAAACAACCTACTTCATACCACTGCTATTGCTATACATCACCTTTTATACACATATATTCTCTTTCATATTCCTTTTAATATGTTTACAATGTTCCCAATCCTGACGCTAATTCTGATCACATAAAAAATAACAGTAGGAACTGAAAAGATGGACTGTAATGGATTAAAAAAAAAATCACATTTGGGAGAAGAGTTTGAGGGCAAAGGCCAAACTATGCGCTCCTAAACCGAGCCAAAGTAAATCCAATTGAATAACTCTGTGCTTAACATTTGTCGTATAACAACTTATGGAGTGCAAAATTATTCAACTGAGTACATAGAATCATACGGTATATATTAGCATGTCGATATTTACACAAAACAGACAATACATTCTCTCAAGTTAAATATTACTACAATGTTTTTTCCCCTCCCCATAAATGCAAGTCTTTTCTATGACAAGATTTCTCTTAAATGTTCGTAAATGAATGTTTTGGTATTTGTATTCAAGTTTTTCTCGTATAATCAGACTATCCTCTGTTGTCTTCTACAGTTAAATACATCACGAGAATAAACATCATGTTACAGCAAACAACCCCCCCGCCCCCATGTCCAACACCCCCCGCCCACCCGAACCCTCCCCACCATCTCCTGCTCCCTACAGGTGTTCACAACCCACTTTTGGCCTACCCACCCTTCCCCGTACACCGTGTACCCCCACACCTTCCCTCCCGCCACTTGCCAAACTCACAAGTACACAAACAGACTAACAGACGAGTGCAGAAATGCAGGCTGTGGTTGAGTGCCGGAATCACAAGTTCACCCTGTGAAGAGGACGAAAGGAAGTCAAGTATGAAAGAACACACATGCATTCAATACACGTTGCATATAAAGACATGATAAAAATGCAGATGGGACCGCATTCATGATCACAAGCTGTAAATTGCAAACAACCATTAAGTATTTTATAACCTATCATAAAATAGAGCTGTGTATTGTTTTATTTGACAGGGCTGTCCAAATCAACACAGTGATGCGGATTAATCAATCACGTTTTTTTTATTTTCTTGTTTTACACCTCACACCTCACAATTACTTTTACATGTTTTGCTTTATTCCAATTAAAGTTAATGTATATTATTTATCGTGTTTGTCCCTGTTAAGGTTTTAAGTGATTGATTGATTTTGGGGAATGGTTAAACTGAAGGGCCAGTCCAAGCAGTGTGAGACAGTTACATTATTAGTAACTGGGGGAAAACATTACCTCAGCAGAAACAAAGTACACTTTTCCTCAAGAGTGACAAATAGATGACACATTAAAATGATCTGCATTTTTTTTCAGCTACACTTTTGGCACAGGATAGCTACATTGTTTATTTTCAACATGGATACTATTTATTGTCTACAAGGTCAGGTGTAGTTTACTATTGTACAGTGCTGTTATTGAAAAAATGGATAGATTTAGAGCCATATACAGTAATTGATTTAATTAACTAGAAAATGCTAGTTTTAGAATAAAAAACTATATGTAATTTATCTAGCTCATGATAATATGTTGATTCTTACTGTGCTCTTTTTTGTTTTGCATCACACAGAGGTTACACTAGTTTTACTTTATGGAGGGTTGGTGGTGGCCATGCATGTATCAGCATTTTTACTGTGCTGTTTTTGGTCAAGAAAATTATTGGTTGTGGTAGGGAGCTGGAGTAAACCCACCCAAATACGGGAGAACACTCAAACTCCTCACAAAGAGGCCAAGAAGAGTTTTGAACCCGCTAACTGACTGCGAGGCTACTCCTAGGCCGCCGTGCGCCCCTCTTATCAATGCAAAATAATATGTAACGGATCACAACATATTGTTGAATTGAGAAAATCAAAAGTTGAGTATTAATATCTTTGTAAAAGCAGAATTTTAAACACGATTGGAATGTCAATGGGCAATATATCCTAAAATATATATAGCAATATATCCTGCAGCCTTGTGGGGTAATTATATATATATCGCAAAATCAAATTTGGTAGGCAAAAGAACCATTTCAAAATGGGTTACAAAGGTTCTAAATTTAGCAGCTAACGTATGTGATAACATGTTTCGTAATTTCCTGATGTATCAAATAATCAAAACTATTATTAATCTACTTGCTAGTTTATTGTTAATAGTTGGTTACTTTCTGCTATATTGCTTTTTTGTATCCTCTAGGGGTGTGTAGTGCAGCATTTTTAGCTATTCCTTGTCCTATAATTCTCCAGTGATAATGTTGAATGTCAAAAACATAGTTTATTTGCTGCCATGGAGACGAGGATTAGTGATTTAAAGCTGTACCAAGGAGGGACGTTGCCTCTAGCTAGCTAGTGAAGACTCTACTTTGCGTTGTTCGCTTGTCGCTGTCAAATTTCAATCAATCACCAATCAAAATGTTTTTATATAGCCCTAAATCACAAGTGCCTCAAAGGGATTCACAAACCACAACGACATCCCCGGATCTATACCCACATCCGGGAAGGGAGAAACTCAACCCAATGGGGTGACCGGGTGCAATAGATGTCAAGAGAGACACAGCAAGAATGTGTCATCAACATGCATTATCCCAATATGGCGATCGTGTTAAAAGCTCTATTCTTGGCCAAAATGGTATAATTCATATTCATTATTGTTTATACCGTGCTACTTAGTTTTGAATTAATACTGAATATTGTGGCCGGTGAGAGTTGAGAATATCCATCCCAGTACATGAACAATGAAGTGATCCTTTGTGTCGTCACTCACCCTCCTGCAGTTGTGTTGTCACCGCACAGGCTCACATTTGATTGGAGTAGGAGGTGGGCTGCTGTTCGAAGCCCTGACTGTAGCCTCCGTCCTCATTGTAGCCTCCCTGCTGGCCGTATTCGGGCTGGTAGCCTCCTTGGGAGCCAGCGTATGGGTCCTGCTGACCATAGCCACCCTGGGCAAAGGTATCAGGAGCGGGCTGCTTTTCCTGCGATGGCATGTATGTACCAGAAAAGGCAGCCATCCAGCCAGTCTCCTTAAAGACGAACCACAGGTTTCCTATCCACAGGATCAGGTTGCAGAACCCAAAAGCCTGCGAAGGAGTGGCGATAGGTGACTGCTCTGGTGGTAAATTAGTTGCTCTTTTTACTTATGATTTCCCCTCGCAACCCTAAAGCGTTAACAGCAGAAGTACATATGACACACAAACGGACCAAAAAAATTACTGTTCTCTTGCACAGTTGGGCAAAGCAAAATAAAACCTACCACAGAGGTGTTGAGGCCCGAGACTTTGGGGTCGTAGACCTCACGGCAGCGATTTTCTCGCTCGTCACAGGCTGTGATGAGAGTGATGACTCTCTCCGGATCAGTGGCAGTCTTCACATCTGACAGACCTTTGGCCCACGCACACGATGACACCAGCCACATGAAGGCAAACACTGCTGTCACTACAAAGTCCTGCCATTGACAAAGATCATGTTTAGGATTAGACCACTCCCTTTTAAGGAATCACTCAGAAATAAACACTAAGTGGTCGACTAGGTGCAGCTACATGATTATGGCGACCGCTCAGTTCAGTACGTGTTTCGTTGATGGAATGAATTTCTTCATGGATGCAATGATACTTTGTTTCTGCTAAACTTTTATTCAGCGATGAGTGAAGATGTCTTTTGAAAAAGTCTTTAGTTTGGTTAAGCAGCATCAGGCCCACGTCCATTCAAAAGCATATAGAGATAATTTCTAATTTAGAATTACTTTGAACACTGTCATCGTGACAGATTTACGGCTCTATTACTAAAACGAAAGTACTATTTAAGTTTATATTGTTGCTGAACCTTTTCTCTAAATATGATCTACTAAGATCAAAATAGCATGTGTTAAATACTGTGTGCAAACTATGAAATTGTGTGTACTATTAGTGGGTGTGTTGCGTGTGTTCTACTAAGACAACATGTACAATTGAAAACAACTGCAGAAGTGGTTCAGACAACCTTATTTAAATGAGGATTTTGCGTGTACCAAATACGTTATGTGGTCATGGAAACACTCATTTACTTCCACATTCATGTTATCATGCTCTCCAACCTGTGCTGTTTTGCAATATTTTACAACAACTCATGCTGGCTTTTAACCCAACATGAGACTTTAAACTGTTTTTAACTTTTAACTTCAACTGTTTTTAATTTTTTAACTGTTTTTTATCTAACAAATTGTTCTTAGGGTAATTTGTATTTGCTTTTTCAATGTGTATTTTACTTCTCTGCGATGAGATGGCGAGATAGGCACCAGCGCCCCCCGCGACCCAAAAGGGAATAAGCGGAAGAAAATGGATGGATGGATGGATGGATATTTTACTTCGGTTTTAAATATTATTTTTTAGTCTGTCCTTTGCCTCTATTTTCTCTGTGGTGTACAGCCCTTTTAAAAGGCTTTATAAATAAAGTTGGTATGGCATGGTATGATATGGCACAAATCTATAATATGTACCACCTTTGTCTGCATAAAGGAATCACACGCTTTAGACAACAGAAACTATTTTTAGCACGTGACAGCACATTTCTGCAGGAAGGCAGTGGACCGTCACAACACCACAGTGCATTTATGCGCCTGGAAAGATCCAAACACAAGAAAAGGCATATTGCAATAACTTTTTTCAGATATATTATTATTAGGGCTGCAAATTTTGGGTGTCCTACGATTCGATTTAATATCGATTCTTGGGGTCACGATTCGATTCAAAATAAAAAAAAATTCTTCAATTCAACACGATTCTCGATTCAAAAACAATTTTTTCCCGATTTAAAAGGATTCTCTATTCATTCAATACTCTGCTGACATGCAAGCAGAGTAATAGATTTTTGTAAAAAGATTTTATAATTGTAAAGGACAATGTTTTATCAACTGATTGCAATAATGTCGAACCAAAAGTATGACTTATTTTATCTTTGTGAAAAATTTGGACACAGTGTGTTATCAAGCTTATGAGATGCGATGCAAGTGTAAGCCACTGTGACACTATTGTTCTTTTTTACATTTTTTATACATGTCTAATGATAATGTCAATGAGGGATTTTTAATCACTGCTATGTTGAAATTATAACTAATATTGATACTGTTGTTGATAATATTTATTTTTGTTTCACGACTTTTGGTTTGTTCTGTGTCGTGTTTGTGTCTCCTCAATTACTCTGTTTATTGCAATTCTGAGTGTTGCTGGGTCAGGTTTGGTTTTGGAATAGGATTGCATTGCTATGGTATTGCTTTGTATTGTTTTGTTGGATTAATCAAAAAAAAAAATACAATATATATATATATATATATATATATATATATATATATATATATATATATATATATACGTACAGTATATATATATATAAATATATATATATATATAAAAAAAATTGATTTTTTAAAATGAGAATCGATTCTGAATCGCACAACGTGAGAATGACGATTCAATTCGAATCGATTTTTTTCCCACACCCCTAATTATTATAATTATTATATCTTCTCTAGTGAGCTGCCACCTTATCAGAGGGTGTGCTTCAACTATCGTGGGATCACACTACCCAGCCTTCCAGGTGGAGAGGAGGTTGTCGTTCTCGTCGTGGAACTGTGGACCAACTCTATACTCTTGGCAGGATCCTCGCGGTTGCATGGGAGTTCGCCCAACTAGTCTAAAAGTGCTTTGTGTACTTGGATAAGGCCTTCGATCGTGTCCCTCAGGGAAGTCTTGTGGGGAGTGCTAAGAGAGTATGGGGTATAGGACTGTCTGATTGTGGAGGTCCACTCCCTGTATGATCAGTGTCAGAGCTTGGTCCGCATTGCCAACAGTAAGTTGGACCCGTTTCAAGATTCCACCAGGAATGCCTTACATCACAGCGTCGCTCTCATCAGCGTCACAGGTTGATTTAGATGTGAGTGGTTGAAGTAGCATGTCATTTAAGATAATGGACAAGTGGTTTATCCAATCACATACAATGATTTTTTTTAAAAGGCCCCGCCTTCTGAAATACATCTCCTATTGAGAACACCCAGATCAATGTGTGGAGCTCAGCCAACTACAAGGTTCTGGCAAGAGTCAGGTTGGTTGAACCCGGGAAACGACGTTGGATAAGCGGAAGAAGATGGATGGATGGATGGATTGTAGTTGTCAATGTGGACTTTTTGTTTATTGTTCACACACAATTATTTATAGTACCGTATTTTTTGGACTATAAGTCGCAGTTTTTTTCATCGTTTGGCCAGGGGTGCGACTTATACCCAGGAGCGACTTATGTGTGAAATTATTAACACATTACCGTAAAATATCAAATAATATTATTTAGCTCATTCACTTAAGAGACTAGACGTATAAGATTTTATGGGATTTAGTGATTAGGGGTTACAGATTGTTTGGTAAACGTATAGCATGTTCTATATGTTATAGTTATTTGAAAGACTCTTACCATAATATGTTACGTTAACATACCAGGCACCTTACCTTCTCAGTTGGTTATTTATGCGTCATATAACGTACACTTATTCAGCCTGTTGTTCACTATTCTTTATTTATTTCAAATTGCCTTTCAAATGTCTATTCTTGGTGTTGGGTTTTATCAAATAAATTTCCCCAAAAATGTGACTTATACTCCAGTGCGACATATATATTTTTTTCCTTCTTTATTTTAAATTTTCGGCAGGTGCAACTTATACTTTGGAGCGACTTATACTACGAAAAATGCGGTAAACACAAATATTTACATAACTTGCAAGATTTTGATAAGGCTCCCATAACCAAAGCTACTTAGGTCGCTAAGAGTAATACATTAAAACCTCGTTTACCGCTGTTATTTGGTTCTAGGCTTGACTGTGGCAAAATAATTTCCACTAGCGAGGATTATTAATTAAATGTTTTATATTTTTAGGGCTACAGCATAAAAATGATCTATGACCTTCTAAAATTTCCCCTCTGGGATTATTCAAGTATTTCTGATTCTGATTATAAATACAGTTTTTAATATTAAAAACGCTCTCTAGACATGAAATTACACTCACATAGTCATCTTCAAACTCCAAAGCGTGCTGTGGCGAGGGACATCTGTATTAAAATACTCACTAGGCTGCAGTCAGCCTTATAGCCCCTAGAGCAGGGGTCCCCAAACTTTTTGACTCAGGGGCCGCATTGAGTTAAAAAAAATTGGTCGAGAGCCGGGCTATATACAGTATATACATACATATATATATATATATATATATGTATATATATATATATGTATATATATATATACATACATATATATATATATATATATATATATATATATATATATATTCCTCGCGCATTAATTGACTGAAATAGCGTGCACTTGCTGCGGCGCGAGCGCCGTGATGTCACGTTACCGATGGCAAAATCAATTTTTACACAATATGATTTGCCTGCGCGGCTAGGAGACACCGAGAGTAAGAAGCGGTAGAAAATAGATTAGAAAGGACAGATTTTTCAAAATAATAATTTGAAAAAATTATATTACTTTTAAAAAAAATGTTTCACTTGGAACTTCCCGTGGGCCGGATTTTGCACGCTGGCGGGCTGTAGTTTGGGGACCTCTGCCCCATAGTGTTACATCAGTAATATAAAAGAATGAAATTGGGCCACATACATAATCTTGTTTAGGGTCACAAAAAGCCTAGTCTTGGCTGTAGGACTCACAATCTGGGGGCCCTTGTTGTTTTCACGGTACTTCTCCAGGACGAAACAGTACACAGATAGGGCCGCCATGGAGTAGAGGAAGGCAAAGACACCGATGGTGACAAAGAACTCCGCCGAAGAGGAGTAGTCGCCGACCAGGAATAGACGCTCGGGGTACCCTCCCTTACAAGTGGGGGCATCAAAGTAAACCTGATGGAGCCTGGGAAAGGACACAAATAGCAAGTTGCGTAACATTGTGCTCAAACGCCACCCAAATTATCTCCGTTTGCCAAGAAAATATAGCACATTGTTTGAAAAATATGGAAAATATGAATATTAACATCCAACAGCATTGGTCTACACTGGAGACACAAAGAAACCGATTACTTCTGTGGGTAAAGTAAACAAAATAAACCTTCAGAAAACTGCAAGGGTGAGGGCGTTGAAGGAGTTTTCAGGAGCAAACACGAGTATTGCATTCGTAATAGCGTCTGCTACGCCATACCCCATTTCCTTGAGGCAGTTCCTTACAGTTTTCTACAAAAACAAACTAAATAAACATTCTCCAAGTCTGGTGATTCCATAATTTGTTGCAGGGGTTGTATTTAATTAACAAAATGGGACTTTCTGGACATAATAAACTCCCATGCAGTCCTCATTATGTTCCATCATTCTATTATGAATTAAAAATGTAACATGTTACTCGTACATTATAAGATATGAGGAACATGATTCACATGCTGTATGTGTGTTTACAACATTGTGATAAACCACACCGTACCTGAATGGATATTCAAATTCTACTTCAATGCCAAGGTCGCTCTCTGTCCGGTTTTTACACTCCACGCTCATCTTGAACATGCCGGAGTAACTGCCGCAGGTCGAGAAAGCAAAGATCCCAAAGATCTGCAAGAGAAAAGCGTGGAAAAAATGACATGAAGATTTAAAAAGATTTGGACTATTTTTTTAACCTCTGTCATTCAAACTGGGGAAAAACAAACACATTATATCAGGTTATTCTAGAATACATGGAGCAGACCAAAGCTTCACCAACTATGGCAAGCTGCTAAAAAATGCGGCGCTATCATTACTTTGCACGACGGTTGTCATGGTTACTGTTACATTCGACTGTTTTTTTTAGTCATTTAGGTGCATACAAATTAGCTTTGTCATAAAGAGACATGCGTGAAGATTTCGTTCACACTCTCTCTTTCGAGCGCATGCGCGCGCACACACACGCACACACGCACGCACGCACGCACGCACGCACGCACACACTAACACAAGAGATTAGATGAGGCTGACTATTTTTACCACAGCCTCTCTGCATCGCAAGCCAGATCCGATAGAATGGAAAATCCAGCTATTAATCTGACTGAGGTGCTCTACCATTTGTCACTAAATACTCAGTTGTAAAGCTACCTACAACACACACGTGCACACACACTTGAGCACACACAACAATGTCCAGTTATCACAACCTCTTTCCTTCCCAGCTCACACCTCTCTTTCCGCTGTTGTTGATAAAGGCCTAAGTAGGAGGATTTGATCATGAATACAAATGTCTTAAAAGCACAAAAGGGTTTGATACATCCATCCATTCTCTACCGC
The DNA here is from genome assembly GCF_033978795.1 of Nerophis ophidion. Lineage (NCBI taxonomy): Eukaryota > Metazoa > Chordata > Actinopteri > Syngnathiformes > Syngnathidae > Nerophis > Nerophis ophidion. Next base: position 49,471,481 of record NC_084616.1, read on the forward strand.
TTGTCCCATTCGGGATTGCGGGGGGTGCTGGAGCCTATTTCAGCTGCATTCGGGCGGAAGGCCTAGACAAGTCGCCACCTCATCGCAGGACCAACACAGATAGACAGACAACATTCACCCTCACATTCACCCACTAGGGCCAATTTAGTGTTGCCAATCAACCTATCCCCAGGTGCATGTCTTTGGAAGTGGGAGGAAGCCGGAGTACCCAGAGGGAACCCACGCAGTCACGGGGAGAACATGCAAACTCCACACAGAAAGATCCCGAGCCCGGTACAGCTCAGATAAAAACACTTAAATTTGTACAGTGGAGCCTCAGATTCAAAGTTGTAAAAAAACAATAAATTTAAAAAATGGGGCCCTAAGTAAAATTTTATTTGGAGCTTCCCATCTCATTAGATATTTTTTATCACAAGTTTATATTTATGTGAAATAATTGTTCTTAATTTTTAATTCAAATTACAATTTAATTTGATGCATGTTTTGTACTAAAACAAATTCATGGCAAATATTTTGTTGTGCAAAATAAAAAATAAAATTATATACCCTGAGTCTACAACCCGTTACCTTTTGTTTTTTTAAGGCAAGCAGTATTGCACTGCGCCACAAGAGCCACTGAGACAAAGTCAGGAAAATTTGCTATTATATTATACTAACAATGACAGAGCAGGAAGTGACTAGGAATAAGTTTATTGTCAAATTTAATATGAAGCGATCTGCCATTCGTTAATTGGATGCCAAACGGGGCCCCATCATATTGCTAGGTGCTTGCTCTGCATTTAGAGGGGCCCTGGTTTTTGCCCCAAAGCCGAGGAAGATGGTGTAAAGTTGTAGCTGAAAAATTATGCATTTGTCCTCCATCTCATTTTGGATAACAGTCATATCCCCGGCATATGTTTCTTATGTTCTTAGTATGAATAATAGCCAGAGGTTCCAAGAGGTTCGAAACACACCAACATTTTGGTGCACCAGCTGCACTTAGAAACTGAAAGAACCTAAAAACTCATTCAATAACAAAGGCTGAGGTTTACCGTTTAGAGATTATGATTGCCGCCTGTAATACTTTCAATCATTATGGCGTGTTGTGATGTTACGCACGGGTGGACTGGATCACCATCAAGCAATATCACATTGAGCAGTTTAGCCATGATACTGTAATGGTGATGGTCATTGAAAAGTACATGTCCAAGGTGGCGGTGGTGTGAGTTGAGTGTAAATGGCAGTTTTCCAAGAGCTAAACAGTTATGGTAATGAATGAGCGCAAAGAGGAGTGATGCAGGAAGATGCCAGCATGAGGAAAGCAATGGTGTTTGGTGCCATGGTAACGCTATTGGCTGCATCACAGAGTGAGGAGGCTGGTTTCTATCCATTCTGGCATGCTGGATGGGTGTCAGCTCTACTGTGGAGAGACAACACACAGTAGTCCCCCCGCTCACCAAGACACAAACACAAACCATCTGCCTGCTACTGCTTTTCTCACACTTTGGCTTCCATTTTCATTTCTCTTTGTAAAAAAATGGAAGTCAATCGCACAACAAAATCAATGATAGAGTTCAGTGTTTTGAGACTATTTATGAAAATATTTTAACACAAATGTCTTTATTTCTCTATTCAAGAATCCCAATCCCGATCAGAAGCTGCCATGTTTGGCATTTATCTAAATGCAACCTTGAGCTAAAACCATGTTTGTATACTTATTTTATACAATTTAGTTTATTTCACCTTTTAAAACTCAATTAAAAACAACACACATTATTGTAGTAATTATTACAATTTTTTTTTTTTACATTTTATGGTTTCCTACACATTCATTTATTACTGGTGTCCTGCCACTGTGAATTTTAGGGCAGAGTAATTAGCGCTATCATTTATATAATAATATTTTATTTTACATTTTAAAACTCAATTAAAACCAAACGCATCATTGTAGTAGTTATGTATGTGACAGGGATTTGTATATTTTTTTTTTTTGTGGTGTCCTGCCACAATAAATTTGGGGAAGCCATAAAAGCATTTAGTGTTTTTTTTTCATTCATATTAGTATTTTTTATTTTACCTTTTAAAGCTTAATTAAAAGAAAACACATTGTTGTAGTAACTATTGTGAATTAATACATTTCAGGATGTCATGTGCATTCATTTATTCAGCAAGGTGACCACAGCTTGAAGTGACCAGCGAGGTGACCACACGTCATATCTACTTAATATCATTCTAGACACGAGATAATGGTTGGCGGCAGACAGAGATGAAAAAATAAACACTGAATTTTGCAAAAAACACAATTAATAATCATAATTAGCAATGTGCACGTAACTGATTATGACTGTGTAACAAAGCAAAACGATTGATTTGTTGCTTTTTTTCTAAATCAATTTAATTAAAGGTTACCAACATCCTTTTTGTGTCCAGTGATTTATCAAGCAGAATTATGTTGCTCATAGCTGACATGGTGATGTTTTTCTTCACATCACAAACTAGTTGAGGGCGAACAAACAGCGCCTCTGCGGGTTGTGGACAAGAAGTGCATTTGCTTTTGGCTCAATTACTTTAAGATATGTTTAATCAACAATAGATTCCACACAGTAGAGAGCACTCTTAACAATCAAATGATCAATTAATATGCCTAATTATAAGAATATTTTGCACCATATGTATGATTGTTACATTGTGGATTATTTGATTAGAACGTATGCCAGGAGGTTGGGAAATTATCAAGGTTTGTCAGTTAGGTAATTAGCAACATATCAAGAAAAGTGATGTGCAGATTTGGATACAACTTTAATGAAACTTCAGAAACGGGATAAGGGACAACTGATTAGATAGCCGAGAGAGAGTGGAAACTAGGCCTGGGCCGCGTACATATTTTGTGGGACGATAAATTGTCCAACAAGTTATTGCCAATAAACGATAATACTTTCAGCATTGTTTTGAGAACACTTTTTTGGGGAATTTTTCCTATCGTTTACAATCATTATGAAAGACGTCTTTTTTGTTAAACGATTTTAAAGAAGATAAATATCACTTGGAAGATGCGGAAATGGAAAACGGGAGTGTGTGTGTATATATATATATATATATATATATATATATATATATATATATATATATATATATATATATGTATATATATATGTGGTAACAGACACGTTCATTTATATTCACCATATTTTGATCATTTTAATAATTTCCGGGACTGATTTGTTCGTCACATCGATTTTTGTTTCCATAGCAACGCACTTCCGATTTCTGGCAGCAAATGTGTGTTCCTAGCTCCGCAATAACGAGTGTTTTTTCTAATTATGGCAGAATTGGTAATACACAACGAAGACAACTATTTTTGGACAAATGAGAATTTCAACTTTACACTTTTAAAAGCTAAATACACTGCTGCTTATAGAAGCAAGCACGAAGGGAGAGCGAGACGTTGGTGCAGACGAAAGTCGGGAGAGTGAGGTGAAAGAGATTTTGACGCTATAAATATTGAACTTGGAGCCAAACTATTTCGATATAAATGGATTGCTTACCTAAAATCAACAGGAAATGTCCCTGGCCAGCTGGACCAGACTAACAACTGTCCATCGAGTGAGTCACTTTCATGCTGATCATGGTACATGCAGCATGTCACACGTACAACTACAGTACATTCTGTAAAATGATTGTTCAGTCAGTACAGATTGGTGTTCTATCGCAGTGGTGTGCGTTACAAACGCAAACATGTTTTGTGCTGATGTAGAAGCTTGCTTATCTCTTGCCGTAGTTAGCTTTTACGGCTAATACCGAAACACGCCGATATGTTAGTACGCTAAAAAAAGATTTCATCAGTGTTCACTCTTACAATAACTATGTTGCCACAGTTTGGTTATCATACAGGTTACGGAGCGTAAATTAAGTATTGTTGACGGTTTTTGAATGCATTTTTAAAGTGATTTAGAGGTAGAATTGATTATTCTCATTAGCTGCATTGCTAGCCCCCAAGAACCAGCTGATTTTTAGATGTTAGAAAGCAAAAAACAAAACAAAAGCCTTTTGTCTTCCTGTCTCGTAATGATTGTGAACAATAGGCAAAATTCCCCCAAAAAGTGCAGTTACCCTTTAACATTTACATTAAAAGCCACGTTGACAATGTAACGACATTTGATGTCACTCGCCTGTTTGCAGCCGCACCCTTTAAGCACTAATGTATTGACAATATGTAATATATAGCAAGTGACCCTTTCAAACGCACTAAACTTTTACTCCTAATTAGTTTTCACCATTGAAATTGGAAGGTCAATAACTTCTTATAATCTTAAAAAAGTAAACAGACACAATAGAATGAACTCTCAATGTCAGTTAGCAAAAATGCTACTTGAATAAATACTGAACATTTTGAAGTAAGGTTTTTTTTTGTTTAGTTGTTTTTTGTGGCCATCAGTTTCTAACAATCTTAGCATACTGGCTCCTTTGTCCGTGTAGGTGGGCTCATCTTTCTCATTCAATTAAAGCCAAAATATTTTCACACCAGAACATTTGGCTTTGTAATCATCTTTTCCTCCAAAATGTTGTCACCTCGCGGTCGACAAGCAGCACTCCGTCCGTGCATGTGTCTGTGAGATAGTGGTCTCGCCCTGCCCACTGAGACAAAGGTTGTAGATGACTGACAATAGAGTGAACTTCTCCCTGTTCATTTAATTCTACTATCGAATAAAACAAGCTCAGGTGCTGAGAGAGACGCACAGCGTGAACCCTCTTGCACCATGATTGGAAGCGACAGAAGAAGACAACAAACACACAAGAACATGGCAATTAATGGAGGCCGGCAAATTTGATTTATCGTTCGATTAATTGATTTATTGACGGCTCAGCTCTAGAGGAACTTGACAAGAGTGTTCTCTCTGTTTCTTTTATTTCACTATAGATAGCTGAAGATGTTACAGTTGGATTATCATTAAAATTTTAGGAAGTGTCAGAAACGGAATAAGAAACAATTCATGTTTGTGTGTGTGTGTGTGTGTGTGTGTGCTAGCTGCACCACAGAGACAAAGAGAGTGAAGACTGACAAAAGGGTTCAGGTTGTCTTTTTTATTCTGCTACATATAATTTACAAAGTTAAGGGCACATTTTGATTAAATTTTCAGGAATAAGAAACAAGTTTGGGGTATTTCCGGCAAACTGTTTGGATTTGTACGACTGGGAGGTTAGGCCTGATGCAGGAGCTTTTGTAGTTTCATGAGGTTAAGGGTGCCGCAAAAGCAGCATTGGAAAGTTTTAATAGATGGACTATTACACGGCTAGGAAAACTTAGTTAAATTAAATAAATCCTCATGAACCAGAGATGTATTTAAAAATGTGCCAGATCCAAGTAAAACAAGTGTTGCAACCCAGCAAAGAACGGTGGAGAGGCTCTAGTTGTTTACCAAGTGTGCGCTGTTGAGCTGCACGTCAGCTTAATTTTGGGAACTCAACAGCTTCTTACATCCGTCAAATCACTGCTTTGTCAGCACAGTACTCCCCACCCCACCCCCAAGACAGGAAGAGGGTGGGTAGGTGTGCATTGCCACATGAGTCACACAAACAGGATGCTGTTGCACAGAATTGTACGTGCACATGAGTAGTTTCGCGCTTTAGGGTCGACAACCTACGCCTACGTACTTCAATACATTTCAACTAAAACTGTTTTATATGTATTTTACATCAAACCATATAGCAGTCGCCACTAAAATGTACCTTCCTATTATAATACAGCTGTCTTTTGTTCACCTCTCCTCCTGTTGCTGCTTATGCATGCCCATATTAATCCAGAAAGAGCAGCAGTTCCTCCTCTGGTCTGACACATGATTCATGGGTCCTGGCTCCTGAGCGAGGCTGCTGATTGGTGGTTGGCTCTCAGTAACCTAGAGAGGAAGCACCGGGCTGCTGGCCCACTCGCACAGCTCCAGGGAAGGACTTCAGAGTCATGCAGTGCACTCATGCCTAATGCAGTGTGGGCCTCTGTCACAACTACATTTTATGCTTACGTGCACATAGTTAATCATCAATTGTCATTTAGATTTCCATTTGGGTTCATCCGTCCATCCATCCATTTTCTACCGCTTATTCCCTTTGGGGTCGCGGGGGGGCGAGAGTGCCTATCTCAGCTACAATCGGGCGGAAGGCGGGGTACACCCTGGACAAGTCGCCACCTCATCGCAGCATTTGGGTTCATACAAACCTTTTTTTTTAGTGTAGATGGGTTTAACTACTGTCTCTTGGCATTTAAATTTTATTTTAGTCTGTTAAACAGTACTTTGCCGCCACACAATAAAGTCTATCTATTAGAGGTATAACGAATACTGTGTAGCGGTTTACCACATGGTACACATTTTAAGTGAAGAACAGAAAAGCGTACATTCGGCGTTGTAATGCACCTCTAAAAGCAGGGCTGTAATTATCGGTTATCTTAGCAATCGAGTAAACTATCAAATATTGTGCTTGATTAATCGAGTCATTGGATTAGGGTTGTGCGGTATACCGGTATTAGTATAGTACCGCGATACTAATGAATCCTATTCGGTAATATACCGCCTCTGAAAAGTACCGGTCCATTGGTGGATCTACACCTAACATCCACAGTAGTGATATCAAGTACAGTGGCGTATGTAGTCGATACTACTATGAGTATGTCGATATTTTTTGCCATCACAAAATCTTTGTTTTTTGTTTTTAATTCATAGTATGTTTATGAACTCAGTAAATACGTTCTTGGACACATGAGGACTTTGAATATGACCAATGTATGATCCTGTAACGACTTAGTATTAGATTGATACCTAAATGTGTGGAATCATCCAAAACTAATGGAAAGTATCAAACAACAGAAGAATAAGTGATTATTACATTTTAACAGAAGTGTGGATAGATGTGTGGAATCATCCAAAACTAATGGAAAGTATCAAACAACAGAAGAATAAGTGATTATTACATTTTAACAAAAGTGTCGATAAAACAGGTAAAAAGAGAAAGTATGCAGATATTAAAAGTAAATCAACAAGTAGATTAATAATACACTTTGTACAACTTGTCCTTAATAATTTTGACAAAATAATAGAATGATAAATGACACAATATGTTACTGGATACGTAAGCAGCTAAATTAGGAGCCTTTGTTTGCTTACTTACTACTAAAAGACAAGTTGTCTAGTATGTTCACTATTTTATTTAAGGACAAACTTGCAATAAGAAACATATGTTTAATGTACCCTAAGATTTTTTGTTCAAATAACGGCAATAATGCAATGTTTTGTGTTCCTTTTTATTTGGGAAAGTACTGAAAAGTACCGAAAAGTATCAAAATAATTTGGTACCAGTACCAAAATATTAGTATCGGGACAACACTAAGTTGGATATAGCACACTTTATTGCCTCAATGTGTCTTTAAGGGAAACTTGCTGAAATACACATGTTTTTATACAATTGTTCTGCTTGCCTTAACCTTGTTTCTGTCTTTCTAACAAATGCACATCATCAAAAACTACTAGCATGAGAGCTAGAAGGAAATCAAATGCATAGCGCGAAAGCTAGCGAGTAGAAACATTGAATTGCAGTCGTCACTTGTTGCGTGTAGGCAAATTAAGATGCGAGGAGGAATGAACAAAAGGGGCAGGCTTAAATAAGGCAGTAATCAAGAGTAACAGGTGTGCGTAAACAGTGAGTAGCAGGTGGAACTAACATGAAACCATGGTGACAGAACAAACAGGAACTAAGGAAGTCAAACATAAACAGAATATGACACAAAAACGGAACAAAACTAGAATATGGTATGATCCGGGCAGCGGATCATAACAAAATGTATGTATTTGTAGTAATAAATCTGATTAAATTCGAGCGTTATGTTTGTGTTCTATTACAGTAAGTGTGTTTATTTTAAATATTCCTAGCCCTTAATTTGACCCATTCTCGCATTTTTAAGTATTTTGTTTTTGGACATGTACCACAATATTATTGTACCACGGCCTTATACAGTGATAATATCGTACCGTGAGATTTTAATACTGTTAAAGTTAAAGTGCCACTGATAGTCACACACACACCAGATGTGGTGAAATTGTCCTCTGCATTTGACCCATCCCCTTGTTCCACCTCCTGGGAGGTGAAGGGAGCACAGCCACACTCGGAAATCATTTTGGTGATTTAACCCCCAATTCCAACCCTTGATGCTGAGTGCCAAGCAGGGAAGTAATGGGTCCAATTTTTATAGTCTTTGGGATGACCTACGATACCTACCAATCTCAGGGCCGACACACTAACCACAAGGCCACCGAGCAGTTACATCCCTATACCGAACTATTACAATAATGTCAGCATTTAAAATAGCTTAAATTAATTGGATAATTACTTGCCAGGAGACTACAAATGCATTTTCATGTTTAATTTTAAAAATCATTGAACACAAAAGCTAAGCAGTTTTATGTTTTGCATGTTTTTCCTGTCATGTACCAAAAATAGCACTTTTCATGCACAAACAACTTGCAACACCAAGTGCTATACAGGTGTAAAAAAAACCACTATTGATTATTGACAATAACAAAACGTGGCAGAGAGGACTGAGGAAAAAGAACCACCTTTGAGGCATGCACACTGGAAAATAACTTTTTATAATAACAAACTGTTTATTATCATTAAATTAACATAATTTAAAGAATATATAAAACATTTGACAATAAATGTAAAAATAACATATAAATAATCAAAGAATAAAACTTGAGATAGTGAGAACAATAGTATTAATAATAGCAATAAATACAAATGAGAAACCTAAGAAGAAATTTAACAAATTTGAAAAAAGCCTGACTAAAACATTTTTAAAAACAAGCTATTCTAATGCATCTCACTGATTTAATTTCAAACATCAGATAGAAACATCTTCTATGCTACGCGTTCTGTGTGATGCCCCAGTTGTAACAAAACATCCACTTTTAACCCTGAAGGCTCTTCGGTGCTCATGATGCTGCTGTTCAGTCAACAAACAGTCGACACAACGCATCCAGAGAGGGAAACACAACCTTTGACATGTGGATATCACCAACACCTTCACAATGATGCTGGCAACCACAGATGGGCTTGTTAATTGTCTCCCTGAAGAATAAAAATGGCTAACCCTCCCCCCCTACATACTGTACATGTAATGTCCTCTGAGAAGCACGCGCTGATAACTAACTGCATACTGTAGTTTACTAGCTCCATCATGTGGTGAGAGGGCAGTGCACGCCAAACTCAGGAAATGAAATGAAGTACACTACAGAGGTCATGTCCTCTGAGAAGACAAGAGTCAAAGCGCTTTGAGTACTTTGAAGGTAGAAAAGCGCAGTAAACCCATTTACTACACTAAATAGTTTATTCCTCATTGGACCGGTGAAGGACCAGGGAGAAGCACCGTCATCACACTAAGTAATTACTTTTAAAAAGATGTAATAATAATTCTGAAAACAGAAACATATTCCCATAAGAGGGATTTGAACTGTAAACCCTTTTTAAGGGCATAGATTAATCTGTGCTTTGCAGCTTTATGGCCTCTATGAGATAGAAGATCATAAATCTGCCATAAAGGTGTAAGGTGCTTAATCCTTGCCAATATTCTCTACGTTGCTATTATCATTATTATAAATTGAGTTGAAATTCTTACATGTGGCGACTAGGGATGGACTACATTTCCCTCAATAAATCAATTAGTTATTATTTTAAATATACGGTAAATGGGATGGGAGAAAGACTCCCTGAATGTTCTGAACTCCTGTTTTCATACCAGCATTGTATTGTTCTGAATAATCAATACTTAAAGGGCTTGTCCAGCCTGCAGCTATTACAGTAGGTTGTTATTTTGTTTTTATTTTATAGCGGGTCAAAACCAACGTTATTGAGTACATAACCAACGTTATTGAGTACATAACGCCACCTACTGTACTGGAGTGTGTAAATTGTATAACAGTGCAAAATATGGCTCATTTGTAGTGGCCTTTCTTGAACTATTTGGAAAAAAAGATATAAAAATAACTAAAATCTTGGTGAAAAATAAACAAGTGATTCATTATAAATAAAGATTTCTACACATAGAAGTAATCATCAACTTAAAGTGCCCTCTTTGGGGATTGTAATAGAGATCCATCTGGATTCATGAACTTAATTCTAAACATTTCTTCACAAAAAAAGAAATCTTTGACATCAATATTTATGGAACATGTCCACAAAAAATCTAGCTGTCAACACCACTGATTTGGAGGGCCACGGTAAATGATGTGGCAGGCAACATCAAATTAATTATTAATGATTTGGTGGGTTACCTTAAATTATTTGTACGGGCCACTTTAAATGCTTTGGCAGACTACACTAAATGATTTGGTAGACCATTTAAAATGAGATACCGAAAATGATTTAATAAGTTAAATTATTTGGCATCCATTCATCCATTTCCTACCGCTTATCCTTTTTGGGGTCGTGGGGCTGCTGGAGACTATCTCAGCTGCACATGGACGGAAGGCTGTGTACACCATGGACAAGTTGCCACCCCATCATTTATTTGGCAGACCTGATTAAATGATTTAGCGGGCCACAGAAAACAATTTGGCAGGACACTAAAATTATTTGGCAGACTATATAAAATGTTTAGGCAGGCATCTTTAAAGATTTGGCGGAACACATTAGATTATTTGGCGGACCACATAAAATTAATTTACCTGCTGGCAGGCCAGTCAAAAATATTTGGTGCACTACATTGAATGAATTGGCGGGCGACATTTAAGGATTTGGAAGTCCACATAAAATAATTTGGCAATTCCCATGAAACAATTTTGGCAGTTCACATAAAATTAATGTGCGGGCCACATTAAATAATTTGGCGAACAACATAAAATGTATTGGGGGTCATATTAACTGATTTTGTGAATACACCCTCTCTCTCCTACACCTTCCTTTATATTCCTCACATTTAATTGAGTGTTGGTGAATGTGAGTGTGAATGTTGTCTATCTGTGTTGGCCCTAAGATGAGATGGCGACTTGTCCAGGGTGTACACCGCCTTCCGTCCTAGTGCAGCTTTTTTACCACACGGTAAAATTATGACATTTAAATTCAATACAGAATTGGTTAATGGCGAATGGACGCCAGAAGTTTGCTCTGAGGCTGTTTAATATTTCTGAATATTGGGTCGGTATAGCTCGGTTGGTAGAGTGGCCGTGCCAGCAACTTGAGGGTTCCAGGTTCGATCATCACTTCCGCCCTCCTAGTCTCTACCGTTGTGTCCTTGGGCAAGATACTTTACCCACCTGCTCCCAGTGTCACCCACACTGGTTTAAATATAACTTAAATATTGGGTTTCACTATGTAAAGCCCTTTGAGTCACTAGAGAAAAAGCGCTATATAAATATAACTCAATTCACTTCACTAAATGAAAGCAGGTACTTAACTTCAAGTAATCAGGATTGGGAATGCAGCTGAGATAGGCTCCAGCATCCCCCGCGGCCCCGAACGGGACAAGCGGAAGAAAATGGAGGGATCGTTGGATGTTAAAGGCCTACTGAAACCCATTACTACCCACCACGCAGTCTGATAGTTTATATATCAATAATGAAATATTAACATTGCAACACATGCCAATACGGCCTTTATAGTTTACTAAATTGCAATTTTAAATTTCCCCGGAGTTTTTTCTTGAAAACGTCGCGTAATGATGACGTGTACGCTTGACGTCACGGGCTGTTAGGAAATATGAGCGCTGCGCACACACACAGCTAAAAGTCGTCTGCTTTAATGGCATTATTTTGGAGATCTGTGTTGCTGAATCCTTTGCAATTTGTTCAATTAATATTGGAGAAGTCAAAGTAGAAAGATGGAGTTGGGAAGCTTTAGCCTTTAGCCACACAAACACACAGTGATTCCTTGTTTAAAATTCACGGAGGTGAAACTTTACTATGGATCACAGCGAACATGGATCCCAACCGAATGTCAACCAGCAGGTGTCGATGAGAAAATTGTGGTAAAAAGTCGCTTCTTACCGGAGATCAGCTGAGCTTGTGCCGCCCATAAAGCTGCCGTCGATTTCCCTGAGACACTGCGCGTCAACACACCCGTGGATACACACCTCCGACAATCAGGTACTGTTAAACTCACTAAAACAATAGCAACACAATAGAAAGAAAAGGGATTTCCCAAAATGATCCTAGTAAATGTGTCTAAAAACATCTTAATCCGTCCCAATGCAATCGTGTTTTTTCCTAGTCCGTCGCTATCAATATCCTCAAACACGAATCTTTCATCCTCGCTCAAATTAATGGGGAAATTGTCGTTTTCTCGGTCCGAATAGCTGTTTTTGTTGGAGGCTCCCATTAAAAACAACGTGAATATGTGAAAATCCATTAACATGTGACGTCATCGCTTGCGACTTCCGGTAGAGGCAGGGCTTTTCTGTTAGCAAGCAAAACTTGCGAACTTTATCGTGGATGTTCTCTACTAAATCCTTTCAGCAAATTTATGGCACTATCGCGAAATGATAAAGTACACTGAAAAAAGTGACTTTTTGGTGCTGTAAACTCTATTAGAGTAACTGTCATAATTTATACCTAGTATTTTTAACATTCAGTGAGAACTAGAGTTTCTTAAGTAAAATTAAACATTTTATTAACGTAATACATGAATTATGGGGGAAGAGTATGTTTTACTTATGTTTCCTCATACTATTTAAATGTTTAATAGTTGTATGTACATAAACATAAAAATATTACATAACCTTTACTCTGAAGAAAATCTAGTGTTTTGAAACGCATGCACAACGACGCATGCGCACAGCACAGCAGGCTCTGGCCGACTGGCTCTGCTCCGGCCTTTAGAATCACTTCACAGAGCACTGCAAGGTGGCATTGTGGGTAATTGTTATCTTGCGTTTATAATGTGTTACAGAGTCAATGTTCTCCAGAAATGTGTTTGGTGTGGGTTCACAGAGTGTGGCGCATATTAGTAAGAATGTTAAAGTGAAGTGAAGTGTGAAGTGAATTATATTTATATAGCGCTTTTCTCTAGTGACTCAAAGCGCTTTACATAGTGAAACCCAATATCTAAGTTACATTTAAACCAGTGTGGGTGGCACTCGGAGCAGGTGGGTAAAGTGTCTTGCCCAAGGACACACCGGCATTGACTAGGATGGCGAAAGCGGGAATCGAACCTGCAACCCTCAAGTTGCTGGCACAGCCGCTCTACCAACCGAGCTAAACCGCCCCAGTTGTTTATATCACAACCGTCAGTGTAAAAGGTATGGCTTTTGACTAAGTATGCAGTGCAATCTTATGTTATAAGGAGCAAAATGCATGCATCTTTCCGACACGCACACAACATGGTGTAAAGGCGGTTGCGGTATCTTGCTACAGAGCAGTGGTAGCCAACCACCTGGCCGCAGCTGCTGAATAAATTTGTATTAAAGTTTTTCTCATCACACTCAGTTTTATACTACATGTCATTAATAAGCGCATGGGTGAGAAGAGGTTTAAAAATTATTAGCGCCCCGGCGGCTTTTCAAGGAAATACGGTATATAAAATTTACTTAAAGTTTTGAGTAAAAATGATGTTCCTGCTGATGAAAAACAAGTAGACTTTACCCTAGTTTGTTCAAATAAATATAACTTAAAACTTGGATGTAATTAAGTAACAGTTACTTAATATCTTCACAACTGTTATGTTATATGGTAAGTAGAATTAACTTGATACTGGCAAGTGAGTGTTACTTGATATTACAGCATTAAATTTTACTTAAATCATTTGCGTGCAAATACTTACAATAATTTTTTCAAGTAAATTTTATGAGTTATTTTTTTCAGTGTATGACACATAGAATGGACCTGCTATCCCCGTTTAAATAAGAATATCTCATTTCAGTAGGCCTTTAAATAAGTGTCATTCTCCTTCTTTTTCTTCTTTGTCTTCAAGCATGTTGCAAATGAACCAACAGCGCCTCTGCTGGACGCAGCCAAATAACGCACCCCATTTATCTCAGGGAAAAGGTAGAGAGAGGACTCACCCATTGGAGGATTTTTATAAATCCCAATGGCTGCTTGATGATTGTGAACTGTCCTTGGGCCACCAACTGTCAAAAACACAAACACAAAAAAACAACAGGAACACTTGAATTTCTCCCATTTGACAGGTCAAACGTCAAAATAAGAGCCATGCAGTGATAACAAAATTGTGCCATGAGTTGAGGTGTGCTAATATCATGTTTACTTGGCAAACACGTTTGTGTGAGAGACAGCCAGCAATTAGACACAAAGCTGATTAACTGGTCACAGCTGCCATTTGTAGCCTGTTTACAAGCAAGCAGTAAAATACACCACGCAATATATATTTCATATACATGAATATATGTCCGGTTTGAAGGCAAGCGGCGTATTTGTTGCATTTATGCGCAGGTGAATGCGACACCGCAGAGTAGGCGCAGCGTCAATAAATGGCCGCACATAGAAGAAGCGGCGCCTATACGCTTCTCTGCGAGGCTGATGGGGGGGCCACACCATGGCGGGCATCCAGGCGGCACAACATAGTAAGAATCGTCACGGATGCCCGCCACCTCTCAGGAAGTCCTCTCTAATAATAAAGCAGCCGTCATGATCGGGCCTACTGCGGCTGTACAGTATATATATGCACCAGCATCAATCTCACGCAAGGGCCTCGGCGGAAAACGAATCGCGTTGTCCTGGCAACAGCAGGCTAATTTAGGACGGGAGGAATCTCCAACGTTTTGGCACAAATCACATCCTGGAGCTAAATGTCATGGCTGCGGTTAATCTGTGGGCATCCTTCACACGTTTAGGCCGCTCCTCCATCATGTCCTCGCCGCAGCACGAGATGCCAAAATCATTGCATTTCAATCCAGTCTTCCCCGATATTTTATTTATTTATCGTTTATTTTTACAAAAAACCCGCACCGATGCTGCATCAAACATTTTCGACGCCGTATTGAGAAGCCGTGTACGACAATATCACCGTGTATCGGATTGATTTAAATAATCTACATTTAAAAAAAAAGGAGCGTTAAAGGAAATAGATACACTAATGTAAAAATAAAGCAAAATGGATCATTCGGTGTCAAAGCTTTACCTGGTTTACGACATCCATCTTGGCCGCTTACTCGCTGATAAGAGGATCAGAGAGGCAGAAAGAGGGGGGGGGGGCGTCTCATCTGGAACAGCCCAGGGGAGGTGGTCGCCTCGGAGGAAGAGCAGGGATAGCGTCACGAGCGTAGCTACGTCACGTAACTCGTCAGAGACGTCGGACCAATCACGACGCGGCTTTATTCTAAGGGCGCAGAGCGATTCTCTCCCTGCCCCCCACCACGCCTCCCTCCCTCTCCCTCGGGCTGGAATGAAGAGAGGCGAGCATGGAGACTGTCAACGCTTTAGTAGTCACAAGTCATCTTATTTCATATTCATATTAAGACCTGAGGGTCATCTTCCAGTTGAAGATGATAAAGGCGTTAACGCAAAGGTGGAGATTCGGGAGACATGGAAGCCAGACCTTCTCCAGCTCTTGTTACTATAATGAAACATTACATAATTCATCCATCCATCCATTTTCTGCCGCTTATTCCCTTCGTGGTCTCAGCTACAATCGGGCGGAAGGCGGCGTACACCCTGGACAAGTTAACCCCTCATCGCAGGGCCAACACAGATAGACAACATTCACGCTCACATTCACACTCTAGGGCCAATTTAGTGTTGCCAATCAACCTATCCCCAGGTGCATGTCTTTGGAAGTGGGAGAAAGCCGAAGTACCCGGAGGGAACCCACGCATTCACGGGGAGGACATGCAAACTCCACACAGAAAGATCCCGAGCCCGGGATTGAACCCAGGACTACTCAGGACCTTCGTACTGTGAGGCAGACGCACTAACCCCTCTTCCACCGTGAAGCCTATTACATAATACAATCTTTTTGTATTAAGCTACCGCATTAAAATAAACTGCGAAAAGTCCCTTCTTTATTTCACCATACTGGCCACAAAAAGCCCCAGTTTGCACGCACAAACGCAATAATTTGCTAATGCTCCTACTGGAAGTGGAGTGTGATGTCATCATTCTTTGTCCTAAGCAACAAAACAGATTAGCAACAATATGACGATTTAAAACGGAACTGCAATTTTTGGGGATTTTTGCCCATCATTCACAATCATTATGAAAGACATGACAATGGATGTATTTTCTTTTAATGCATTCTAACTTACAACGGAAGCAATAAGAGCTTTGACTTCATTGTGGCTATTTCCAACATAAAATCCAATAAAAAAAACAATCACAAAATTTCCAACAATACTCCATATATAGGTTGATCGGCAACACTAAAATGGACCCTAATGTGTGAATGTTGTCTGTCCATTTGTGTTGGCCCTGCGATGAGATGGCGACTTGTCCAGGGTGTACCCCGCCTTCCGCTCGATTGTCGCTGAGATAGGCTCCAGCGACCCCCCGCGTACCCGGAAAGACACAAGCGGTAGAAAATGGATGGATGGATACTCCATGTACATTTCCTGACCTGAATATTAACCATGTATTAGCGATATTGTTATTATAAACGCTAACATTAAGAACCTATCTCTCAGTGGCACATTGTTTGGAGAGAGGCAACTTCCTTATGCAGCTGTAGTGACATCAGCTGCTTTCCCGCATCGGAGCTCGTACAAGTTAAATCTATATTATGAATTATGCCCCTCACCTTAAAAGTAAAATGACGTGGACATAAACTGAGAAGTTGGTACACGTTGACAGCCATTGTTGGCCTGGATATGACAAGAAAGACATGCAAAAAACGCTGGTTTGCACCCACCATTTTTTAACCCTTCACAAAGATTACAAGTCATTCTTCCTCAAGGAATATAACATGTCATCAGTCAGTATCTCAGTGAGAGCAGACATTGTAAAGTAAGAGATGTTTTATTATGTCTGTTGGCTCCCATGAAGTCTGCATGAGTTGTACACGTTGTTGTAGTTCAAGGAAAACGGGAACATTGTGATGCTTCTATAAAACGAATGTGCTTAAAATGAGCAAAATACATAAATATTACATGTTATTATGAATGTGCCTGTTACTTTGTTACATACTTACATTGTGTATATAAAACATGGATGGAGGTGTATGGATGTATTTTTAAGGGCTTTATAGGCAGCGACTTCTATTGTAGGCAGATTTCTGCTCACATTTATTTACTATAGTTAAAATGCATTAAAAAACTAAGAAAAACATTGGTGTGCTTGTCTTACATAAGGACTATGAATGACAGAATATATTCACCCCAAAAAGTGCAGTTTCCTTTTAAATTGCACATAACGGTGTGGAAAGTGGCCATTCAAGTACAGTACAAAATGAGCGTCCATTGCAAAAAGGTGCACAGTCATTATAATAAAATAAAAACACAGCATAATATGCATAAAAGTCTTTGTTGGGTTCACACATGTAAATCCCTGAATGTTCATGGCAACAGCCAATAGACAAAAAAATTAATGTATGTCTCATATTTTCGCATGTATTCCAGTTTTTCCAAGTGTCAGTAAGAAATCACACAGTTCATTTCGTCGGCCAGCTCGTCCTCAAAATGAGACATCGACTGTCCGGCTCCCCGAGCGATCAGGTCCGCGGCGGCGCTCTCTATCTCGTCCAAGCTCATATGACAAGCGTCGGCGATTTCCCGCTTTGCAAAATTCACAAACTTTGGGTCCTTGGCGTAGATTCCCAGACCCTCAGAAATCAGGATCTGACATTAGGAAGGAAAAGAGGCAGTAGAAAAGTGACTTAGAGCAAGCTTTTATAGTTACATACAGTTTTCTTTCTAATATATATAAATATATATTATAATCAGTGCTGAGTAGTGATATAAACATAATATATGTGTGTCATAATCTTTACAGCTCATTTCCAGACAGCTCTCTGTTCAAGGGCACAGCATCATCAGTCCTTAGTTTGCAATTCAAACAGTCTGGTGGGCATGGCTGACATAGTGTAATTGTTTTTAATTGGCTTAGGCCAGATGAAGTCTGCCTAGCAACAAGTGGCCTTGAAATCATGAGACCTGACCAGGAAAAATAATTGCATATGCTAACCAATGTCGTTGCGTCTTCTACAGTATAAAGGGCGTAGCACCAAATTCTTTTTTTTTTTACATTAAAAAAGCCAAAAAATTGCATGTAAAGTGGCAAAAATATTAATTCCAATAATCATATAACCTTTCATTCTTCACTTAAATATGATCATAAAAATGTCAAGTTTCCCTTTACGTCAGAGCGTAAAGTAGAGATTATCTGATTCATGTGCAGGAACATCATCGGTGGATAATCCATCCATCCATTTTCTATAATGTGAATTATAAAAAAATATATTTCTGGTTTATCCTATTAGTGCATCTTCTAGGAGTTAACTTTTCCCCTGTCTTTAAAAACTAGTGACGCGCCTGTTTCAAACTGTAATTGAGGGTCTTTGCATGCACCACAGTTATGGACAATGCATGCAAAAGTGAAACTTTTTTAATAACTTTCTCTTATGCTGCCACAAATTTATTTCTTCTATCAGTTCTCCTTGTTCCAAAATGTTGGTGCTGTGTGTGAATGCTTAACGGTGAACTTTGATGACGTTCTGACCTCTATGTTAATTGAAGTCAATTATTTGAGTTTACTGTTATCCGGTGGAACAAACCATTTTAGATTTTTGATAGGGGGTGTACGGAGAGGTAAATATTCTTAATTTGGTTGAAGAAACTTTATTATTGAACTTTTACAGCTATGATAATTTTATATCAACATTTACGACTTAAAATCTTTTTATTAATTACATATTCAAATGGAAGAAAAAAATTCCCCTCTTGAACGCCGCTTATTTTTATAAAGGTTAAAATTATATTTTAGTTGTAAAGTTATATGAATAATTAAATTAATCACACACACTTTTTTACATTAAAAACAGTAAATAAGAGTTTGAACCTACCTAAGAGGTGGTCGGTGGCCTTCTAGTTTTTTCCCCCACATAAACCCTGAATCCACCTGTGCTATTAATTGACACTCACCGACTCCACCAGACTGTCAGCACTGCCTTTGTTCACAAAGCCCTGGTTGGCCGGTGGAACCCTCAAGCTGGCGGTCCTGTTCTGACCAGAGTACCAGCCGGGATGGCTTCCCGCAGGAAGACTGGCCGAGCCATCGCTCCACAGCGGCTGGCTGGTCTTTGTGGCCTCATCCACCAGGATCATAGGCGTGTAGATCAGCTTGCCCCTGCGTGCTGAGGGGGTGATCAATCCAGGACCTGGTGTGTTGCCGGCTGCCCTTGTGTTTGCCCAAGAGACGGACGACACTGAGGACACACTGCTGGGCCTGGAGTCCAAGTTGTGGTGAGTCTAATAAAGCAGACAGGAACCAATGAAACAAGGCAGTGAGGGAGTCTGATAGGGAATTTTTTTTTACCTGGAGGCGAGATCTGGATGGGGATGTGTTGCCTTGATAGTTTCCTGGGATGGGAATGTCATCCCCACTGCTTTGTGGCCTCAGACACTGGAAGTTAAAGGTGGGCTTGCGACCTAAATGAGTAAGTAGGAGTATGACTTGAGAAAACACGGTTGTGGGGTAAATCAGCATTTCTAAATCCTTTTAAAATCGGGGGCCATCTTTTCCACTACATAGGGGCCCAGTGCCCACACGAATATTAACACTGATTTTACCCTTGATTTTCGTCCTATTCAATAATTATATCTAACCTACTTACAGCTTACACCATTGTCAAATGATACGACGCCATGTGTTAATCAAGGATGATAATTTATTTAACATATCTTAATTCTCATCAGGTTGATTTGAAACAGAAGTACAAACCAAATATACTCCATAAGAAGAGACTTAAAGGAAATTATGAGCAGAACATTTACATATAATTATGTTGTGCTAAAATAAATGAACTTAATTTATAATGAATGTGTTTCTTAACTAAATGGTTTATAAAATTTAGTTCAAATTAAACTAAAGCTTCACCACTTTAGGCATATTTTTTGCGCTTAAGACGTCTCTATGACTGAGCATCAGAAATTTTGCAAAGGGATGTTTTCCACAATTTTTTCTTTTAATATTTTTGTAAATCGTATTGCATCATGTAAAAACACGATGCAATACGATTGCAAAATTTTGAGAAAAGGATATAAATATAAAATATATACACTGTCTCTTAAAACCCCTTTCAGCACCATTGACTCCCATTACAACTGCTATTTTTTTTACTAGAAAACCAAATTAATCTCATCCTTGTCAATTGAAAAACAAGAAAATATTGTTTGGAAGTAATTGCACCCCTTAACAACTAGATGGCACACAAAAACCCATGAGCATAATTCTCATAGATTTGATGAGGGTAAATTAAGTTAAACTGCCATTAAAATTAAATTAAACCTGATCTTTGGCAGTTACTGTACACTTAACATAAAATAATGGTGTGAACTCAAACAACACAACCAAGTCCTGCCTGCTTTTTTCATTCAACCTCAGTAGGAACCTTAAAAATAATATTTTTCTGTCTACTTATCAAAAGTATCAAAATCATTGTTGTCATGAATCGTTGACCTATTCACGACTATAATTGCCTGTCTTGGAATATTCCACTTTGCAACTTAAAAAAAAAAAAAAAATGTTGCATATTTTGCATTTTCCGATTATAAAAAAAATACAAAAAGGCCATAAAACATTAGATAAAATTGAAAATAATACAAAATTCACATTAATAAATATATATCTGAAGTTTTAAAAATATTTCAAGCATTGAAAGTAAAAGAAAAATGATTGCTGACACTTTCATGAGCGGATCTGTTTTGGATCTAAAGCTCCCTTAAAAATAATTTTGTGTGATTTTTTTTTACAAAAAAGTGCAGACAAATTCAACATAAATATGCAGGAACATGAGTTGAAAAAAATAATAACATAACCTGTCATTATTCACTATTATCATTAGGCTTCCTTAGGTAAAGACCATGCACGTTCCCTCTAAGGTGCACTTCTGCACATTTCCGCACTGCTCATGCATCTTCTGTGCACAGCAAATCTATGCCGCGCAAAAAAATTCACCCAATCCGAACTCTAAACAAAATAAACACATAACAATCTATTCTGTAGGATTTTGCAATGCAGCTTTGAGTGACAGGTGACAATATGCGGCCAACAGATAAAACAATGCTGGTCAACACTTTTCATTTGTCAAGATACGCTTTAAAGGGGAACATTATAACCAGACCTATGTAAGCGTCAATATATACCTTGATGTTGCCGAAAAAAGACCATATATTTTTTTAACCGATTTCTGAACTCTAAATGGGTGAATTTTGGCGAATTAAACGCCTTTCTATTTTATCGCTCTCGGAGCGATGACGTCAGAACGTGACGTCACCTAGGTAATAAAGCCGCCATTTTCTCAAACACATTACAAACACCGCGTCTCAGCTCTGTTATTTTCTGTTTTTTTGACTATTTTCTGGAACCTTGGAGACATCATGCCTCGTCGGTGTGTTGTCGGAGGGTGTAACAACACTAACAGGGAGGGATTCAAGTTGCACCACTTGCCCAAATTTGCGAAAGTGGCAAGAAATTGGACGAAATTTGTTCAAAATACGAGGGTGAGGGGAAAGCCGACGAAATGGTCAGTCGTTTGTTCCGCACACTTCACCAATGAAAGCTATTCTTCTACAGAGATGGCAAGATTGTGTGGATATCCTGCGACACTCAAAGCAGATGCATTTCCAACCATAAAGTCAAAAAAATCTGCCGCCAGACCCCCATCGAATGTGCAGGGGTGTCTGCACATTTTACCGGCGGTGCTAAGGCACACATGGCACAGAGATGTATGGATAACCGGCAGATGCAGTTCCAACGATAAAGTCAACTAAATCACAAAGGTGAGTTTTGTTGATGTTGTTGACTTATGTGCTAATCAGACATATTTGGTCGCGGCATGACTGCCAGCTAATCGATACTAACATGCTATTTAGGCTAGCTGTATGTACATTTGAAACTATATTTTCATCCAGCGTTTCCCTCCACCCACAGTTAATGCCAAACAAACACTTACCCATCGATGCGAAACTTCTGATCGTTGGTCTGCACATTTTACCGGCGATGCTAAGGCAAACATGGCCGAATAGCGTCAATAGCTATTCGCTCAATAGCTTCAGTTTCTTCTTTAATTTCGTTTTCGCTATCTGCCTCCATACTCCAACCATCCGTTTCAATACATGCGTAATCTGTTGAATCGCTTAAGCCGCTGAAATCCGAGTCTGAATCCGAGCTAATGTCGCTATATCTTGCTGTGCTATTCGTATTGACATCACTGGATGACGTCTCAGGAAAATGGACGATGGCTTCACAGATAGCGAAAATCAGGCACTTTAAAGCTTTTTTTAGGGATATTCCGGGATGGGTAAGATTTTGAAAAAAACTTCCAAAAATAAAATAAGCCACTGGGAACTGATTTTTATTGGTTTTAACTCTTCTGAAATTGTGATAATGTTCCCCTTTAAGGAGAACAGGAGGTCCATGGATCACTTTATTGAGCAAAATGGTTTATTGTCAGTCGTAACCACACCAAAAACATTGGTAAAAAAAAAACTTATTTTTAGCAAAACTGGTCATTGTCTGCCGTACAAACCAGGTCCAAAACAACTTTGTCATCTGTCATATCAACAGCAGCCGCCGCTCTCTCACTTGCGCCAACACACACACACACACACACACACACACACACACACACGCACACACACACACACACACACACACACACACACACACACACACACACACACACACTCATTGCACTGAGCCACTGATGCATTTAAGGCCAGACAAAAACTCGGACGATTGGACAATTTCAACACCAAGTATAAACTAAAAGTGGGCCAAATCACTTATACTAGAAAATACTCTCATAAAAATGCTGCTATTTGATTGTAATAATAAGACATTTCAATTGTTAAGATGTCATGTTTGAGACAGGTGTGATGCTAGTATGGTCACAGTGTGCATGTCAGATGTTGCTCACATATGCTCCACTAAATGCTCGGGGAGTTTTTGTGTTTGTTCAGACCAGAACCTCCTTTGATTTCAGGTAATCCCAGTTTGGAAGTTGCCTGCTAGCTTTTCAATGCAACAACACTGTCCTAATGTGTTTGGGCCATATCCTACTAACCAAAAGATGACTAAAACTTTTTTAGACTTACACGTTCAACCATTTAGATGCATTCAGTGTTTGTTGTGTAATAATAATATAGTGCCAATAAAGAAAAGATTTTGCAAGTGCAAATTTTTTTGCTCGCATCCTGAATATCTCCTATGTTTTTAAAAACCTGATAATGATGTACATACTGTATAATGTTGTCATGACATGCAGTAATACTACCACACTAAAGTAGAAAATACATTTTTTAAATTTTATTTTAATCTTCTATTTTTTTCTTCCATTCCCTTCCCCCTTTGTTTACCTGTATCTCATATTTTTTGTAAGGGGCGCTGGAAGCCGGCAGACCCAGCAGCGATCCTGTTCTGTCTCCCTGTAATGTTTGTCTAATCTTGAAGGGGATTGTGCTGAAAATTGTAATTTTCCTGAAGGAACTCTCCTGACGGAATAAATAAAGTACTATCTAATCTAATCTAATCTAATAATGATTTACCTTTCGGTATGGAAGGAAGGAGCCTCCTCCTAACAAACTGTGCACCGCTGCTCTCGTTTCCATTGTAGCCATTTCCTGTGGAACCTCTACTCACAACACGATCGTTGCCATTTGTGCTCATGACGCTCCCGTTTTCATGGTATGCCGAGTATCCGTTGCCATTGTATTCGTTTGTCGGGTAGGGGCTCCCAGCAACACTTCCTCCACTTGTGGTAGTGGTTCCATTATAACCATTACCGAAGCCATTGACATTGTGAGGTACACATGACATTCCACCGTTGATGTTGGCTTGTTCAAGGTTCTGGCTGTTGTAGTCAGGCTCAGGTGGTAAAGGAGAGGTGGCCTCAGGATACGCATACCTACAAGAAAACAATATGCATTAATTAGTGTGTCAAAGGATAATTTGTTTTAAATCAGATTAATCACACTTTTGAATTTAGATTATTCATCTATCCATCCATCTTCTGTTTATCCTAGGTCGGGTAGCGGGGGCAGCAGCCTAAGCAGAGAAGCCCAGACTTCCCTCATCAAGTCTATATTCTCTATATGTTCTGATTGATAGTCTCTAACTGTAGATTGTTTAGCGAGCGGAATATTGCATTGTATTAATAAATAGAAAAGGTTAAAAAAATGTATTTCTATACTTTGATACTTTTCAAAATGAGGGTGACCGCAGAAAAAGTCATATTGGCTTAATGTTAACACACACGTTTCCTATTGCCTCAAAGAACATTTTTTAAGAGGTTAAAATTAAAATTAAAAGGCATTACACAAATTGGGTTTTTCTCATTACACCGAAAGAACAATTTACAAGTGTATAAATTACTTATAGTCTACCATAGTCTAGGATTAGGTTAGAATAGAATAGAAATCTTTATTGACATTATATTAAATGTTTCATGATTCATGTTTGCCACTCTTGGTCTAAAATCATTAGTAAATGCCAAAATGGAATGATTTCCCTTGGGGATCAATAAAGTTTGTCTAAGTCTTAAAAGGATACTAAGGCTAAAAGTACACACATAAGACATAGATCAGGTAAAACACATTCTTAAAAATAAAACAAAAAATTGTAGAAACTTGTTACAAAATTCAGTTATTCCTCTCCATACGGTTTCTTCTTGTTTGCGCTCTCGGTTCTGTCTGTGTGTGCGTATTGACACATCATGCACCTCGGTTCTGTACGTCACCGCCGCACGGCAGCATGCAAATGAAAAAAAAAGTACCAGTATTTTTCCAAGGCAGTTCAGTATCGTTTTTAATTCATCAGTACCATGCTACTTTAGTTACCGGTATACTGTACAACCCTAATGCCGAAATATGAATACCATTAACTTTACAACAAGTAAAATAACGGTCAAATTTTTTGCAGAAGATCCTTAAAAATAGCAGAGTGCACCTGTAACTCTGTTGAATAGATAAACACATTGACTAAAATGTAATGTCTACAGTAAAGGTCGCTGGTTCTTTGGAATATACAAAATAAGAATAATAGTGAATGGAGAAGTTTGGCCTTTATAAGTCCTTAAGTTTCTGGAAATGTGGCTCCCAAAACAATTTGGTTAAATATCTGTCATGATCTGTCACAACAGATCATGTCTGTTTATGTTTTGTGTTATTCAATGTGTTGCCAATGCTGATAAGCCTCCCTTGGTTACGTTTCCTGTTGCTAGGAGCATTGAGCGTTATTCACACCTGTTTGAGTTTTATGATTTTTGGTCCCACCTGCTGCAGCCTTATTCATGGCTCCTTTTTAGACCCATAGCACTGTGCACTCGGCGTGACAATTTACTTTGTGGTAAGTTAGTTCTTTGTTCTGTTTGCGGTTTAGCAATTTGCTAAACAATGCCCTGGTTAGCCTTGAACTTTTCATTCCGCTTGGGATGGTTTCCTGCTGGCTCCACTCTGGACAGGATTCTCGCTACTATATTGGATCCACTTTGCTCTGGATTCTCCCGGCTATGTTAGATCCACTATGGATTGGACTTTCACAATATCATGTTAGACCCGCTTGACATCCATTGCTTTCGGTCACCTGGGGGGGTGCCCACATATACGGTCCTCTCCAAGGTTTCTCATAGTCATCATTGTCGACGTCACACTGGGGTGAGTTTTTCCTTGCCCTTATGTGGGCTCTACCGAGGATGTCGTTGTGGTTTGTGCAGCCCTTTGAGACACTTGTGATTTAGGGCTATATAAATAAACATTGATTGATCGATTGATTGATGTGCTCCCAGCAGTCCATTTATTTTTTGACTTCTCGGAGGATTAAAGACTGCTCTTACATGCACACTGTTTTCCTGCCTGTCCTTCCACATCCTGGGGAGCACAAACCCTTGGGTCGACTCGACCCGATTGTGACAATATTCCCGATTTAAACGCTTCTTGTTCCTTACCGGTCTACTGATGCAGGTCTTTCAGCATCTCCCTCATTGCTATAAAAATGCTCAGCCACTCTCAGTGTAGTTGCCTCAGGGGCTGTGAACTCAGATCCGACTGGAGTGTCCGGAGGAGGAGGGGGAGGTAGGTTGCTGATGGAATCCGCCCTGTTAACAAGTATATACGCATGAGTTATTCTACATGTTAGCAGCATGTGTAAATGAGAAAAGAGAAAGAACCAAACCTGTTGAGCGGGGCTCTTGATCGCACTGGCTGCTCTGTGATAACGCTCACTCCTGCCAGCTCTGATCCAGGTCTCTGGGCATCCTGTAGACCTGTCACCTGCTCAGTGATTACCCTCTCTTTGGCGTCTGGTTCAACAACTACAGCGGTTTGCTGTATCAGCACTTCTATTGGCGGCATGGGTGTGCTTGCAGGCGTGGTGGTGGCCGAGGCTGTTTGCTCACTGTAGAATATCTCATCGCCTGTCATCTCTCCATCCACACCTTCCTCTTCTTCCAGGTCGCACGTCATAGCCAGGCGCATCTCCGGAGCCAGATCCTGCAGTGTCCTCAGCCCTTGCTAAGACCACAGATGTATATTAACAATAGTTTAAGACACATCTTATCAAAGCATAGAAAGAAGAAAATACATGCAGGGAATAAACACTATCAGGAGGGAGTACACTTCATTAGGTCCATTCTAACAAGCGGGTACTCAAACAAATAACTGACGAGCAAGATGGTCAAAAATTGCAACTTTCCTGAGAACTAGCGTCTTATGTAGTGGACATTTGTAATTTGCATAACAAGACCATTTTTCAGAATGTGTAACTCTGACAAAATAAATATTTTGGAAGTATTTCTTTAAAGGGGTCACATTATGTTTTTTCCTACATTTAAAACACATCTTTGTAGTCTACATAACAAGTAATGGTGGTTATTTGGTCAAAATGTGGTATAGATTATGTTTTACAGACTAACCTCAAGCCCCTTTCTGAATGTCTCTTCTGAATGTGCCGTTTTGTGGGCAGTCTTATTTACATGCCTCGACTTTTACTGTTTCTTCTCCCTGTTAGCCATGTTGTAGTTTTTAGCGCTTCCATATGGAGTCTCTTGACAGATATAAGTTAAAACTATGCGCTCTCAGCAGAGGATGCATGTGCATGTACGAGCCAGTCTGCCCCACAACAAGAGTATAGAAAAAAACAAGGAACTTATTGACTACAATGTCGGACTTGCACAAAGATCTTTGGGTAAACCGCTATCATATATGGAGGTATCCACTGATGTCACAAATTGGACAAATTCCAAACGGCTTGTTTGGAGGAAGTATGAAGGTAGGCAAGATTGTTTTATAAATATCTCCGCCATCTCAC
The DNA here is from genome assembly GCF_033978795.1 of Nerophis ophidion. Lineage (NCBI taxonomy): Eukaryota > Metazoa > Chordata > Actinopteri > Syngnathiformes > Syngnathidae > Nerophis > Nerophis ophidion. The sequence goes on from NC_084616.1 coordinate 49,498,906, forward strand.
TATGGTTTGATTTCAAATTTTCGGGACCTATGCAGATCCCAAATACACAAAAACAAGTATCAGTAAGTAACAAAAGTTGGTTGTTGAGACACAGATTATTGTCTTCTAATCGCTATGTATGTCAAGCATATGGATATCTATAACAAGAGGCTTTGTCTTAAAAAGTATTTTATTCAATTTTAATTATATTCAAAGCTTATCAGGACATAAAAGTAAGTACGTTTTTGAAATGCATGAAAAATTTTGGATTCTTTTTTTTTTTTTTTTTTTTGCTTAAAATTTATCAATACAAAATATTATTTCTATAATTATTTGAAACTTTTGATCAGATGTCACACATTTAAATGACTAAAATAACAAATTTTATGCTAATTTAAATTGACTACTGTGACATCAGTTGATGAATAAGCATTCTTAAGTTTAAAATTAAACAAAAAACATTACACGTTTGGTATTTTTATTTTTGGCTGAAGTTGATTGAGATATTCGACAAAAGTAAGTTAAAATAAATGATAAACCAAACTGTTTTTATGCCCTTTAAATGATGGACTTTTAAATTCTTTGGGGTTTTGTGGATTTAACTGCTACACCTGTAAATTATTTGGACACTGGAATTATGAAATTAAACATGAAAAAACTCTCTAGTAAACTCTTTAGTAAAAATAAAGTAATGACAAAAATGATGGCCAAAATTAAGGTAAAAGGTTGGTCCCCTGAGGGTTGGATAAAAATGTCCTCTATTAATATTATTCAAAGTGTTTCCACATTTGTTGACACCTTGTGTAAATTGTGGAAACACGCAAGGACAAAACTGCATAAAAATACAAATAATGAAAGTAAAATAAGCAAGTTGCTGTGAAAACTCCACTGCATGCGTGCTGACAAAGACCAGAGGGTGGAAGCACATTACACCAGTTTTAAAGTCGCTGCATTGGCTCCCCGTCCACTTCAGGGCCGATTTTAAAGTTATATTATTCGTTTTCAAATGTCTTAATGACCTTGCGCCTTCTTAGCTATCTGACCTGCTTTTACCGTATCAACACCCACGGATCCTGAGGTCTTCTAGCACCGGCCTTTCAGATTTAACAAATACAAGGACAAAGACCCATGCACACGTTGTAGCGTTTTTTAGCCACTGTAGCCCCCACCTGTGGAACAGCCTGCTAGAGACCCTCAGCACTGCAGAGAACGTTGCTTTTATTTTTAAAGGCTAACGACACACCTTTTTAAACAGGCTTTTTACTGATCATCTGTTTTTAATTATTTTATTGTGCTGTTTTCTATATTAATCAATAATCTTTTTACTAACATGCTCTCAATGTTCTGTTTTTATTAACCTATTAAAGTAATATTTATATTTAAATTTTTACATATACTTTATCATAGTTTCTATACTATATATTTTTAAAGACATTAATTTTAGTTATTCTCCAGTGTAGATGCCTCTAAGGTGGTGTTTTTCCTCAAATTCTCAGTGCCATGCCATGTTTTGTTTTTCTTTTGTTATTGTCAATAGTGCTATGTGTGTGTGTGTGTTTGTGTGTGTGAGTGAGTTTTATTCTTTTCTTATATTACAATTATTTTTGTTGTTTGCTTTGCTTTGTTTTATTTTGTACAGCACTTTGTTTTTGCTACTTGCCTGTGTAGGAAAAGTGCTATATAAATAAAGTTTGATTAGATTTGATTTCATCCACTGTCTAAAGCAGGGGTGTCAAACGTACGGCCCGGGGGCCGTATCAGGCCCGTGAACAAGTTTAATCCGGCCCACTGCCCGCAAAAAAAGTTAAAGTATAACATGAGCTGCAATTTTATAATGAAAGTGTGGAGGACTCTCTCTCCTCCGGGTTCCTCCGACCACCAATCACTGACTTGACAGCTGCGTGCATGAATTGGAACAATGATTTATTTTTAAATAATGTTCTTCTTTCATGCTTTTCAGTCATCTTTTTCTCACGTCAGTCTTGCTCTCGCTCTCGCTCGCCCTCCAACTGGCCCCTCCTTCCTGGCAGCTGCCTTTAACAGAGCGACAGGTGATTAGATAAACACTCCCAGGTGGGTCATCTATGCACCTGTCGCTGATCTTGAAGCCGGTTCTGGCACACCCTGCTTCGCTGCAGGTTCACAGGTCACCAGAGAATTTAAGGGGATACCTTTAGTCAAAAAGTGATTTATGACCCCTCATAAATCAATGATTTATGACCCCTCATAAATCAAAGGCCAATGATTTATGAGGGGTCAAGTTCAAAGGTAAATGATTTATGAGGGGTCAAGGTTAAAGGTCAAAGTCAAAGGTCAAAGTCAAAGGTCAGGGTCAAGTGGGTGTGGCTTACCCGGAAGAGGGTGGAGTTAAGACCTGCGGTGGGAGTGGTTAAACCAGGAAGAGGGTGGAGTTTTAAACAGAAAGAGGGCAGAGTTAAGACCTGCGGTGGGAGTGGTTAAACCAGGAAGAGGGTGGAGTTAAGACCTGACGAGGGAACAAAGGAGGGTTCAGTTTTTTAAGAAAGCAATGTCATCTGAGCAGCATGTGACCAGCCATTTGACAGTTTAAATGTTTACGATCGTTTGAAACAACTTCCAGATTTCGATGTATTGATGGCTGGGAATGTTACGTGTGGAGATGTGGACACGCACGCACTTCACACACGCACACACACACACACACACACGCACGCACGCACACACACACACACACACACACACACACACACACACACACACACACACACACACACACACACACACACACACGCAGAGGAGGGGTACAAAATGGCGGTGTAAGGCTTAGTCATTATTTGGAGCTTTATACGTTAGCGTAAAGACTTTGTTCGATTCGGTCATGATTAGTGAAACGCCTGTGTCGATTTATAAAAATAATAAAACTTACATTGACGCTCCGCAAAAAAGTCGAGTGTTTCTAAATCGTATTCAGATGCCGCCGACCGAGTCTTTGCGTGAGAAATGGGACTTGGAAGCGTACGGGATGGAGGGATCTTTTGGATTTGTATTCAGATACGAAATGGGTGATATCTGCTTATTTCAGCTAAAAGAAAGAAGAGACGGAAGCCCTTTCTCGATATTTTCATCGTTATCTACCGTGGATTGGGAAGTTTTTGTTACGTGTGGAGATGTGGACACGCACGCACTTCACACACACACGCACGCACACACACACACACACACACACACACACACACACACACACACACACACACACACGCAGAGGAGGGGTACAAAAGGGCGGTGTAAGGCTTAGTCATTATTTGGAGCTTTATACGTTAGCGTAAAGACTTTGTTCGATTCGGTCATGATTAGTGAAACGCCTGTGTCGATTTATAAAAATAATAAAACTTACATTGACGCTCCGCAAAAAAGTCGAGTGTTTCTAAATCGTATTCAGATGCCGCCGACCGAGTCTTTGCGTGAGAAATGGGACTTGGAAGCGTACGGGATGGAGGGATCTTTTGGATTTGTATTCAGATACGAAATGGGTGATATCTGCTTATTTCAGCTAAAAGAAAGAAGAGACGGAAGCCCTTTCTCGATATTTTCATCGTTATCTACCGTGGATTGGGAAGTTTTTGTTACGTGTGGAGATGTGGACACGCACGCACTTCACACACACACACGCACACACGCACACACGCACACACGCACACACGCACACACGCACACACACACACACACACACACACACACACACACACACACACACACACACATTCGTACGCACACATCGTTAAGACCAGAAGAGGGGACAAAGGAGGGTTCAGTTTTTACTGACCAGCCATTTGACAGTTTAAATGTTTACGATCGTTTGAAACAACTTCCATACCTCACGAAAACATATTTAAACAGATGGAGAAACTATCGCAGAACACAGTACTATGGCCAGCCATTTGACAGTTTAAATGTTTACGATCGTTCGAAACAACAGGTCAGTTTGGGGACAAAGGAGGGTTCAGTTTTTACTGACCAGCCATTTGACAGTTTAAATGTTTACGATCGTTTGAAACAACAGGACACGCACGCACGCACACACACACACACGCACACACACACACACACACACACACACCCCATTACCTCTGCTATACCACGTTATTAGACAATGGTTTAACTCCGTTTAAGCATTTAAACGTTAAAAGCATTGCACGTGTACGACGTTGTAATACTATTTTTTTTTACCAGCCGATGACGACGAAGTGAAAGACGAAGAACTTTGTTTAAACGATCTTACAAAGTTGGAAGATGATTATCGAGGTGTGTTTAAACCTTCAAATTATTTAATATTATGTGTATTCATTATTTTGTTTCATAGAGGAATTGCCGTAAGATCCTAACGCGATCGTTTTAACACAATCGCAGTCTGGTGAGTCAAATGATTCTCATTTTACAAGAAAAAAACATGCGGTATACAATACATATATACATATATTTACTTACAGATTTTCCGTTTACATCTCCGGCTCGCTCGTCTCCCTTAACGCTGGCGGGTCCGTCAACGGCCGTTCCAGGCAGAGGAGAAGGCTTGATTGCGCCAAAGACTCCAGACATCGAATCCTTGCTCCGAGGGGAAATCATCGAAAACGACGGTGAATGTCCGACAGGCACCCGCTGTAAGTTTTTCTCGTTTTCTGTAAGCTTTTTAAGATTCTCAGGAGCTTTAAAGAGCTCCTCTCACTCTAATGTCTTTCGCTCAAATGAATTTCGCGCCTAAGGGGAATGGGCGGGGACTGATTCCGGAGGTGGGCGGTTGTTTCCGCCAAGCAACCTTCTGGTTGAAATGGAGTGTGGACCAAGATGGATCCCTACTCTATATTCTTTTATTTAACCCAATGTTTTTTAAATACGTGTATAATGCTTTATATCCTATGTGTTGTGAATTCCATCCTACAATATCTTCCAAGGAACCCAAAGAAATGTTACCACACCTCCCGCTTTATTTATTCTATAGATTGCCTGAACTATTTCATAAACTAAATCTTGTCTTGTTTCTGATGCTATGTTTTTTTAATGCTCATCAATGCACTGTTGGACTGCGAGCACACAACTACTTTCCTTGCTTTGTTTTCCTCTATCCAGTTAACTGCCATATAAATTGCTACCAATTCCCCCGTAAAAAACAGATAGTTTATCACTGATTATTTTATTTAATACTATGTTTCCTTGTGGGATAACTGCTACAGCTCTTACCTTTATTTTATTTTTTTTTTATAGTTTTTGATGCATCCGTATATATCATATCTCAATCCATTTTTCTATCCGGTAACTATTTAAATTTCTATTCTTTAGTAATTGCATGTTTTCTTTTGGGTTATCAAACATCCACGGCGGTATTGCAGGCATTGGTACTGTAGGACTAACTTTAATATTGTCGATTTTAACTTTATTACATATGTCTCCTATAATCCACCCAAAACTATTCTTTTTTGTTTTCTCTTTTTCTTGGCAGTTTGGTAGCACTGGACAAGTCGGATATCCTTGCTTGGATCCTTTTAAAGTTGCCCGATAAACTGCTGAGAGTTGATCTCTCCTCTTGTCCAAAGGTTTTTCGTTCATTTTTACTTGTAATACTGGCACTAGGGTTGATGTAGTAGCTCCACAACATAACCTTAAAGCCTGTGACTGGATCCGGTCTATTTTCCCAAGTCATGTTTTTGAAGCAGATTGGTAAATAATGCATCCGTAATCAATAACAGATGGAATTAAAGTTATAAATATATACATGTATTGTTTTCAACGTTAACCTATCAGCCCCCCAATCATTACCCCTCAAAGCCCTCATTATATTTAACACCTTTTTTACTTTTTCCCCTTTTTTTTTATTTTCCGGAAGGAACACTCCTGAAGGAATAAATAAAGTACTATCTAATCTAATCCAATCAAATCTATTTTGCTGATGCGGGTTGACTAGTTCATATTTTTATCAAACCATATTCCTAAATATTTAAATACTTGTACCTCTTCTATATTTTCACCTTAGAGTTTTTATTTGGAGCTTGTTTTGTACTTTTGTCTTTGTAAAATGTATGACTTTTGTCTTTCCAACAGAAAATCTTAAACCTCAAGCCGTTCCCCAGTCTTGAACATTATTTACCACTTTGTTAGTTTTTTGATTATTTCTTTTGACTCTAAATAATATACTAGTCTTTCATTAATCTTTTTTTTTTTTTTCCATTACTTTCCCCAAATTTATAATTTCCTGCCTCTTCCGGGTCTTACCCTGACTTGCATATTGGAATTGTTACCGCTAATTTTCCCCTCTGCCGGTCATTCTCCTTCTTCATATATCCTGTCATATCATTTCAAGACCACTTCTTTGACGATGCTACCTAAGTTTTTGATCATTTGATAACCCGCTAGGTCTTTCCCCGGTGACGTATTTTTAACCTTTTTCAAAATTCGAACCATTTCATTCAAAGAAAATGTCATATCCATAGTGTTGGTAAAGCTATTATCGTTGTCTTCCATCATTTCCCCAATATTTAAACTCATTGTTTTTCTCTCTTTTGTTTTTCCACATTTCTCAAATTATCATTACTGTGCACTTTAACAAATGTTTTTGCTAAAGGTTCTGCTGTTTCTTTACCCGTGACTACATCTTCTTTAATAAATGTGGCACATCAGCCTCTTTACCCTTCATTCCTATCTTTACGAATCGTTATATATCCTTTTATTATAAAGTTTAATTTTGGCTTCAGCCCTGTTTCTTGAATACAAATTATATGTGGTTTAGTTTTCATATTTTTAATATATCCCTTTAATTCATGTTCGGTTGCTATCAAACTTCTGGCATTCCACCGGACAATTAACAGGGTGTTGGAATGTGGTAACATGACTCCGTCACGTCTACTCTCCGTAGTACAGCTTGCACCCGGTCCCAAGATAGTTCTTTCAACAACTTTGCTGCTGCTTTGACAATCATTTTGATCTTCTCAGTCTTATTTTTTACTTTCATTTTGTATCAAAGCTGAGTTGTGCTGTCTGGTTTATTTTGCAAATGAACCGACAGAACATGATCATGTACAAGACTCGCCTACCCACAATGCACTGCAGCCCAACGCTCCAGGTCGGATGTTTTTTCGGGGTTCATGGAGAGATGCGGTAAAGAGTGGTAGCCAAGACACACGGTCACACACGGTCACACACGGTCACACACGGTCACACTCGGCAATTATTTTGACCTGGGGAGCAGATTTAGAGGAAAAAATGTGTCTGGGGGGCCGGGATATCTGATTTTCAGGTACAAAAAACTTCACAATGACACAAAATAAACACAACAGTTAAACCTCACACTAAAAACAAGACATTGACTTGTACGTTCAAAAGACAGAATAGAACAAGTCAAGACATGCAATGCCATCTACAAAATGTTATGTAAATGTTAGTCATTACACACGCGGCTATGGTTTTGATGTATTTGTTACAGACATGTTTACGTCAAGTAACATCACATGGTTCCATTTGCACCTTTCAACAAATCTGAAAAGGAATATTAAGAAGTAAAACTTATATTTAATCCTACCTCTTCTCCGAGCACACGGTGACTGTACATACGGGTCGAAAAATGTTGACCTAATTCAGCATTTCTCAAAGTGTGGGGAATAGAGACATGACAGGTGGGGCGCGAGGAAAGGGAGGAAATTTCACTTTAATTTTTATTTTTTTTTACTATGCTTTCATTTTCTATACACACTGTAAATCACTTTGTGATTCTGTCTGTGAAATCCGCCGTATAAATAAATGTAAATTACTTATTTTTCCTGTAGGCTTTAAATTTCTCGGCAGGAGCGAAAGTTTGACAGACATAGCAACAGTAACTTTTGCAGGCGGGGCTAAGAGGAACAAACTTTCGCGCGGATGGGTAGCAGGCTAATGTGCGGACCACAATTACACAAAATGGATAAATTTGCAACTCGCACCTCAAAGGTCTGCGGAGAAACAAAAATATGACGGGTCTAATCAACCAAAAAGTCAACCTAAAAGAAAATATGGCGAAGGGTATCTTGCTCTTGGATTCACGGCAGCGGAGGTGGGGGCAGAGGAGAGACCCCTGTGTGTTCTTTGTCTAAAACGGCTAGCAGCAGACAGCATGAGACCCAACAAAGTAAAGAGACAACTCGAGACCTCACATGATGTCCAATAAATTGTTTTGTTGGGGCGATGGGGGTAGGTGGGCCTTGAAAACTAACCCCTTAGTCTAAAGTGGGGATGGCAGAAAAAAAAAAAAAAAAAAAAAAAAAAGTTTGAGAAGCCCTGACCTAATTGTACGGATCTCACTTTAAATGGCAAACCGGTCATTTAAATGTTTTCACTTTGAATATGAAACGAGGAGTAAAATGTACAATTTACAATATTATCAATTATTTCACAAGGACATGTTTTAAGGATATTGTACAGTATAATTAAATCTAAAATGATCCTGAAAAAAAAATCACATTCAGTTTAGATTTAATTATACTGTACAATATCCTTAAAACATGTCCTTGTGAAATAATTTATAATATTGTAAATTGTACATTTTACTCCTCGTTTCATATTCAAAGTGAAAACATTTAAATGACCGGTTTGCCATTTAAAGTGAGATCCGTACAATTAGGTCAGGGCTTCTCAAACTTTTTTTTTTTTTTTTTTTTTTTTCTGCCATCCCCACTTTAGACTAAGGGGTTAGTTTTCAAGGCCCACCTACCCCCATCGCACCAACAAAACAATTTATTGGACATCATGTGAGGTCTCGAGTTGTCTCTTTACTTTGTTGGGTCTCATGCTGTCTGCTGCTAGCCGTTTTAGACAAAGAACACACAGGGGTCTCTCCTCTGCCCCCACCTCCGCTGCCGTGAATCCAAGAGCAAGATACCCTTCGCCATATTTTCTTTTAGGTTGACTTTTTGGTTGATTAGACCCGTCATATTTTTGTTTCTCCGCAGACCTTTGAGGTGCGAGTTGCAAATTTATCCATTTTGTGTAATTGTGGTCAGCACATTAGCCTGCTACCCATCCGCGCGAAAGTTTGTTCCTCTTAGCCCCGCCTGCAAAAGTTACTGTTGCTATGTCTGTCAAACTTTCGCTCCTGCCGAGAAATTTAAAGCCTACAGGAAAAATAAGTAATTTACATTTATTTATACGGCGGATTTCACAGACAGAATCACAAAGTGATTTACAGTGTGTATAGAAAATGAAAGCATAGTAAAAAAAAATAAAAATTAAAGTGAAATTTCCTCCCTTTCCTCGCGCCCCACCTGTCATGTCTCTATTCCCCACACTTTGAGAAATGCTGAATTAGGTCAACATTTTTCGACCCGTATGTACAGTCACCGTGTGCTCGGAGAAGAGGTAGGATTAAATATAAGTTTTACTTCTTAATATTCCTTTTCAGATTTGTTGAAAGGTGCAAATGGAACCATGTGATGTTACTTGACGTAAACATGTCTGTAACAAATACATCAAAACCATAGCCGCGTGTGTAATGACTAACATTTACATAACATTTTGTAGATGGCATTGCATGTCTTGACTTGTTCTATTCTGTCTTTTGAACGTACAAGTCAATGTCTTGTTTTTAGTGTGAGGTTTAACTGTTGTGTTTATTTTGTGTCATTGTGAAGTTTTTTGTACCTGAAAATCAGATATCCCGGCCCCCCAGACACATTTTTTCCTCTAAATCTGCTCCCCAGGTCAAAATAATTGCCGAGTGTGACCGTGTGTGACCGTGTGTGACCGTGTGTGACCGTGTGTGACCGTGTGTCTTGGCTACCACTCTTTACCGCATCTCTCCATGAACCCCGAAAAAACATCCGACCTGGAGCGTTGGGCTGCAGTGCATTGTGGGTAGGCGAGTCTTGTACATGATCATGTTCTGTCGGTTCATTTGCAAAATAAACCAGACAGCACAACTCAGCTTTGATACAAAATGAAAGTAAAAAATAAGACTGAGAAGATCAAAATGATTGTCAAAGCAGCAGCAAAGTTGTTGAAAGAACTATCTTGGGACCGGGTGCAAGCTGTACTACGGAGAGTAGACGTGACGGAGTCATGTTACCACATTCCAACACCCTGTTAATTGTCCGGTGGAATGCCAGAAGTTTGATAGCAACCGAACATGAATTAAAGGGATATATTAAAAATATGAAAACTAAACCACATATAATTTGTATTCAAGAAACAGGGCTGAAGCCAAAATTAAACTTTATAATAAAAGGATATATAACGATTCGTAAAGATAGGAATGAAGGGTAAAGAGGCTGATGTGCCACATTTATTAAAGAAGATGTAGTCACGGGTAAAGAAACAGCAGAACCTTTAGCAAAAACATTTGTTAAAGTGCACAGTAATGATAATTTGAGAAATGTGGAAAAACAAAAGAGAGAAAAACAATGAGTTTAAATATTGGGGAAATGATGGAAGACAACGATAATAGCTTTACCAACACTATGGATATGACATTTTCTTTGAATGAAATGGTTCGAATTTTGAAAAAGGTTAAAAATACGTCACCGGGGAAAGACCTAGCGGGTTATCAAATGATCAAAAACTTAGGTAGCATCGTCAAAGAAGTGGTCTTGAAATGATATGACAGGATATATGAAGAAGGAGAATGACCGGCAGAGGGGAAAATTAGCGGTAACAATTCCAATATGCAAGTCAGGGTAAGACCCGGAAGAGGCAGGAAATTATAAATTTGGGGAAAGTAATGGAAAAAAAAAAAAGATTAATGAAAGACTAGTATATTATTTAGAGTCAAAAGAAATAATCAAAAAACTAACAAAGTGGTAAATAATGTTCAAGACTGGGGAACGGCTTGAGGTTTAAGATTCTCTGTTGGAAAGACAAAAGTCATACATTTTACAAAGACAAAAGTACAAAACAAGCTCCAAATAAAAACTCTAAGGTGAAAATATAGAAGAGGTACAAGTATTTAAATATTTAGGAATATGGTTTGATAAAAATATGAACTAGTCAACCCGCATCAGCAAAATAGATTTGATTGGATTAGATTAGATAGTACTTTATTTATTCCTTCAGGAGTGTTCCTTCCGGAAAATAAAAAAAAAGGGGAAAAAGTAAAAAAGGTGTTAAATATAATGAGGGCTTTGAGGGGTAATGATTGGGGGGCTGATAGGTTAACGTTGAAAACAATACATGTATATATTTATAACTTTAATTCCATCTGTTATTGATTACGGATGCATTATTTACCAATCTGCTTCAAAAACATGACTTGGGAAAATAGACCGGATCCAGTCACAGGCTTTAAGGTTATGTTGTGGAGCTACTACATCAACCCTAGTGCCAGTATTACAAGTAAAAATGAACGAAAAACCTTTGGACAAGAGGAGAGATCAACTCTCAGCAGTTTATCGGGCAACTTTAAAAGGATCCAAGCAAGGATATCCGACTTGTCCAGTGCTACCAAACTGCCAAGAAAAAGAGAAAACAAAAAAGAATAGTTTTGGGTGGATTATAGGAGACATATGTAATAAAGTTAAAATCGACAATATTAAAGTTAGTCCTACAGTACCAATGCCTGCAATACCGCCGTGGATGTTTGATAACCCAAAAGAAAACATGCAATTACTAAAGAATAGAAATTTAAATAGTTACCGGATAGAAAAATGGATTGAGATATGATATATACGGATGCATCAAAAACTATAAAAAAAAAATAAAATAAAGGTAAGAGCTGTAGCAGTTATCCCACAAGGAAACATAGTATTAAATAAAATAATCAGTGATAAACTATCTGTTTTTTACGGGGGAATTGGTAGCAATTTATATGGCAGTTAACTGGATAGAGGAAAACAAAGCAAGGAAAGCAGTTGTGTGCTCGCAGTCCAACAGTGCATTGATGAGCATTAAAAAAACATAGCATCAGAAACAAGACAAGATTTAGTTTATGAAATAGTTCAGGCAATCTATAGAATAAATAAAGCGGGAGGTGTGGTAACATTTCTTTGGGTTCCTTGGAAGATATTGTAGGATGGAATTCACAACACATAGGATATAAAGCATTATACACGTATTTAAAAAACATTGGGTTAAATAAAAGAATATAGAGTAGGGATCCATCTTGGTCCACACTCCATTTCAACCAGAAGGTTGCTTGGCGGAAACAACCGCCCACCTCCGGAATCAGTCCCCGCCCATTCCCCTTAGGCGCGAAATTCATTTGAGCGAAAGACATTAGAGTGAGAGGAGCTCTTTAAAGCTCCTGAGAATCTTAAAAAGCTTACAGAAAACGAGAAAAACTTACAGCGGGTGCCTGTCGGACATTCACCGTCGTTTTCGATGATTTCCCCTCGGAGCAAGGATTCGATGTCTGGAGTCTTTGGCGCAATCAAGCCTTCTCCTCTGCCTGGAACGGCCGTTGACGGACCCGCCAGCGTTAAGGGAGACGAGCGAGCCGGAGATGTAAACGGAAAATCTGTAAGTAAATATATGTATATATGTATTGTATACCGCATGTTTTTTTCTTGTAAAATGAGAATCATTTGACTCACCAGACTGCGATTGTGTTAAAACGATCGCGTTAGGATCTTACGGCAATTCCTCTATGAAACAAAATAATGAATACACATAATATTAAATAATTTGAAGGTTTAAACACACCTCGATAATCATCTTCCAACTTTGTAAGATCGTTTAAACAAAGTTCTTCGTCTTTCACTTCGTCGTCATCGGCTGGTAAAAAAAAATAGTATTACAACGTCGTACACGTGCAATGCTTTTAACGTTTAAATGCTTAAACGGAGTTAAACCATTGTCTAATAACGTGGTATAGCAGAGGTAATGGGGTGTGTGTGTGTGTGTGTGTGTGCGTGTGTGCGTGCGTGCGTGTCCTGTTGTTTCAAACGATCGTAAACATTTAAACTGTCAAATGGCTGGTCAGTAAAAACTGAACCCTCCTTTGTCCCCAAACTGACCTGTTGTTTCGAACGATCGTAAACATTTAAACTGTCAAATGGCTGGCCATAGTACTATGTTCTGCGATAGTTTCTCCATCTGTTTAAATATGTTTTCGTGAGGTATGGAAGTTGTTTCAAACGATCGTAAACATTTAAACTGTCAAATGGCTGGTCAGTAAAAACTGAAACCTCCTTTGTCCCCTCTTCTGGTCTTAACGATGTGTGCGTACGAATGTGTGTGTGTGTGTGTGTGTGTGTGTGCGTGCGTGCGTGCGTGCGTGCGTGCGTGCGTGCGTGCGTGCGTGCGTGCGTGCGTGCGTGTGTGTGTGTGTGTGTGAAGTGCGTGCGTGTCCACATCTCCACACGTAACAAAAACTTCCCAATCCACGGTAGATAACGATGAAAATATCGAGAAAGGGCTTCCGTCTCTTCTTTCTTTTAGCTGAAATAAGCAGATATCACCCATTTCGCATCTGAATACAAATCCAAAAGATCCCTCCATCCCGTACGCTTCCAAGTCCCATTTCTCACGCAAAGACTCGGTCGGCGGCATCTGAATACGATTTAGAAACACTCGACTTTTTTGCGGAGCGTCAATGTAAGTTTTATTATTTTTATAAATCGACACAGGCGTTTCACTAATCATGACCGAATCGAACAAAGTCTTTACGCTAACGTATAAAGCTCCAAATAATGACTAAGCCTTACACCGCCCTTTTGTACCCCTCCTCTGCGTGTGTGTGTGTGTGTGTGTGTGTGTGTGTGTGTGTGTGTGTGTGTGTGTGTGTGTGTGTGTGTGTGTGTGTGTGTGTGCGTGTGTGTGTGAAGTGCGTGCGTGTCCACATCTCCACACGTAACAAAAACTTCCCAATCCACGGTAGATAACGATGAAAATATCGAGAAAGGGCTTCCGTCTCTTCTTTCTTTTAGCTGAAATAAGCAGATATCACCCATTTCGTATCTGAATACAAATCCAAAAGATCCCTCCATCCCGTACGCTTCCAAGTCCCATTTCTCACGCAAAGACTCGGTCGGCGGCATCTGAATACGATTTAGAAACACTCGACTTTTTTGCGGAGCGTCAATGTAAGTTTTATTATTTTTATAAATCGACACAGGCGTTTCACTAATCATGACCGAATCGAACAAAGTCTTTACGCTAACGTATAAAGCTCCAAATAATGACTAAGCCTTACACCGCCCTTTTGTACCCCTCCTCTGCGTGTGTGTGTGTGTGTGTGTGTGTGTGTGTGTGTGCGTGTGTGTGTGCGTGTGTGTGTGTGTGTGTGTGCGTGTGTGAAGTGCGTGCGTGTCCACATCTCCACACGTAACATTCCCAGCCATCAATACATCGAAATCTGGAAGTTGTTTCAAACGATCGTAAACATTTAAACTGTCAAATGGCTGGTCACATGCTGCTCAGATGACATTGCTTTCTTAAAAAACTGAACCCTCCTTTGTTCCCTCGTCAGGTCTTAACTCCACCCTCTTCCTGGTTTAACCACTCCCACCGCAGGTCTTAACTCTGCCCTCTTTCTGTTTAAAACTCCACCCTCTTCCTGGTTTAACCACTCCCACCGCAGGTCTTAACTCCACCCTCTTCCGGGTAAGCCACACCCACTTGACCTTGACATTTGACCCTGACCTTTGACTTTGACCTTTGACTTTGACCTTTAACCTTCACCCCTCATAAATCATTTACCTTTGAACTTGACCCCTCATAAATCATTGGCCTTTGATTTATGAGGGGTCATACATCATTGATTTATGAGGGGTCATAAATCACTTTTTGACTAAAGGTATCCCCTTAAATTCTCTGTCACCCCCCCACAGAAAGAAACTGCTGTTCTAAATGTGTCCACTCGATGTCGCAATAGTAATTCAAGTGTAACCCACGTCACACATGACACTGTTTAAAGATAACGTGTCAGCTGATTTTAATTGCCATTTGGATTGACTGCTGCTACTCCCATCAGCGTAGATTGTGGCCGGCAACAGACTAATGCTGTAGCAACGCTCAGTACCTTTTTCATGGTAAATTATCCACTCAACAGATAAAAATAACAAAACAGTAAAATGCAAAGTCAACATGACCATCATCTCTGTAGTTAGATTTCTTTGCTGCGCTCGCAGTTTGTTGACGGCACGATATGCACCCTGAACTCCATTGTAAAAATGTGTGTTTCTAAAATTGTTGGATGTTCTATTTTATTCTATGATTAAATCTACCATGTTCACATTGGTTACGTTTTTAGTTATCCATTTCTCCATCCATTTTCTACCGCTTGTACCTATTGGAGAAACGGGGGGGGGGGGGGGGGGGGGTGTACACCCTGGACAAGTCGCCACCTCATCACAGGGCCAACACAGACAGACAGACAACCTTCACACTCACACTAGGGTGAATTTAGTGTTGCCAATCAACTTATCCCCAAGTGCATGTCTTTGGAGGTGGGAGGACGCCGGAGTCACAGAGAGAACATGGAAACTCCAAATCGAAAGATGGAACTCAGGACTGTGTTACCTTTAGGTTGTTATGGTGTCTTCTTGATCATTGTTTTCATTATATTATAATTTTAATATTGAATGATGGTAAATGAGTGTATTTGTTCTATTCTTGGCCAAGGAAAACAATTTTGAAGTTGTCTTTATTTTGGAGTTATCACACCATAATTGTACCAATCTGGCCCGCGTGGGAATAGATTTTTTCTCCATGTGGCACCTGGGATAAAATGAGTTTGACACCCCTGGTATAAAGCTACAGTAAATATAGCGGCAATTTTAAGCTATTCCTTAAAGTGACAAATGTGTCTTCACAAGTTTTTTTTTATGTACAACAACCTTTTTCATTAATAGATTTCAGTTTATGGCTGGTAATTGGAAAATCTGATTTTTTTTTACATTGTAACAGGTTGGTTACCTGAAGAGAAGCAGCTTTGTCCTTCCTTTTAGACTTTCTTTCTCTCTCTTTTCTCTTGCGGTATTTTTTGAAATAGTCCTGAATCAAGAAGCTGGCATAAAACTTGCCGCAGGTCACCTCATCCCCTAGAAAAGCAAGAGAGTTGGAATAGCATGAGAAGAAATGTAATTCAATCATGGTCCTGCAATACTTTAGTATACCTCTAGGGGGAGGAATGATTTCATCTATGAGTTTAGGCTTGGTCCGCTTCCACAGTTTCTTGATGATGAGCTTCAATTCTTCATTCTGCTGATCGATGGGCCCTAAAAAAAAACAAAAAAGCAAATATATCCAATTCTTGTGCATAAAGTTTGAATAAGTACATGTGTGAGTGGTGAGAAAAAAATACAACCTTCAGTCTTGATCTTTAGGGAAGTTCGCACTAGCGCAAACAAGGTAGCGCTGAAGGTGACCGTCCCATCAGGGTGCAGAGGAACATTCATAGAAACCAACCTCTGAGATGAAGTGTGCACAGAAAGGATATATAAATCTTTTCCAAAGCCAAATATGAAGAATACTATCTGTTAGGTACAAGAACTTACTTTGCAAGCAACACGGTGAGGACACAGTTTCCCAAAACCAAGAGGTGGCTGAATTCTCCGCAGCATAGTGATAACATCGATGTGCTTAATGCGGCCCCTGCCAGAGAACAAAACACACACGGCGAGAAAAGTAATGGCATCTTGACAGTACAGGACATGTGAAGAAAAATAGTTATTACGTGGCTTCTGGATCATAATCCGACCAAACTCTTTTAAACTCGTCCAGGTGGTGAGTACCAAGTACAGTCCAGTCCCTTGTTAGGTACTCAAAGTTGTCCATGATGACAGCAATAAATAGATTGATAATCTGAACAGAAGGAAAAGCATAGATATGTTGCAAAAAAGAGAGAAACAAACATGAAAATACATTTAAAACTGTGTGCCAAAAAGGCCAGCCCCCGGCATACACACAGAGTCAACATGTCCATTGTAATAGTTTTAATTTGTTTCAGTAGCATCTACCACATCCCATACAGCTCATAAAAGTCA
Organism: Nerophis ophidion; assembly: GCF_033978795.1. Classification (NCBI taxonomy): domain Eukaryota; kingdom Metazoa; phylum Chordata; class Actinopteri; order Syngnathiformes; family Syngnathidae; genus Nerophis; species Nerophis ophidion. Next base: position 49,515,798 of record NC_084616.1, read on the forward strand.
TTTCCAATTTAGCAGTCATCATTACAGATTTTTGGCTGAGTTCCTAAAACAACTGTATTAATTAAGTTTATGTTGTCGCCAAACATTTTACCCAAAGAGAGAATATCTAAAGAAGGTTTCATAGTTTTTGCCCATTACTTTATGTTTTTTTCGATTTCAATAAATGCCGGAGCGAAATAAAGCCGTTCTGAATTGGCTTCACGGGAGAAGATACTAAACACTTTTCTATTACCTTAGACCATCCCATCCATTTTCTACCGCTTATTGACTTTTGGGGTCGCTACAATGGGGCGGAAGGAGGAGTACACCCTGGACAAGTCGCCACCTCATCACAGGGCCAACACAGATAGACAGACAACATTTACACTCACATTCACACACTAGGGCCAATGTAGTGTTGCCAATCAACCTATCCCCAGGTGCATGTCTTTGGAAGTGGGAGGAAGCCGGAGTACCCAGAGGGAACCCACGCATTCACGGGGAGAACATGCAAACTCTACACATCCATCCATCCATTTTCTACCACTTGTCCCTTTTGGGTCGCTGGAGCGTATCTCAGCATATTGAACTAAATTGTAGTTGTCAATGTAGTCTTTTTGTTTATTGTTCATACGTGATTACAACCCCTGGCAAATATTATGGTGTCACCTACAGACTTGAAGGGTGTTTATACAATTATTTCATTTTCTAGAAAAACAGGCAACAGCCATGACACAAAACTATAATCATTAGAAATGGCAACATTCTGGCTTTAAGAAACATTAAAAGAAATCGAGAATATAAATTGTGTTAGTCAGTAAAAATGTAACTTTTAGGTCAAGGAGAGTGCAAAAAAAAAATTGAATCACTCATTTCTGAGGAAATAATTTAAAAAAAATTCCCCTTGTAAATTTTGTATGTCTAAGAATAACACCAGTTTCAGATTAAATCCATTCATAAATCTTTGGTTACAAAGGAGTGTTCACACCTTGGAGAGCTGTGCACTCGGTGGATTGACATGAATCATGGCTCCAACACAAGATATACCAATTGAAATAAAGGAGAAGATTATCAAAGAAGGTAAATCATCACGCAATGTTGCAAAAAATGTTGATGGTTCATAGTTAGCTGTGTCTAAAATCTGGATAAAGTACAAACAACATGGGAAGGTTGTTAAATGCAAGCATACTGGTAGACCAAGGAAAAAGCAAGGCATCAAGACAGAAAACTTAAAAAGGGGAACTACACTTTTTGGGGAATTTTGCAAATTTATGAGAGACAAGAACAGGTCTTTTTTATTAGGATTAAAATGATAAAAAAACGCTTGGAAGATGCGGCTAATGGGAGTCACCACTCTAGCCTTCAAAGCCTTCTAAGACAACTTCAAAGCCCTCCATCAACATTTTGTGTACACACTGCAAGTCTATATATAATGTAGTAACAGACATGTTCATAACAATATGGAATATGTTCAATATTTACTGTATTTTGATCTTTTAATCATTTCCGGGAGTGACTTCTTTCGCACAATGATTTCTGTTTCCACAGCAGCGCACGTCCAACTTCCAGTGTTTTCTTACTTCCGGATACAAAGCGCTTGTGTGTCTACTAATCATGGCAGACTTGGTAATAAACAACCAAGATTACTTTTTTTGGACAAATGAGGAGTCACAACCTTATCTTTTTGAAGCTGAATGAACTAGGGATTAACTGCTGCTTCTAGAAGCCAGCACAAAGAACAGGGTAAAACGTTGGCGCAGACAGAAGCAGATAAGAGTGATGTAAAATCGACTCGAAGCTGCAAATGTGGAACTTGAAGCCAAGCTCTTTCGACATAAATGGAGTGCTTACCTATAATTAATTGGAAAAAACGTCGCTGGCCAGCTGGACCAAACTGACAACTATCCATCGGGTGAGTCACACTTTATATTGATTATGATACACGCAGCACGTCATGCGTGTTATTACAACTACAGTACATACGTCGTCTGGTTAACTGTGTACAAAAAAATATAAAATTTGGGCTAACACTTTACAGATACTGTAATATGATTGTTCATGTTTTTCAGTCAGTATAGATTGGTGTTCGTACGCGAGAAAGAGAGTTCCTCACTGTTCGCTCTTACAATAATGATGTTGCTACAGTGTGGTTATTACCGTATTTCCTTGAATTGCCGCCGGGGCGCTAATTAATTTAAAACCTCCTCTCACTCCTGCGCTTATCAAGGTATGCAGTAAAAATTTGAGTGTGATATAAGCTTGGACCTTAAATCCTACTGAATAGCTCTTAATCTTCTTCCCTTTATGCGATTTCAAATTACTGGTATTGAAATCAGCCGTCTCCATTTTGAAAATGATGAGAGGGAAAGTGTCATTTGTGACGTCACGAGTTTGACCAGGTGGTAATACTAAGCATGCGCTAATTTTTTTGGGAAGCGAGTTTGACCCGGCAATAATTCAAGGCAGGCGCATACTATATGCCCTGCGGCAATTCAAGGAAATACGGTATACGGGTTACGGAACGTAAATGGAGTATTGTTGATTTTTAAAGTGATTTAGCAGTATAATTTATTGCTCCCATTAGCTGCATTGCTAGCTATGTAGAACGAGCAGAGTTTTACATATTGGAATGCCAAATTAAAAAAAAACTTTTGTCTTCTTCTCCCCCTAATGATTGTGATCGATAGGCAAAATTCCAAAAAAGTGCACTTCCCTTTTAAGTAACATGTCTTGAAAACAGAAAATTCACAGCAAAACAAATAGGAAAACAAATGGACGGAAACTGGAGTCACCATCTGTGACAGAACTGTAAGAAACCGCCAAAAGGATATGGGATTTTAACACAGAATAGCCAAATTAAAGCCGTCATTAAAACAAGGTTATAATGGGCTAAGGAAAACCAATGGTGGACTATGGATGACTGGATGAAAGTCATATTCAGTGAAAAATCTGCATTGGGCAAGGCGATGATGCTGAAACTTTTGTTTGGTCCCGTTCTAATGACATTTATGAAATCGACTGCCTGAAGAAAACATGCAAATTTCCACAGTCATTGATGATATGGGGCTGCATGTCAGGTAATAGTATAATTGAGATGGCTATCATTACATCTCCAATTAATGTACAAGTTTACATTGACATTTTGAACACTTCTCCTATTCCATCAGTCGAAGCGATGTTTGGGGATAATTTTTCAAGATGACATTGTAATGCATCTTGCCATAGAGCAAACACTGTAAAAAATTCTTTGGAGAAAGAATGAACAACTGAATGAACATCTTCCAATGCTAGTGATTCCATAATTATTGCAAGGGTGGTATTTATTGTCAATACAAATATTTACTTAATTTGTACAATAATAATAGCACATTATTTCTTAACATTTAATTATAAACATACTTAAAATACATTTTTGTTGTTTGTGTCTTTTTTGCACAAACTCTGGCTTGAATGAAATCCTCGCTTATTGCTGTTAATTGTTTTTGGGACTGACTGTGGTGAATTAATTTCTGCACAACTAATTACAAATGAAGTATTTTTATTGCTAGAAAAAAAAAAACTGGTAACAGCTTTCTAAATAGGTTTATTTAGCATTAAGAAAGCCCTCTAGACATGAAATAATACCCACACAGTCACATTTACGAGCAAGATTGAAACTTGGAAGCGCGGTGTGGCAAGGGACGCCTATAATACAATGTTTACTAGGCGGCAGTCAGCCCTATAGCCCCTAACGTGTCACAGCAATAATATTAACGACCGAAATGGGGCTATTAACGTTTAACTGTATTATATCATATTAGAGTCCAACTGCAAATAATTTTTGGTGATTTCATTCTTTGTGTGTTGAATAAAATTACAGGCGCTGCACTGGGAATCAAAATGCAAAAGCTTTAAACAAAAAGCCATAGTGATTCATGGAACAAAATGTAGACCTCAAGACATCATGCTTGACCTTACTCACCAAGTAAGCGCACAGCATGAAGAAGCTGATAAAGTAGATGTAAGACAAGTTGCTGCCGCAGGAGAACTCTTCACCAGGCTCCGTGTCTGACTCTGGGTCGCAGCGTCTTCCGGGCAATGCCGCCAACATGATTTCCTGCCACTGCTCTCCAGTGGCACACCTATGAGGAGAAAATGGCAGTTTTTTCAATGTAACAATTAGAGGAGAAATGTAGGCGTGTAACTGAAAACAGGTACAATTAATAGGCATGCAGAAAGGTTAACACACGTAAAAACAAATGAAGCGTCACCTGAATAGCACCAGAACAGCCATGAAGAAAGTCTGAAAGTTGCAGTTTCTGTTGATATGTGTGTCATCATCAATGGCCACTTTCCCAAATGTCTACCAGGAAGCAAGCAGAGTGAACATCAGTTGTTGTTCCAGGTTAAATGTGTTCTCATTGGATCAAATTATTGCAGGGACTCACCTGCATGCCTATCACAGCATAGATGAAAAAGATCATTGCAATGAGCAAACCAACGTATGGTAAAGCCTATGCCAAAACATGTCACAATTAGAAGAAAGTACATTAATTTCCAAATATTCCATTCTATGTTCTACTGACCTGGAGCGACTTGACAAAAGTCCACAAGAGAGTTCGAATGCCTTCTCCTTTACTGAGCAGTTTGACCAATCGCAGCACTCGAAACAAACGGAAAAATGTGATGGAAACTTTGCCACTTTCACCTTTTCCCTGAAGTCAAGATAAATCAAGAAAAATACTTTTTAAACAACAACGCTTGAACATCTACACGTCCAGAAGCAGAAACAGAGTCTATGGCCATCTCACCTCACCGTGACCTCCTCCTCCCTGGGTAAACATCCACATGGATTGACAAAGTGAAAAGGGAGACATTGATAAGGATCAGTGAACAAAAAACAGAACCAAAGAACAAAATTGAACTCTTTACATGCAATAAACTATGTTTGGGAGTCTTTCAGCAAACCACTCCCACCTCGGTCCAAAGTATAGCTGTGCCATTTGGGTTAATTTTTTGTCTGAATACAGGTTAAATGCTAAAAAATGCTATCCAATTAATGTCCCAGTGGAAAGACTGGAAATTGTTTCATGGTCAAAATGCAGATACATGAAGACATTAGGTAGTCACTGGGTCAATCATCATTGTTAATAAGCTTGCAAGTTCCATGTTGTCTACTTTGAACCAATATATGCCATTAAAACATCACATATTAAATTAGATGAATTAATCGATTCTTAAAAAACAGGTTGTCTTTTTCTTAGACAATTTGAATTATGCAGAGCTCTATTACCAAGCAACCCCAATAAAGAAACTTCTGCCATTTTTTGCAACCACATTTTATCACAGGAAGCTCGGGGCTCTATTGTCCCACTTACCCTGAAGTGTTCTTTTACGTGAGCTTATAACTAATGAGGTGGACTTTATTGTGACGCCTATTCATTGACTGTGTGAAATCAATAGAACATGGAGTTTTAATAACATTGTTGAATGTCATTGAAATCCAAGAAAAAGATAACATTTCGAATTTGAAATAGTCGTATCAATCCTGTCAATGCTTGTCACGTGTACTTGTGTTGTCATGTGATGCAGTGTGTGTAGATAATTTGGTCTGGTACCACGGATTGCCTGCGATGAGGTGGCGACTTGTCCAGGGTGTACTCCGCCTTCCGCCCGATTGTAGCTGAGATAGGCGCCAGCGCCCCCCGCGACCCCAAAAGGGAATAAGCGGTAGAAAATGGATGGACCACGGTTTGTGAAGCTGTGGTGCGTCAGGAAGTTTGTGTGTGTGAACGTTTTTATGTGCTTGTGCTTACGAGGGGAGCGTGACAGCTGAGAGTTTAAATACTAATGCTGTGTGTTGTCTCTGTAGGATGTTCAAACATGACTGCCCCGCATTATGTCGTAGTCGCATTTGCCTTGTCATCCACTCATGCACAGACACAGAAGGTAGACGATGTGCAATTTGGTTTTCGACAGTCAATTCAGAGAAGCATTATGGTGTTTTTATCCTCAGCTAAATTAATGTAACCAAGTGTTTCAAATTGAAGCGATCAAAATAGATTTGACAGCTCCCTGGAAGTTTCTTATATCATTTTATTATGTGTGATGTGCACTACACCCAAACTTCGAGTGCAATATCATGTTTCACCTTTCTGGGATTTATTCCAGTGTCAGAAGCGCATAAGAGCAAAAGTACTGAGGTCGATAAGAAAATACACGGTAGGCGAGATTTGACTGGGAACAGCCACAATTAACCCAGAGTGCGCATCTTGGGTGGAAGCATGCGTTGACATTTGAGTTGAGGGGGAGAATGTACAGCTTTTTTCATGCAAGCACATGGCAGAATAGGGCCTTAAACGAGAAAGACCTAACATTTTGCAAGAATTGCAGTTATGTTCAAGTAATCCAACTGGATAGTATTTCCTAGAATATTTTTTAACAGCCACTCTCGGAAAAGTGAATTAACTTACACTGAACTCTGAGACTGCAATGTCCAACACGCTTCCCACAACAATCAAAGCATCAAAAGAATTCCATGGATCAATAAAATAGTGCTACAAAGGGAAAGAAAAGCTCTGTGAGTGTCAGAAACTCTTTAGTTTCATTGGTCAACAGATGACAGCCCACATGCACACGAAGAGCCAGTAACTTGATGACCATCTCAATGGTGAAAACCACAGTGAAGATCATGTTGAGGATGTCCATGACAGAAGTGAAGTATTTGGACTGCTCATAATGCTAAAAATGATATAAAACCTTATTTTAGAATAATGGAATGATTGTATTTGGTGAATATGTCTGGACAAGAGTACCTGTATTGCCAAGGTGAGCGTGTTGCCCAGAATCAGCACAAACATGACGTACTCAAACTGGCTGGAGTTTATTATCCTCCAGAATTTGAGCTGAGAGGGATTTTTGGGAATGTAAATTTTTATCGGTTGAGCTTTCAAAGCATAGTAGACACACTGGCGCTGTGAAAAAAAAACAAACAGGTTGACGTTCAAACAAATCTAATGTATTTTAAATTGAAAACAATATGACTGGTCAACTGACCTGGTTTTTGTTGAGTTCGCAGTTTTTGAATTCAGCCTCTCCTTGTTCTCGGAAGGTAATGATGACAAAACCTACAAAAATGTTCATCATGAAGAAGGCGATGATGATGATATAGATGATGAAAAAGATGGAGATTTCCACTCGGTAGTTGTAAATAGGGCCGTGGTTTATGGCATTGGCATCCACTGCCCGGTACAGGAGCCTTTACACAAAGTAGAAGACCAGAATGTAAAGAATGAACAGAACACCAGCTTGAGATTCTGACTTACTGTGGCCATCCTTCAAACGTGGACACTGTGAACAAAGCCAGCATGCCCATCAGCACATTGTCAAAGTTGAAGTCGCTGTTTTCCCAAATCCTCTCCCTCACCATTGGATGGTTCATATCCCCATCTTTATAGACCACAAACGTTCCCCTAAAAATGATGCATTGTTATCATTAGTAATAGTTCTAGAATAATTCTTGAAATGGTGAAAGGAAAATGGATAATGGTGGCAGCTGATGGGAGGAGTTATTGCAAACTGATTAGCAGCAATGAAATGAGAGAACTTCAGCGACCTCAGACCTCTTGAATCAAATTGAAACTACAGATAATAGTCCTACATATTTTCCACTTTGCTATCCTGAGCATCTAACATAAGATATCCTGCAAAATCCAGACTTTTTGAACACTATCGAATAGCAGCTGGTGTTGCAATTAGATTTTAGGTTGATTAGCTGCTCGAAACTGTTTTTGGAGTGCAGAACAACAGTGGTACACTTTTGGACAAACTTTTATGTATTTAACATTTAGAAGAAAATGTAGACATTGGAATATTTTCTTTTCTTATGAACAGTGTGTTTGGCAAGCCTCTGTCCCCTTCCACCACTCAGCAGTTATGTTTGATGTTGTTAGTCATCCCCATATATACCAATATGACCTTTGACCTCAGCAACTTTAACCATCTAAAGCACAGGTCTCAACTCGTTTTTATTGAGGGTCACCTCGCAATTATGGATGCCCTCAGAAAGCCTGCATGTAATTGTAAATAAATATGACTATAAATGAGAGATGGCCTTGTTACACAACTTGCAAAGTCAATATTATATATTTTTTTACCAACATATTGATGGATATCTTGCTTTGAAATTGTAAATTAGGGTGATAAGCAGATATTTAATTATTTTTGATAATGTGAGTGTGAGTGTGAATGTTGTCTGTCTATCTGTGTTGGCCCTGCGATGAGGTGGCGACTTGTCCAGGGTGTACCCTGCCTTCCGCCCGATTGTAGCTGAGATAGGCGCCAGCGCCCCCCGCGACCCCGAAAGGGAATAAGCGGTAGAAAATGGATGGATGGAACACAAACATTCTGCAATGAGGTGGCGACTTGTCCAGGGTGTACGCCGCCTTCTGCCCGATTGTAGCTGAGCTAGGGACCAGCGCCCCCAGCGACCTCAAAGGGAATAAGCGGTAGAAAATGGATGAATGGAACACAAACATTTTTTTCAAATTTTGTTGCATGATCAGATAATATTTTAAAGTTTAGAAAATATGCAATGACACGCAGTATGGTTTTTTTCTGCCAAAATTTAAACAACAAAAACATTTAGCCAGAAAGTGCTTCATTTACGCAAGTCTTTGGTGGGCGACATAAAATGACGTGGCAGGGGAGATCTGACACGTGTTATCAAATTATTTTTGAATCCCACAGCTGTCATCCACACTGTGCAACCCGTAATACCTGAAAAAATGAAGCCTACATCTATGTGCATTATAATATTTGCAGTATTCTTCTTTTACTTTGTCTAATGTCAAGAGAACTCATATAGACTATCTTTTTAAATGTTTTTTTTTATGTTTTCTCAAGTACTTTTCCATTTCTTTTATTATTTATATTTGTTTTGTTTTATATATTTTCATCAACTTAATCTAATTGAAGGGAACTAGCAATGGTATAATTTCAGAGATTCTGCTGTGCACATGACAAACATCTTGAATCTCGTCTTAGAGAGCACCATCATAGTGCTTTTGCTTTGAAATAGAGAATCAGGCCTATGTCTGCTTTTATAGCAAGTCCGCATAAACGCTCTATACAGAGGATCCGTTCTGTTGTTTCGTGGGGATTAAACAAAACAAAAACTAAAAAAAAAACTAACTTGCACTCATCGGGAGTGTGTTTGGCTTCATCTGTGCAGCTGTAGAATCTGCCCTGAAACACGAAAACAAAACAATGATTGTTTCTCACTGACAGCCTAGATAAGGACATTTGAATTCAGAGGGAACAAACCTTGAAAAGCTGCACCCCGATGCAGGCGAACATGAACTGAAGGAGCGTTGTGACGATCAAGATGTTGCCGATGGTGCGGATTGCAACAAACACACACTGTACCACGTTCTTTTACAGACAGAAAACACTACTTAGAAATACTACAGTCCTGAGCCGTAATTTCAGGTACACTTGCACAACTAAGATCAAATACAAGAAGAAATCAAGTTTTGGGGAAAAATATTTTGTTGTTATTTTTGTTTTTTCACAAATTTTGATATGATGGACACTGTCAGAGGATTTTCTTTTGTGATTGTAGATTGCAATGGTGTAGAAATAAGTTGGATGATAGTTGAAGCTTGTTCTTACAGTTTTAAACATGAAAACAGTCGTACCTTAACTTAAGAATGCCCTAATTTAAGGGTGTTTTGAGATAAGAGTTGTCTTTCAGCTCATTGTTATTAAGTTGCAAGCAAAAAGTTGGGATACTATTGTTGCCGCCATTAGTTGATTTAGCAAATGTCAAAGTAAACTCCGTAAGACACAAAACATCTGATCTTACTTACTAACAATAGGTTATAACTAGTGATTAATACAAGTTGTTTTCCAACCATTGGAATGAAGAACCTAAGTGTGAAGGAAAAGAAGAAACGCATTGTCTTCATTGAGTTAAAAAAAGAAATAATTAAAAACACTACTCGGCGAAGACGTACAAGCTTAGTACTGCTAGAATGCACTACATTGAAGCAAAAGTTGTCATAAAAACTGCCAATAATGTTAAAATACATCAGGAAGGGGATTCATATGGCCCCACGGTTTACCTGACAAATGAAACAAATTGGGGGGTTCACTATCCGCTTTAGCCGCCAGATGACAGTAGAGTGTTGAATACCTTAAAATGTGTTTTGTGGCAATTCCAAGTTTGACTACAGTGTCAGTTGCTCATTAGAGTGGAGCATTTAATCATTTTCAGCCGACTGCATTGCAAAAGGATTAATCCCCCCACCTCTTCCTCTCACACAAGATCCACCCAAAAAATGGGCCATATGATTTTTAGCCAAATAAATATGGAGAAAAACTGCTGCTGATACGTTTGACGGAGAAGCAGCTGGATGGAAATATTGTAGAAGTCCACTCTCAAAAGTAAATGCTGTACATTATTATTACAATACTTCTTAAAACTAATGAAGTTTTAGTAGAACCGTCTTATGTATTGTTTTTCATAATATTGTATTGTTTTTTAGAATGTATTTCCTATCAAAGGTTTGTACATGTTCAAATTTGTTTTGGGGGGGGGCAAGCACCGATGAAATTGATTGCAATTTATTTCAATGGGAGACATGAATTTGAGATACGAGAGTTTTGAGGTATGAGTTTAGTCACAGAAGAAATTAAACTTGTAAGTTGAGGTACTACTGTACAGTGCATTATACTTACTTTCAGTCCCTTGGCTCTGTTGATGGCACGAAGAGGTCGGAGCACACGGAGCACCCTGAGAATCTTCACCACAGAGATAGCGCTTGAGCTAGGAACAAAAATGGGTTTGGATTAGAAACAGTCACATGAGCTGTGGTAAGTCTGGATATTTAACGCTTTTCAGTAGACAACTGATTTACTTACTGAAGAAAGAAAGACGTGAGCGACACACTGACCACTAACAAGTCCAGAAGGTTAAAGGCGTTTCTGCAGAAGGAACCGGAGTGAAGAAAAGCTCCATACACCGTCATCTTTACGCGGCACAAGGCATGAAGTCAGACACTTTCCTTGCTCTTATACAGTACTTATGGTGCTTTGAGGGCAGCAGTTACCTTCAATACAATCTCCACAGTGAAAACTGAAGTAAAAACATAATCAGCGTAACCCAGCACCTGAGAATAACAAAGTTAGCATCAGCAGGATATGACGGTGATGACATTGAGATGAGATGCTGATGTTTGCTTACAATGTTACGGAATGAGTGGGATTTGATGGGATCCTCAGCAGCCAGAGAAATGCTGCTGAGGATGATGAAAATGAGGATGAAGTTGGTGAAGTAGGGGTGATGGATGAGGTTATGGCAGGCCACTCGCAAGCTACAAAATGAAAGATGTCATTTTTCCAAAATAAGAAATAAGACAATGGGAAAAGTGGTATGTTGTCACAACTTACCAATTTTTTTTCCCAAGAATAAAAAAGGAGCTTCCATCTGGGATGGGCACAATCTTTTCCTTAGGCCCAGAAAATTCAGGCTTTAATGGGGCAACTCCTTTGATGACAAATAAGGAATTATTTATTATTTGGAAGGATTGAGGTAAAATGAACATATGTAAGGCATCATGTTTTACGGACCAAAACAATCGGGTGGTATGTTGTAAAAAGAGTGTGTGCTTGGCTGATGCATATTTACTACATATACACCGTCCTCATTGTCACTCAAATATGCCAACAGACTAGTTGGCATGTTACTTTTAGCGCTCTGAAAAACAATTAAAATGTTTTGCAAAGAAACATGACAAAAGCTTCCTCAAGTTTGATACTTTCATCAATAGCATACAAATGGAAATTATTTTTGGAGGTTTGAAGTAGATCTACAGATAATTTGTACTCGTAGAAAGTTGAGAAGAAAATCATGTCTCTTGACCTCCAGTTTTGTCAAAAATAAATATAGTGCTCAATGCAATATTAACACTGCCTGTGTGTTTTTGCAAAATGTGTCGCCACTAAAAGTAAGGATAAGATAGAATGGATAATCAACAGGGATTTGAAAATCAGATACTTTTGTTTTACATTCCTGCGACAATAAATCTCAAAGGTTTGAAGAAGATTGGTTTAAAATGCAACAGGAACAGCATTAAGACACACCTCCATATTTGATTATGGTATTTTGAATGAATAAAATGTATGAGGGCCCCACACAAACTTTGTAAACCACTTACCCTCCAGTCCCTCAATGGCTCTTAGCTCCTCATTCTCCTGCCAATCGTCGTCCTCGTTCTGCAAGCCAGAAGTAAATTAGTCCTTCAGTTTAGTCTTGTGTTTTGGCTTGAATAAAGTTGTTTTTATTACCCCTGCATCCTCATCTTCTTTCTCTTCATCCTCATCCCAGTCTTCATCATCATCTTTTTTCTCTCTGAAAAGCCAAAAACATGAATTCTCTAAACACTCACATATGAATAATCAATAATGCACGATGAGGTTTCAAACCTACTCTACTTTACTCTGTCCACCACCTCCAGCCAAGTTGTCAACAGCAATAGCCAAGAAGACATTGAGTAGGATGTCTGATAACACATTAAATTAAGTCAAGCTAACTCTATTTTGAAAATATGGGTTTATGTTTTCTTTACAGAGTTAATCAAGTAATACCAGGAAAGGATACAGTTACCACAGACAAATAGGATGACAAAGTAAATGCACACCACCATGTTGGGGAAGACTGGTCCTCCATACGCCATGATACCATCATACATCACAGCGTTCCAGTCCTCTCCAGTGAGGATCTAAAGAGACCAGGGTGGATAATTGAATCACAATAAAACATACAAAAGAAGTGCACTGTTTTTCTGCATGAATTCACCTGAAAGCAAGTGAGCAGAGCCTGAGGAAAGGAGTCAAAAGTGCTCCTCTTCATCTGTGTCTCGTCAAAGTTGAATTTGCCCCCAAACAGTTGCATACCCAAGAGGGCAAAGATGATGAGGAAGAGAAAGAGTAAGAGCAGAAGGGAGCAGATAGCTTTCATAGAGTTGAGTAGAGAGTTGACCAAGTCGGACAAGGCCGCCCAATGCCTGGAAAGAACAAGAAAGGATGATCAATCAAGATTCCAATAATGCTCGAAGCAGTCTGTGAGCGCAAGGGATCACCGAGTCATCTTGAAGATTCTGAGCAGTCGGATGCAGCGCAGCACTGCGATGCCAATAGGCGGGATGAAATCTGATTCCACCAGCAATGTTTCCAGGATTCCACCGCACACCACAAAGCAATCAAAGCGATTGAAGAGAGCCATAAAGTATATCTGCAACCCGAAGGCGTACATCTTCATCAGCATCTCCAGAGTGAAAAGCAGCAGTAGGACCTTATTGGCTCGCTCTGAGGAAAGACTCGATTAATTCACAGAGCTCAAACATAATGGGAGAAGAGTGGGTTTCTTACCTTGCATTTCTGTGAGCCACTTTGGCTGCCCATAATGCTCTGAAGCACTGGCCACTGTGTTGAGAAAAACCAGAAGAAGAACCAGCCAGTAGAAGTTAGTGGTCTTGACAGCCACGCGGCAGTTTTTCCTGAACGTGTGGTTCAACTGGCACAACTGGTCACTGGAGAGAAAATCAAGTACTATGTTTTATTGCATGTGCATGTGACACCTCCACCAGATAAAATGTTGATAGTTTGGGATTGCACCTTCTATCTTCAGTTTGATAAAATTGTAACACTTACAATTTAAAATAGCAAAACATATAATGGATGTTCAATGTCCTAAAGTAATGCATGTAAATATGGAAAAAAAAAGCTAAATGTGTAGGTTGTGTGAGGATCTTACCAGAAGCTATTGGCCATCATCTTGGCCCTGGAAAACAAGTGAGATTAGTGATTAATATAAGCAAAAATTGTAGTAATGGTTAAAAACTGTTCAAAACTATTATTGCTGCACATAATCACCTACTTGGGTGGAAATAATGATTAATCACAATGACTTGACATGATGGTCCAGCTCAGACAGCCTTTGTTAGTATTTAAAGGGGACCTGGGATCATTTTGATCTACATAAATACCTTGTGGTGTGTATAATATATATTGGATATGATTTAGTGAATTTGTTTCAATTTGAAAATTATTTCTAAACTCCTCTGGTGTTTGTTTGCAAAAGGTTTTTGTATGGACGCATTCACTTACATTCAAATGAAACCCACTGCTCCCGCTTGTCCAAAAGTATCACAATGTATCTTTTGAAAATGTACACAGTTAAAAGTATATTTTGAAGATAAAGATCAATGCTATTTATTTTTTCATTCCAGGTTTAAAATAAGCTTGATAAACATTATATAGATTCACCCACTTCCCCACTCTCAGATCGATTCAAGGCTGCCTTAAAAAAATCTGCATTTATGTACTGCATATTGCTCTTATTGTGCACAAATAGATCAAAAATAATACTCTAGCTTACCTCCTCTTGGGCTTCCTCAAACAATGGAGGAATGTCACTGTCTTTTACCATCTGAGTTTAGCGGAAAATTCAATTTCGTAGTGGCCCATCTTTACAAAAGAGTATGATTTAAAATGTAATGGACAAATAAAAATGAAAATATTTATTTAATTAGACGAGAAGGAATAACGCAGAAAACATTCTTGGCTCACAGAGGGGGAGGAGGCCATCATAACCGAAACAGTATGTACGAGGAGGAACACATATGTACAATGTATGATGAGACATCCAAAACTGAATTAAAGCTCACTCCCATATACATGAATCTTATGATTTTACACTCAAGTATGGTTTAACACGAGTATCCAACATTGTAACATTTTTAAGTCAAAAAATAGGAAAATCATCATAGTCCCCTTTTAACATGCATTCATTCTCTTCTGATTATGAGAGGAGGATGGACAACTCATTTTTATATGTCCACTCTTGACATTTAATTTGATATCTTACATAAGAGAAGCGCAGCAGCCGTTGTCGTCATCGAGGTATGCAATGTCATCATCCGAATCAGATTCTAATGGAAAGTAGAGGCTGTTACACAGAGTGAGATTAACAAAAGAATGTAGAGGGACAACAGACGTACCACCTCCATCCTCGCTGTGTTTGTACCAACCAAACTTCTTCATCATCTTTTTCTTGGCAATAGCAGCTCCTTTGGAGATGAACACAAGCTCGTGACAGATGTTCATAATCAAGTTTGCAAATATGCACTTTAACAAACTAACGTTTGTTTCCTTCTTCATCCACATCCTCAGCCTCAATGAGCCAGTCCATGTAGCCTATCATGTCCTCCTCCATCTGCCTACTCTCTTGCGCTTTCTGCAGCTCACCGCGGGCCACCGCCTTTTCTCTTTCCTTAGAGAACTCTCTGAACACACCCAGACAAACAAAATGTTAAGATGAAACTAAATTGCTGCATGATGTACTATATCAATTTACCTACCCGCTCAACACACCCAATACAAGATTGATGATGAAAAATGAACCGAAGATGACCAGGGAAACAAAATAGACCCAAGGAATCTCATAACCAATGGCATCGTTCATCTTTGCACACAGAAAGAGAGAATATGAGAATATTTGTACACAGACCAAGAGAATGTGACAATTTTTGCACACAGAAAAAGAGAATGTGAGAATATATGTACACAGAAAGTGAGAATGTTTGCACACAGAAAGAGAATGTGAGAAAGTACGCACACAGAAAGAGAGAATGTGAATATGTTTGCACACAGAAAGAGAGAATGTGAGAATTTTTGGTCACAGTAAGAGAGAATGTGAGAGTTCTTGGAACACAAAGAGCGAATGTGACAACTTTTGCACACAGAAAGTGAGAGTGTGAGATTTTTTTCACACAGAAAGAGAGAATGTGAGAATTTTTGCAGACAGAAAGAGAATATGAGAAAGTACGCACACAGAAAAAGAGAATGTGAGAATGTTTGATCACAGAGAGAATTCTTGGAACACAGAAAGAGAGAATGTGACAACTTTTGCAAACAGAAAGTGAAAGTGTGAGATTTTTTGCACACAGAAGAAGAAAAGGTGAACATTTTTGCATACAGAGAGTGAGCGTGTGAGATATTTTGCACACAGAAAGAGAGAATGTGAGATTTTTGCCCACAAAAGAGAGAATGTGAGGGTTTTTTGCACACAAAAAGAGACAATGTGAGATTATTTTGCACACAGAAAGAGAGAATGTGAGAATTTTGGCACACAGTAAGAATTTCTTTTGCTCAGAGAAAGAAATAATGTGAGAAAGTACGCACACACAAAGAGAGATTGTGCATATTTTTGGACACAGAAAGACAGAATGTGAGAATGTTTGGTCACAAAAAGAAAGATATGTGAGAATTCTTGGAACACAGAAAGAGAGAATGTGACAACTTTTGCACACATAAAGTGAGAGTGTGAGATTTTTTGCTCACAGGAGAAGAAAAGGTGAGCATTTTTGCTCCGAGGAAGTGAGAATGTGAGCAGTTTTTGCACACAGAAAGAGAGAATGTGAGAATGTTTCCTCACAAAAAGAGAGAATATGAGAAATGTTGCACAAAGAAAGAGAATGTGATAACGTTTTCATACAGAAAAGGAGAATGTGAGAATTTTTGGTCTCAGAAAGTGAGAGTCTGAGATTTTTTGCACACAGAAGAAGAAAAGATGATATTTTTTGCTTACAACAAGATAGAATGTGAGAATTTTTGCTGAGTATTTGTGGTTGAAGGGATGTTGTTACCCAGTAGAGCACATCTGTCCAGCCCTCCATTGTGATGCACTGGAAAACTGTAAGCATGGCAAAGAAGATGTTGTCGAAATTTGTGATGCCACCGTTGGGACCCTCCCACTTGCCCCTGCAGTCAGTACTATTGCCGACACAGAAGCGCCCGCTCCCTGCGAACGCACAAGGTGATGGGTCGTCTTCAATCATTAGACCTGAAAAAAACAAAACAGAAAATGAGTCCATATGTAGAATAGAGTATTTTTAAATTGGGCAGACACCTGTGCTGGCAGAGTAGCACGTCTTGTGCATCCTGCCGATAAAAAGCTCCAAGCCGATGATGGCGTAGATGATGATGACGAACATGACCAGCATGCCGATGTGAAGGAGCGGAACCATGGCTTTCATGATAGAATTCAACACAATTTGCAGACCTGACAAGAGGTAAAACGTAAACTTTGGCTCAGAGCGTGAATAAGGAAGTGCAGTAAGATGCAAGCAAACACACTAGGAACTCCAGATACGAGTCGGAGGGGTCGTAACACCCTGAACGCTCTCAGAGCTTTGACATCCAGGCCTCCAGGTTTTCCTGCAGTGTGATGAGCCTCTCCTGGCTTGTGGTCTGTCATGGCTTCTGCTATGACACTGAAAAGCCTGCACAGTCAGACAGTATGTAATGTAAGTAGATACTTCTTAACACATTTACGTCTATGAGTAAACACGAGCACACAAATACCCGACAATGACGATAACAAAATCAAGCAAGTTCCATCCGCTGCGTATGTAGGCGCTGGGGTGCATGACCAAGCCATAGGCAAGGATTTTAGTGAAAGTCTCAATGGTGAAGATGACGAGGAAGACATACTCCACTTGTTCCTGAGAGCAGAAAGAAAAGATTTAAGATTTCAGCGGTAAAAAAAACCAACATGTTAATGGTATTAAAATCATTTAGAGACCTATGTAGCACATTAAGGGCCTGATTTACTTAAGTCTTGCGTGTAATAAAACATTGACAAACTTGATAGCACATGCAAAGCGATCTACTAAACATGTGCAAAATGGATTGACTCCATTAAGTGAGCAGAATAAGGCGTGCAATCGATTTTGCACCTCTGCCCTCATAAATATGCAAAATATATGCTCTTTCTGTGCTCGCGGTGCACAAAAAGACAATGGACAGATGAAAGTTCCATTTTACGTGTGTGTCAACATTTTTGACGGTCAGAACAAAAAAATATTAGACATATCTTTTCAGCCACATTTTTTTTTTACAATTTTATTGCTCTGAGAGGACTTAATGGGTTGATTAAAACAAAGTAAATTTATGCAATTTGGTGTCATTTAAACTCTTTTTTTAACACAGAATATAAATTATTAAAATATTTACTATATAGAAAATTACGTCTTCAGGTATGGATTTCTTTTGCATCTTGAGCACATTAAGTGCAGCCTCTTACCAATGAGCACACTTTCAGCAGTAAAAAAAAAATAAATAACAGGTGTCTTCATTGTAGATACACTGATAAAAAAAATGGTAGCTGTCTCCTGCATGTTTGAAAACATAGCAAAACACCTCGGGTAGGAGCATGATAAAATTAATGTGCAGTAAATGAGTGTCTCTGTGTTGATTCCTTGTATAGTACACGTAAACTTCTCACTTAAATAAGGCGGTCTGCACCACTTTACCATTGTACCACAGTATTTGTAGTAAATAGTAGATGCTATTTTACAGATTGCACATGCTATTTACTGCGTGGTGCTGGGATCTTAGTAAATCAGGCTCTAAATGTATCATTAAGTACTGACAATGGTGGCCTTCTAACCACTTAACCCACTGCCTAACATATGCTTGAGCCCATAACCCAATCCTTTTTGTGAAACCTTCAGCTTTAAGCGTCTTAGAAGGGCTACCACTTGGCTTAACTCTTGCCAAGTAAGTGGAGTAGTGTTCACCATTTTTTTTTTAAATGTTGCAGAAATTAAATAAACTTGAAAAATAAATTGACTAAGAAAATGTGTTTTTAACAGTCAGATCTAATGGAATCTTGATTGGTGTGCATAAATCGAAATGCCTTCAGGGAGAAATACTGAGGAACTTTTTTTCACGCAGGCTTACTTAATCAATAGGCTAGTAATTCATTTGTTGGTAGATAATACATAAGTTGTACAATATGGCAAAACAAACAAAAGAAAAGAGGAAAGTCAGAGAGAGACATATGGTTGGTATTTAACCAAGTCACGATACTTGACTGAGTTACAGGATTCCCTCGCAACTTTTTCCCTCTAATACAATTACTGTTGAAAACACTATTATCTGTTCAAACAATCAAAAATGTTGCAATGTTTAAAGTTCACACACACACAAAAAAAGACCGTGGATGTTAAAAGAGGTATTTTCTATCGTAAATTGTACTACATGACAGCTAGACTACAGACAAATGCTGTGACTCATGTTTAATTAGTATAATCAGTTCAAAACTACACAACCTCCTATTAAACAGTGTAAGTATTGTTTATATAAAAGGAGTACAATATTGCGGTAGTTTGCAATAAAGCTACAAAATATACCTACAAATGGTCACTATTTATTGAAATTGTCCTTCGATATAAAGTTTGCATGGTTTAAAAAAAATGATGTAATTTACAGTGGGATTGAGGATATTATTCTGAGTGCACTCCTTTGTCTACATTGATGATGAGCATCAAACAAGCATGTTTTAAAAAAGGCCTTTAAAAATGCCTGCTCGGGAATCAACATTATCATTATAGTTTACTGGCTGCTGGTATAATATGAGGACGGATATTAGTGTATGAAATATTGTATGTGTTGTATCAATTGTTTTATGTATTTATGTAATGTACAAGGTACTTGTACTCCTCTCTGAGCTGCAACCTTATCGTGGTAGAGGAGTTTGCGTGTCCCAATGATCCTAGGAGCTATGTTGTCCGGGGGCATAAAGCCCCCTGGTAGGGTCTCCCAAGGCAAACAGGTTCTAGGTGAGGGATCAGACAAAGAGCAGCTCGAAGACCTTTATGAAGATGAAAAACCATGGACCCAGATTTCCCTCGCCCGGACGCGGGTCACCGGGGCCCCCCTCTGGAGCCAGGCCCGGAGGTGGGGCACGATGGCGAGCGCCTGGTGGCCGGGCCTGTTCCCATGGGGCCCGGCCGGGCACAGCCCGAAGAGGCAACGTGGGACACCCCTCCAATGGGCTCACCACCCATAGCAGGGGCCATAGAGGTCGGGTGCATTGTGAGCTGGGCGACAGCCGAAGGCAGGGCACTTGGCGGTCCGATCCTCGGCTACAGAAGCTAGCTCTTGGGACGTGGAACGTCACGTCACTGGGGGGGAAAGAGCCTGAGCTAGTGCGCGAAGTCGAGAAATTCCGGCTGGATATAGTCGGACTCACTTCGACGCACAGCAAGGGCTCTGGAACCACTTCTCTCGAGAGGGATTGGACCCTCTTCCACTCTGGCGTTGCCGGCAGTGAGAGGCGACGGGCTGGGGTGGCAATTCTTGTTTCCCCCTGGCTCAAAGCCTGTACGTTGGAGTTCAACCCGGTGGACGAAAGGGTAGCCTCCCTCCGCCTTCGGGTGGGGGGACGGGTCCTGACTGTTGTTTGTGCTTATGCACCAAACAGCAGTTCAGAGTACCCACCCTTTTTGGGAACACTCGAGGGAGTACTGGAAAGTGCTCCCCCGGGTGATTCCCTTGTCCTACTGGGAGACTTCAACGCTCACGTTGGCAACGACAGTGAAACCTGGAGAGGCGTGATTGGGAAGAATGGCCGCCCGGATCTGAACCCGAGTGGTGTTTTGTTATTGGACTTTTGTGCTCGTCACAGTTTGTCGATAACAAACACCATGTTCAAACATAAGGGTGTCCATATGTGCACTTGGCACCAGGGCACCCTAGGCCGCAGTTCCATGATCGACTTTGTAGTTGTGTCATCGGATTTGCGGCCTCATGTTTTGGACACTCGGGCGAAGAGAGGGGCGGAGCTTTCTACCGATCACCACCTGGTGGTGAGTTGGCTGCGATGGTGGGGGAGGATGCCGGACAGACCTGGGAGGCCCAAACGCATTGTGAGGGTCTGCTGGGAACGTCTGGCAGAGTCTCCTGTCAGACAAAGTTTCAATTCCCACCTCCGGAAGAACTTTGAACATGTCACGAGGGAGGTGCTGGACATTGAGTCCGAGTGGACCATGTTCCGCACCTCTATTGTCGAGGCGGCAGATCGGAGCTGTGGCCGCAAGGTAGTTGGTGCCTGTCGGGGCGGCAATCCTAAAACCCCTTGGTGGACACCAGCGGTGAGGGATGCCGTCAAGCTGAAGAAGGAGTCCTATCGGGTCCTTTTGGCTCATAGGACTCCGGAGGCAGTGGACAGGTACCGACAGGGCAAGCGGTGTGCAGCTTCAGCGGTCGCGGAGGCAAAAACTCGGACATGGGAAGAGTTCGGGGAAGCCATGGAAAACGACTTCCGGACGGCTTCGAAGCGATTCTGGACCACCGTCCGCCGCCTCAGGAAGGGGAAGCAGTGCACTATCAACACCGTCTATGGTGCGGATGGTGTTCTGCTGACCTCGACTGCGGATGTTGTGGATAGGTGGAAGGAATACTTCGAAGACCTCCTCAATCCCACCAACACGTCTTCCTATGAGGAAGCAGTGCCTGGGGAATCTGTGGTGGACTCTCCTATTTCTGGGGCTGAGGTCGCTGAGGTAGTTAAAAAGCTCCTCGGTGGAAAGGCCCCAGGGGTGGATAAGACCCGCCCGGAGTTCCTTAAGGCTCTGGATGCTGTGGGGCTGTCTTGGTTGACAAGACTTTGCAGCATCGCGTGGACATCGGGGGCGGTACCTCTGGATTGGCAGACCGGGGTGGTGGTTCCTCTCTTTAAGAAGGGGGACCGGAGGGTGTGTTCCAACTATCGTGGGATCACACTCCTCAGCCTTCCCGGTAAGGTTTATTCAGGTGTACTGGAGAGGAGGCTAGTCGAACCTCAGATTCAGGAGGAACAGTGTGGTTTTCGTCCTGGTCGTGGAACTGTGGACCAGCTCTATACTCTCGGCAGGGTTCTTGAGGGTGCATGGGAGTTTGCCCAACCAGTCTACATGTGCTTTGTGGACTTGGAGAAGGCATTCGACCGTGTCCCTCGGGAAGTCCTGTGGGGAGTGCTCAGAGAGTATGGGGTATCGGACTGTCTTATTGTGGCGGTCCGTTCCCTGTACGATCAGTGCCAGAGCTTGGTTCGCATTGCCGGCAGTAAGTCGAACACATTTCCAGTGAGGGTTGGACTCCGCCAAGGCTGTCCTTTGTCACCCATTCTGTTCATAACTTTTATGGACAGAATTTCTAGGCGCAGTCAAGGCGTTGAGGGGTTCCGGTTTGGTAACCGCAGGATTAGGTCTCTGCTTTTTGCAGATGATGTGGTCCTGATGGCTTCATCTGACCGGGATCTTCAGCTCTCGCTGGATCGGTTCGCAGCCGAGTGTGAAGCGACCGGAATGAGAATCAGCACCTCCAAGTCCGAGTCCATGGTTCTCGCCCGGAAAAGGGTGGAGTGCCATCTCCGGGTTGGGGAGGAGACCCTGCCCCAAGTGGAGGAGTTCAAGTACCTAGGAGTCTTGTTCACGAGTGAGGGAAGAGTGGATCGTGAGATCGACAGGCGGATCGGTGCGGCGTCTTCAGTAATGCGGACGTTGTACCGATCCGTTGTGGTGAAGAAGGAGCTGAGCCGGAAGGCAAAGCTCTCAATTTACCGGTCGATCTACGTTCCCATCCTCACCTATGGTCATGAGCTTTGGGTCATGACCGAAAGGATAAGATCACGGGTACAAGCGGCCGAAATGAGTTTCCCCCGCCGTGTGGCGGGGCTCTCCCTTAGAGATAGGGTGAGAAGCTCTGCCATCCGGGAGGGACTCAAAGTAAAGCCGCTGCTCCTCCACATCGAGAGGAGCCAGATGAGGTGGTTCGGGCATCTGGTCAGGATGCCACCCGAACGCCTCCCCAGGGAGGTGTTTAGGGCACGTCCAACCGGTAGGAGGCCACGGGGAAGACCCAGGACACGTTGGGAAGACTATGTCTTCCGGCTGGCCTGGGAACGCCTCGGGATCCCCCGGGAAGAGCTAGACGAAGTGGCTGGGGAGAGGGAAGTCTGGGTTTCCCTGCTTAGGCTGTTGCCCCCGCGACCCGACCTCGGATAAGCGGAAGATGATGATGATGATGACAAGGTACTTGTGTTGCAGTGGGTGTCTATAATAGTACCTTTTCGTACTTTAATCTTGGAATTGTAAATTTTATCTGTCTACTATGTTTTGAGTGTGTCTTAATTTTAACATCAATTTGCCAAGAGACTTAAAATGGAAATTAGCCATTGACTATAATCTCACATATTTACATGTCAAAATTTCATTAATATGTTTTGTCCCCTTTTAAATAAAATAAATACAAATCACAAGAGGTGTATGCAGATTGTGTAGAATAAAACCAGAGTTTAAATAACATATCAAATGTGATGTTTGTCACACATTTGGATTTGTTATTTTTTAAATAAGTAGTTCAGTGTCTTCGTTATTTTTCTTACCATTACAGAAAAAAGTGCTACCACACTGACATTTATCAACTATAGGAGGTTATAAAGAAAGTTGCGCACCCCTGGCAAAATACAACGTTTGGAAGTAAAAAATAAATGGGACCATGGTAAAAGATTAATGAATTTGCTTATGCTAATTCACAGGTGAACTGGAGCGTATCCCAGCTGACTTCAGGTACAGTAGCTGGGGGATTCATATAGCCCCATTCCTGGGTGAGAGGAAGGTGGGAGGTTAAGGATTTTGTAATGCAGTCTGCTGAAAATGATGAAAAGCGCCACTCTATGTAGAAACTGACGCTGTGGTCAAAGTCCAAATTGCCCGGCAGCACCAAATACATTTAATAAAGTCAAATACAAACAAGACAACAAGAGAAGTATCGTATACTTCTCTTTTGTAAAGTAAATCTGAACAGCCGATATGGGCATCTACATCAACTATATGATTTGCCTGAGAAGCTGGACAGGACAAAAAAAAAAAACAAAAACAGTTGTAATTGCCACAAAACACATTTAAAGATATTCATCACTCTACTGCTGTCTGAAGGCAAAAGTGGACATTGCACCCCCACCCCTTCCCAATTTGTTAAGTTTCATGTGTCAGGTAAACCGTGACAAATAGGGCCATGTGAACCCTTTTTCTACTGGAGGCAGGGCTCCGCTCTGCACTCGTAGACAGTCAATCATAGCAAGACATATAAAGACAAACAAGCATTTACACGTGGATTAATGTGAATCTCCAATTAGTCTAACATGAATGTTTTGGGACTGGAGGAGAACTCACCAGTTTGTGATTAGTAGCATTGGAGTCATCGTCAGGGTATGGCTTGGTGACTCCCATGGCCACACAGTTGGCAAAGATGGCAAGAAGAATGAAGATATCAAAGGGCGTAAATGTGATGATTAAGGTCTCATCGATATAAATATTGTTATGACATGTTTGTGTGGTGATAGTTCATTGAAAGGATATTTCCACTCCACTAGGGCCAGAGCTGCCATGCGTATGGGGTTGCTGAGGGTGAGGCAACAGAGGGCACGAGGAGCTCTGAGGGCAGACTTGTTGGCCTGCATAGCCTTCTTGGCCCCCCCTCCTCTTTTTCTGGCTGAGCCAGTTGACCCCAAGGTGTCGGATTTTCCTCCATCGTCCCCTGGAGGGGCATCTGCCAGGGATAAAAAAAAACAAAACAGGGTCAATTTATTAAGGTTAAATGCCTAAGAAGTAGAGTCCAATTAATGGTTTTATTAGGGCTGTCACATCTAACGAGTTAACACATGCGATTAATCACAATAAATTATTGCATTAGTCATGTACAGTACAGCATTGATTCTCAAACTGTGGTACGGGCTTACTTTAGTGGTACACCAAATAATCACTTGATTAAATCACAGTGTTTTGTTTTCCTATATTCAAATGCAGTGTTACTTTTCAAACTCTGTGTAATGTTACAGTGGCAAAAAATATGAAAAACTAAAAATACTACTAAAACCTCTGCCTTGGCTTTAATAATGACTGAGGCCTACTATGCTAATGTATTAAAATGTTGGTCATCATGGTGGTGCTTTGAGAGCCAAGTGTTTTCTAAGGTGTTGCTTGGTGAAAAAAATTTGAGAACCACTGTTGTCGGAATTAAAACAGATTAATCGCCTGATTTATTTTGAGTATGCTGCAGTGATCAGATCAGTGCAAAGATGAGTGAGGAAAATGACTGTTGTGCTCTGTGGCACAATTTACTTTAAAGCAGGATTTTTGATAATACTGTTACCAAGTTCAGAGGAAATAACCCTAATAAAATATAAAACAATGCGTATAACATTCTGACACTAAAACTGCATATTGGGTGTTTTTTACGTTAATTTAAAAAAATGCAAATATGCAATAAAGTACCCATGATTGTCACACGCACGAGGTGTGGCGAAATTATTCCCTGCATTTGACCCATCACCGGTGGCCGCACCCAGGGATCATTTTTGGTGATTTAACCCCCAATTCGAACCCTTGATGCTGAGTGTCAAGCAGTGAGGTATCGGGTACCATTTTTATAGTATTTGGTATGACTCAACCGGGGTTTGAACTCCTGACCTATCAATCTCAGGGCGGACACTCTAACCTCTAGGCCACTGAGCAAGTAACGGTGATTAATCGTGATTAATGACTATTCCACTCTTTTTCATACAGTTAATTTATTTAAATGCATTGATTCATGGATGGATTATTCATATCTCAAAAATTCTGCAATTAAGCAGCACATAAACAATACTGTAAATATTTAATACAGTATTTGAAATGTGTGAAAATACCCTGTATGTTGGATATAATGCAACGATGAGTGTCATGAAACTAGTGACTTAAGTCAGAGCAAACTTTCTTCAGACATAACCTTTTGGGAATAATGTAGCTGTGGCCGCAGACTGCATGCACTGTAAACAAGTGACCAGGATTTTACAGCACTTAACAGTATTCTTTCACAGTAAAATATTGTAATCAAAATGTACTGTAACATTAAAATCACTGCAAAAAATACCCTTATATTTTACAGGAACTACAGTTTATTACCACAGTAATATCTTACAACAAATTACTGTAAATTCAAACTTTTGTCTCTTAAGGGGTTCCGTAGGCTATAATGCATGCTTGTACAGTTGGTGGCATTATGTTAAAGGGTGATTAGTTACAGTAACAACAAAATTACAATTGTGAACTTACAGCATGTAGTTGTAATTATATTGTAATGAACTATAAAACACAACTGTGAAGTTACAGCATTCAGTTGCAACTTTATTTCAATTAACAGTAAAATCATGGTTATGGTTTAGTTATGTTTCAAATGTGTACAGTTACAATCTGAAACTTCTATTAAGTTACATATTCTCATTTCTCTTTACATGTCTGAAAAGGTGTAGGAAGAAGCAAAGCTTATTTAACCCTACCCTTTTTGCCATTGTTCACTTTCTGTTGTCATTTTGTAACATAATTTACATAAATTAATTGTAAATACGACCGTTATTTGTATATATAGTTGAGTCAGTTACAATTCATAGAATGAGATGAATAATATCTTATTTTCAATAAAATTAAAGGTGTTTTTCAAAATGTTTTGTCTTTTACTTTAACACTTTTGAACCACCTTTTAACACTGATCATATTACAACATTGTTTGACTTATTTGCTTAATCCATACAATAATTGAATTCCACATATACAAACCCCGTTTCCATATGAGTTGGGAAATTGTGTTAGATGTAAATATAAACTGAATACAATGATTTGCAAATCATTTTCAACCCATATTCAATTGAATGCACTACAAAGATAAGATATTTGATGTTCAAACTCATAAACTTAATTTTTTTTGCAAATAATAATTAACTTAGAATTTCATGGCTGCCACACATGCCAAAGTAGTTGGGAAAGGGTATGTTCACCACTGTGTTACATCACCTTTTCTTTTAACAACACTCAATTAACGTTTGGGAACTGAGGACACTAATTGTTGAAGCATTGAAAGTGGAATTCTTTCCCATTCTTGTTTTATGTAGAGCTTCAGTCGTTCAACAGTCTGGGGTCTCCGCTGTTGTATTTTACGCTTCATATTGCGCCACACATTTTCGATGGGAGACAGGTCTGGACTGCAGGCGGGCAAGGAAAGTACCCGCACTCTTTTACTACGAAGCCATGCTGTTGTAACACGTTGTTTGGCATTTTCTTGCTGAAATAAACAGGAGCGTCCATGATAACGTTGCTTGGATGACAACATATGTTGCTCCAAAACTTGTGTGGACCATTCAGCATTAATGGTGCCTTCACAGATGTGTAAGTTACCCATGCATTGGGCACTAATACACCCCCATTCCATCACAGATGCTGGCTTTCGAACTTTACGCCTATAACAATCCGGATGGTTATTTTCTTCTTTGTTCCAGAGGACACCACGTCCACAGTTTCCATATATAATTTGAAATGTGGACTCGTCAGACCACAGAACACTTTTCCACTTTGCATCAGTCCATCATAGATGATCTCGGGCCCAGATAAACCGGCGGTGTTTCTGGGTATTGTTGATAAATGGGTTTTGCTTTGCATAGTAGAATTTTAACTTGCACTTACAGATGTAGCGACCAACTGTAGTTACTGACAGTGGTTTTATGAAGTGTTATTGAGCACATGTGGTGATATCCTTTACACACTGATGTCGGTTTTTGATGCAGTACCACCTGAGGGATCAAAGGTCTGTAATATCATCGCTTACGTGCAGTGTTATCTAGATACTCTGAACCTTTTGATGATTTTACAGACCGTAGATGGTAAAATCCTTAAATTCCTTGCAATAGCTCGTTGAGAAATGTTGTTCTAAAACTGTTCAACAATTTTCTTACAAATTGGTGGCCCTCGCCCCATCCTTGTTTGTGAATTACTTAGCATTTCATGGAAGCTGCTTTTATACCCAATCGTGGCACCCACCTGTTCCCAATTAGCCTGCACACCTGTGGGATGTTCCCTATAAGTGTTTGATGAGCATTCTTCAACTTTATCAGTATTTATTGACACCTTTCCCAGCTTCTTTGTTACGTTTTGCTGGCATCAAATTCTAAAGTTAATGATTATTTGCAAACAAAAAAATGTTTATCAGTTTGAACATCAAATATGTTGTCTTTGTAGCATGTTCAACTGAATATGGGTTGAAAAGGATTTGCAAATCATTGTATTCCGTTTATATTTACATCTAACACAATTTCCCAACTCAAATGGAAACGGGGTTTGTACTAAAGGTTTTAACTGTTGGATGAGCATACAAAAGTTTTAGGTTAGAAATTTCTCTAAAGATACATTTTTCCACTTTAGGTGAGATGAATTGTTGTGCAATTCTGGGAAGCAGGTTATAGTTTACCTACAGCTAAAAAAATAATCACAGACAGTAATTTACTGTAAATGTTAATGTGAAAGTAATGCAATTTGTAGCGAGTAAATTGCTGTGAATATACAACAAATTTTTTTACAGTGTGGCTTTCAGTCCTGCACCCTAAAAAATGTTGGGTTAAAAAATAACCCAATTCTAACCCAATTGCTGGTTCATAAAAGGACAAACCCCTTATTTGAGTTATTTGACCTTAACATTTTGGGTTGATTTCTTTCAACTCAACTTTTGCCTTGAATTATTTAACCAAAAAGTTGAGTTATGATAACATAATATTGGGTTATTCCCAACCAAACTATTTGGTTGAATTATTTAACTCAAAATGTAGTTTGATTCATAACCCAAATATTGGGTTGAATTTATTTAACACATAAAATGAGTTATGCTCACTACAATGTTGGGTTATTCGCAATCAAGACTATATAAGTGGTGTGGACGCTTTCCTTCTTTGTGGGGACATTGATGATTTTCATCCATCCATCCATTTTCTACCGCTTGGGGTCGCGGCGGGAGCTGCAGCCTATCTCAGCTCCAATCGGGCGGAAGGCGGGGTACACCCTGGACAAGTCGCCACCTCATCGCAGGGCCAACACAGATAGACAGACAACATTCACACTCACATTCACACACTAGGGCCAATTTAGTGTTGCCAATCAACTTATCCCCAGGTGCATGTCTTTGGAGGTGGGAGGAAGCCGGAGTACCCGGAGGGAACCCACGCATTCACGGGGAGGACATGCAAACTCCACACAGAAAGATCCGGAGCCAGTGATTGAACCAAGGACTACTCAGGACCTTCGTATTGTGAGGCAGACGCACTAACCCCTCTTCCACCGTGAAGCCCTGATGCTTGTCATGTCATGTACAAATGTACTTTGTGGATGCCGTCTATGCTCCACACGCTGTAAGTCTTTGCTGTAATCCAGCATTCTGTTTTTGTATACTTTGTAGCCAGTTCTGTGTTAGTTCCGTTTTGAATAGCCATGCCTAAGGTTCAATGCCTTTTCTTAGCGGCACTCGCCTTTTGTTTATTTTTGGTTTAAGAATTAGATACCTTTTAAGCTGTACGCTGCCTCCCACTGTCGTGTGCATATTGTGATAACGACACATGTTCCCGACATCTACAAAGCAATTAGCTACCAGCTGTCACCTACTGATATTGAGGAGAATAACATAGTTACTCTGCTGAGCTCTAGACAGCACCGACACTCAACAACGGCACATTGTTTGCGGATTATAATTACTGGTTTGTAAAATATGTTTTTAACCTCAAATAGGTGAAACTACATAATCTACCACGGCACACCAGTGGTTGAAAAACACTGTCTTAAGGGGTTCCGTAGACTATGATACACGCTTGTACAGTTGGTGGCATTATGTTAAACTGCGAGTAATTACAGTATCAACAAAATAATATAAAATAAAATAAAATTTTCTTTAAGAAAAAAAAAATCACCTTTATTATATAAACATGCGTTACTCAATCAAAAACAACCAAAAAATGGTTCATAGTTTTGAAAACCCGGACATTTAGTTAAAATAATACACTTACAACCCAAAAAATGGATTGCTCTTCATAAAAATAACTCCAAAAATTTAACCCAACACTCGCAACTCATGAATTGGGTTATCAAAAATAACCCAGCATTTTTTTTAGTGTGTAGCCCTCCTATAGTACTTAAGACCAGATGTGACCTAGTTTTTAAGAGGGACCAACATGGCAGCAAGTCGGCTCAGCTAACTACACCTGTTAACAAGGCCCTGCACATACAGTAAGCATGCAAGAACAATTTTCTGTAATAAAAAACATAAAATTATCATGAGCGGATGAGACTTGGGTACAGATGCTACATATGCCATAACACTCACTGTATATCTATATATATTACATTTTAAATAGTTCCTTACAGTATATTGTGTGCATATTGCCTTTGCATGCACATAGTACAATTCAACTTTGACCTAGATAAGACTTTTATTTAGAAAGTATTACCTTTTTTCACCCCTTCCATGTCTGCAGTTCAACGCCACAAGAATTTGCTCAAAAAAGCCACCATCAATTCCTCTGGTTGTGTGTGATGTCTAAAAGAAGACAGAAAGGTACAACTTTGTGAGGGCGACCGAGGTCCGTCTGTCTGCAGCCTCTTGTTGCATCCCCGCACGCAGATGCAGGTGCATCTTCTCGACACCTGCATAGAGAAATCCAATTAAAGGCTGATTTCCTTTGATTTGAAGGGAGTCTGCGAGAAAAGTGTATTTGCTTTTATCCGTACTGGCCTGGCACTTTAGGTGAGGTATCAGCGTGTGTCCTCCATACCCGCAGTGGTCAACCGTTGGGATTAAAAGGAGTTGAGCCGTTTAGCGGGATGACATTGGAAATCTTCCGAGGAGGTAAAGCCGGCGAGCAGGAACCTGTTGGTCTACTTTTGTTTTGCACAATCACGTCAAAAATATAAAACAAAAAGTAGTCCCAAGTTGAGGACTGATTTTCATATTTTGCAATCTTATTGGGGTGCTAAAACAGTAGTTGGTGCAGTACCCTTATGAAAAGACAGAGGGTGCCTTTTCACTATTTATCCTCACCAGAGTTGCTTTGGAGAAGGACAAGAAAATAACACCATTTTTAAAAATAACTTTTTATTTCTTTATTTATTGCAGCCACTTCTATAAATATATACAACAATGTAATAAACATCATTCAATACATCAAACATATGCCCATGTTGCTAAAACACCTTTAGGAGAAAACATTTTCTTAAAGTGCTTTTGTGTCTGATGGCTATTGCTTCAATTAAAGTAATTACAGTGATACATACACAAACAGGTCAAATTTGCAATATTTACTCCTCTGTTGTAGAAAGCAATGCAAATTTTATAAGTTAATACTCCATCCATCCATCCATCTTCTTCCGCTTATCCGAGGTCGGGTCGCGGGGGCAACAGCCTAAGCAGGGAAACCCAGACTTCCCTCTCCCCAGCCACTTCGTCTAGCTCTTCTCGGGGGATCCCGAGGCGTTCCCAGGCCAGCCGGGAGACATAGTCTTCCCAACGTGTCCTGGGTCTTCCCCGTGGCCTCCTACCGGTTGGACGTGCCCTAAACACCTCACTAGGGAGGCGTTCGGGTGGCATCCTGACCAGATGCCCAAACCACCGCATCTGGCTCCTCTCGATGTGAAGGAGCAGCGGCTTTACTTTGAGTTCCTCCCGGATGGCAGAGCTTCTCACCCTATCTCTAAGGGAGAGCCCCGCCACACAGCGGAGGAAACTCATTTCGGCCGCTTGTACCCGTGATCTTATCCTTTCGGTCATGACCCAAAGCTCATGACCATAGGTGAGGATGGGAACGTAGATCGACCGGTAAATTGAGAGCTTTGCCTTCCGGCTCAGCTCCTTCTTCACCACAACGGATCGGTACAACGTCCGCATTACTGAAGACGCCGCACTGATCCGCTTGTTGATCTCACGATCCACTCTTCCCCCACTCGTGAACAAGACTCCTAGGTACTTGAACTCCTCCACTTGGGGCAGGGTCTCCTCCCCAACCCGGAGATGGCATTCCACCCTTTTCCGGGCGAGAACCATGGACTCGGACTTGGAGGTGCTGATTCTCATTCCGGTCGCTTCACACTCGGCTGCGAACCGATCCAGTGAGAGCTGAAGATCCCGGTCAGATGAAGCCATCAGGACCACATCATCTGCAAAAAGCAGAGACCTAATCCTGCGGTCACCAAACCGGAACCCCTCAACGCCCTGACTGCGCCTACAAATTCTGTCCATAAAAGTTATGAACAGAATCGGTGACAAAGGACAGCCTTGGCAGACTCCAACCCTCACTGGAAACGTGTTCGACTTACTGCAATGCGGAACAAGCTCTGGCACTGATCGTACAGGGAGCGGACCGCCACAATAAGACAGTCCGATACCCCATACTCTCTGAGCACTCCCCACAGGACTTCCCGAGGGACACGGTCGAATGCCTTCTCCAAGTCCACAAAGCACACGTAGACTGGTTGGGCAAACTCCCATGCACCCTCAAGAACCCTGCCGAGAGTATAGAGCTGGTCCACAGTTCCACGACCAGGACGAAAACCACACTGTTCCTCCTGAATCTGAGGTTCGACTCCAGTACACCTGAATAAACCTTACCGGGAAGGCTGAGGAGTGTGATCCCACGATAGTTGGAACACACCCTCCGGTCCCCCTTCTTAAAGAGAGGAACCACCACCCCGGTCTGCCAATCCAGAGGTACCGCCCCCGATGTCCACGCGATGCTGCAGAGTCTTGTCAACCAAGAGAGCCCCACAGCATCCAGAGCCTTAAGGAACTCCGGGCGGGCCTCATCCACCCCTGGGGCCTTGCCACCGAGGAGCTTTTTAACTACCTCAGCGACCTCAGCCCCAGAAATAGGATAGTCCACCACAGATTCCCCAGGCACTGCTTCCTCATAGGAAGACGTGTTGGTGGGATTGAGGAGGTCTTCGAAGTATTCCTTCCACCTATCCACAACATCCGCAGTTGAGGTCAGCAGAACACCATCCGCACCATACACGGTGTTGATAGTGCACTGCTTCCCCTTCCTGAGGCGGCGGACGGTGGTCCAGAATCGCTTCGAAGCCGTCCGGAAGTCGTTTTCCATGGCTTCCCCGAACTCCTCCCATGTCCGAGTTTTTGCCTCAGCGACCGCTGAAGCTGCACACCGCTTGGCCCGTCGGTACCTGTCCACTGCCTCCGGAGTCCTATGAGCCAAAAGGACCCGATAGGACTCCTTCTTCAGCTTGACGGCATCCCTCACCGCTGGTGTCCACCAAGGGGTTTTAGGATTGCCGCCCCGACAAGCACCAACTACCTTGCGGCCACAGCTCCGATCAGCCGCCTCGACAATAGAGGTGCGGAACATGGTCCACTCGGACTCAATGTCCAGCACCTCCCTTGTGACATGTTCAAAGTTCTTCCGGAGGTGGGAATTGAAACTTTCTCTGACAGGAGACTCTGCCAGACGTTCCCAGCAGACCCTCACAATGCGTTTGGGTCTCCCAGGTCTGTCCGGCATCCTCCCCCACCATCGCAGCCAACTCACCACCAGGTGGTGATCGGTAGAAAGCTTCGCCCCTCTCTTCACCCGAGTGTCCAAAACATAAGGCCGCAAGTCCGATGACACAACTACAAAGTCGATCATGGAACTGCGGCCTAGGGTGTCCTGGTGCAAAGTGCACATATGGACACCCTTATGTCTGAACATGGTATTTGTTATGGACAAACTGTGACGAGCACAAAAGTCCAATAACAAAACACCACTCGGGTTCAGATCCGGGCGGCCATTCTTCCCAATCACGCCTCTTCAGGTTTCACTGTCGTTGCCAACGTGAGCGTTGAAGTCCCCCAGTAGGACAAGGGAATCACCCGGGGGAGCACTTTCCAGTACTCCCTCGAGTGCTCCCAAAAAGGGTGGGTACTCTAAACTGCTGTTTGGTGCATAAGCACAAACAACAGTCAGGACCCGTCCCCCCACCCGAAGGCGGAGGGAGGCTACCTTTTCGTTTACCAGGTTGAACTCCAACGTGCAGGCTTTGAGCCGGGGGCTACAAGAATTGCCACCCCAGCCCGTCGCCTCTCACTGCCAGCAACGCCAGAGTGGAAGAGGGTCCAGTCCCTCTCGAGAGAAGTGGTTCCAAAGCCCTTGCTGTGCGTCGAAGTGAGTCCGACTATATCCAGCCGGAACTTCTCAACTTGGCGCACTAGCTCAGGCTCTTTCCCCCCCAGTGAGGTGACATTCCACGTCCCAAGAGCTAGCTTCTGTAGCCGAGGATCGGACCGCCAAGTGCCCTGCCTTCGGCTGCCGCCCAGCTCACATTGCACCCGACCTCTATGGCCCCTGCTATGGGTGGTGAGCCCATTGGAGGGGTGACCCACGTTGCCTCTTCGGGCCGGGCCCCATGGGAACAGGCCCGGCCACCAGGCGCTCGCCATCGTGCCCCACCTCTTGGCCTGGCTCCAGAGGGAGGCCCTGGTAACCCGCGTCCGGGCGAGGGAAATCTGGGTCCATGTTTTTTCTTCTTCATAATGTTAATACTATCGCTTTAAAATGGTAAACATTTGATAACATAATAAAATGTATCAGCAGCAAGATAACTAGCAACTTTTGACATCGAGGGAGAAACAGTTCCTCTGAAACCCATCAGAAAAGCGGATAAGAACATTTCTTATAATTTGTAACTGAATGGATATACAGTTTATGTATGTGTCAACGCTGATAATTTATATAAAACCAATCCAGTCACGGAAAAATATTTGATATTTGGTTTATACAATTCACAGTAAGTTTTTTTAACCTAAAGTTTATACATAGTGTGACGATTTGACACCAAAGTAAAATATAATTTTCTCCATCTCATCATTGTCGGTACCTGCTGCTAAGTCTAAGTGCTTCCCTGCTGGACTTAAGTCGTCATGTCAACAGCTATCCTCTGTTGCTCTATTGAAACTGACCCTTGGGTGCCGACTGATGACCGTCCTGCTTTGGAGGTAATTGACTGGGATCTTCTGCAAAAGGATTAGCTGAAGAGGAGAAAAAAGAAGATATGACCGTGTCGTGCAGGCTTCCGGTTTCAAGCAGATATTTGGCAAAGTCTTAAAAAAAATTCTACTGCAAATGTACTTGTAGGACATACAGTTAAATGAAGTACAAAATAAGATGTAGCTACCTTAATTTTTTTTGTGAATATATAAACACCAAGTTGCAAGTGTGGATGAAGAGTCAGTCACTACAATCATTTTTTTTCACCCATAAAGGTCATCATACTCTTGCGTCATCTTCGGTAAAGCTATAGTTAGTCTGAGTCAGCTTGTATCATGGTTACATAGATACAGCCTAAAATAAATGTGATTTTATTGTGTGAACTTGCACATCCTTTTGGTTTGTAGCTTCATTCTGAGAGGGGAAGCTGGATATGATTGTCACAAATGAGACCATTACACACTTGACAATGTGTGTGTCTTTTGCAAAACTCACGGTTCTGAAACTGTTGTGCTGTGTATCTTGTTAGGAGGATCCCAAAACCTTCAATTAGGGCTAGCAAAACTCCCCCCATCATGGCAGAGCCCAACATGGTCAATGGCCCACCTGGACGGAAACAGAAAAGCCCTTGAATTTGATTAACTTACCCAAGATGGTCATGCAAGCAGCGCTTATAGAGTGCTTTGGAAAGGTCTACTTGGCTGTGACCTATCAGAGTTTTTTCTCACTGCGTGCAGCCAGTATGGCTCCTGTCATAGCACCACTACTTATAGAGTTCCAGGGATCCTCTTTTCCTCGGAGACGAACTAAACCACAGTCAATTGTGGAGAAGAGACCTCCCCATACTGCGAAGCTTCCTGCAACATAAATTAAAGGGGGACGATGCATAATCAATACACTCGACACCGTAGTCTAGTAGCAGGTAAGACTTGCTCACCTCCAATCTGCGGCGCTCTAATCCTCACTGCGTTTGCACTACCCTTCAGCCGATGTGCAGCTCCCTGAAATATTAAAGTATTGCTATACTTGACATAAACAAATACAGAGTCAAAGGAGAAAGTTTTGGGAGATGCACTTACAGCTGGGGCATTTCGGAAGCCCTTGACAGCCTGGAACACTCCTCCTCCAATTGCACCCATGGTGAAAGCACCTCCACAGTCATCCACTATCCTCCAGGGGCTTTTAACAAATATGATCAACATTCGACAACAGGATAATAACATTATAATGATCTGCAACAATAAATATTGAGGACTGACATTGATAGTTTTAAAATTAGATTTATGCTGTTCCTCCGGTATCAATACCAGCACTCTGAAACCAATAAAGAATCTTAAAAACGAATAAGTAACAAACAACCCATACATTCCCTAAAAGTGCAAACTGTAAAGAACTATTTACTAATGGTAGCGTAAAATTGCTGCTCCCAAGCTCTGGAACGACCTACCTCTGAGTGTTAGACAAGCCTCCTCTCTTCCTGTTTTTAAGTCTCTCTTAAAAACATACCTTTATTCCTTGGCTTTTAACACTGAGTGATATCCATCCTGCAATGGCGCCCCATTATACACCTGCTGTGAACCTGTTTTTATGTTTTATTTATTTATTGTTTATCACGTTCTGTTTGTGTTGTGTTGTGTTGTTTGCTAGGTCATTGTAATATCTTTTAACCTGCCCATCGTACAGCACTTTGGCTACCCCTGTGGTAAAATTTGAATGTGCTTTATAAATAAAGTTGATTTGATTTGATTTCAATTAAAGGTAAAACTGATTAGGTTAATTAGAATAACTGATCGATAGACAGATACCAAATCACCGAAATAACATTGAAGAATTGAATGTTAGCAAAGTAGTTACGTGAACGCTCACTGATTACAGAGACTAGAGTGAGAGAGCCTTTCATTTTACTATCTACTAACCAACTGAGCAAACCAGCCGACTGACTGTGCTTGGAGTTAATTATTTACTATCTCCGACAAGACTCGACAGGTAGCAAGGGGCTGAATTGTTTTAATTAAATAAAACAACATTTTAAAGAAATCTCACCAAGGTTCACGCGCATATTCCTCCATGTTTGTTGTGGTCATTGGATGTGTGACGTCATTGTCATTATCTTTCCTTTCTGCATTCTTCGACTGAGTTGAGAGGCAGTTTTGTTGCACGCCACATTAGAGACGCCATCTAGCGACCTGGAGTTAAATCAAGCGAAGTCGCTTTAAACAATATTATTTTTAAAAAATAGTGCTTTGTTTGCTCATTTATATTTATTCAGTTAACAACATCATTATTGTATCCCTTGTGTAATTTTTTAGTTTAAAATAAGTCGAAAGCCTGGATGAACGATGGAAATACAATCACGTCATCGATGTGCGCAGCGTGCACCTTAGTGGGACTTGGTATCTTGCTCCCTTCGTTCAAAGAGGAAATTGTATCTAAGGAGGTAAATATTGCACCCTCTACTTCATAATTTTGGGTGTTCCAACTTAATATTGATCGTTTGTTTAATGAGACTTTTGTTTACGAGTTTAGATAGAGCTTATTCGACGTGAGCCCACGGCAAATGTTCAGTTCGTGTTTACCGCCGTTGTCCTGTTGTAGTTGACTGACTGAACTTCTAACAATTGAGCATTTTGCCTTATTTTATTGTTGCCCTTTTCTGTGACAGCCAAATTCCAGAGTCAACACTTTTAAATATTTACTGCAGCCAGGAAAATGTGTGCTGGAATGATTGGTATGGAGGTTGTTCAGGGGTTAGTGCGTGTGCCTCACAATACAAAGGTTCTGGTTTCGATTTTGTTCTGTGTGGAGTTTGCACGTTCTCCCACCTCCAAAGACACGCACCTAGGGATAGGGTGATTGGCAACACTAAATTGGCCATAGTGTGTGAATGTGAATGTTGTCTGTGTTGGCCCTGTGATGAGGTGGCGACATGCCCCGGGTGTACCCCGCCTAACGCCCGAATGCAGCTGGGATAGGCGCAAAGCACCCCCGAAAGGAACAAACGCTATAAATGGATGGATGGATGGAATCGAAATGTGTTAGCAATGTTGACTAGAATTACATTTGTTCCTCAAAAAGCTAAAGTTGGGCTTCACGGTGGCAGTGGGGTTAGTGCGTCTGCCTCACAATACGAAGGTCCTGCTGTCCTGGTTTCAATTCCAGGCTCTGTATCTTTCTGTGTGGAGTTTGCATGTTCTCCCCGTGACTGCGTGGCTTCCTCCCACTTCCATAGACATGCACATGGGGATAGGTTGATTGGCAACACTAAAATTGGCCCTAGTGTGTGAATGTGAGTGTGAATGTTGTCTGTCTATCTGTGTTGGTCCTGCTATGAGATGGCGTCTATCTGTGTTGGTCCTGCTATGAGATGGCGCCTTGTCCAGGGTGTACCCGCCTTCCACCCGATTGTAGCTGAGATAGGCACCAGCGACCCCAAAAGGGAATAAGCGGTAGAAAATGGATAAGAAAACAAAAGTCATTTACATTCTTCTTTTTTAATATAACGAACCATGTCGTGTCACAATTTTAAATATTTTAGACATTCAATCAGGTAAATAAGTACACAATGTCACTTTTAAATGTAAAAACACAGTTGTGAAATGATGTAAATTGTCAATGTTTCTTCTATGTTGCAGGATGCCTCTTCCTGCGGCACTGCTGGCCCGCTTGGCTAAGAGAGGGATTGTGAAACCATCAGAGCAAGGTTGGGTGGGAATAAGAAGGAAAACAAATTACAGAAATACGCAGCCGGAAATCATTTTTATTTAATTCCTCTGCCATATTGCTTTTTTTTTTCTTTCTCCAGGGGTGGATGAGGAGATTATTGCTGAAGATTATGATGACAACAATGTAGATTATGAAGCCACCAGGGTGGAAAGTCTGCCACCAAACTGGTATAAAGTGTTTGACCCTGCTTGGTAGGTAAACATAATTTCCAGTAACGTGCTGATATTGTTGACATTTGACCATTTTCCTATCAAGTAATTCAAAATCACACCACTTAGGCAGACATTTAAGTGTACCATTGTTGAACACTCATATTGCAGAGTCTTTAACAATCATCAATTTATGGATGAATCGACCAGTAATTATCAGACTGTGGATTACGGTTCTCCTGCAGTCATTTTAATATTTTAAAATAACAAATTGCAGGGGTAAATCCAAATGTTTTCTCCGTTTTTCGTCAATCTAGTGGTCTTCCTTATTACTGGAATGTGGAGACAGATTTGGTAGCGTGGCTATCACCAAATGACCCATCTGCTTTAATAACAAAACCTGCAAAAAAACAAAAAGGTCAGAAAAACACCAGCCTATTTGAAAGTTTGGCGAGTTTTTTTTTTTTTTCTCAACAATGTATTGAATTAAATGTATAGCTGAGGGAGATGACAGAAGCGAACGTCCAATTGAGAAGTCTGATCGAGAGCGGGACCGAGACAGAGAGCGGTACAGAGACAGAGATCGGGAAAGGGACAGAGATCGGGAAAGGGACCGAGAGCGGGAAAGGGAAAGAAGAAAACAGAGGAGAGACGACATAGCCCCTTATAATAAGGGCAAAAGAAATAAGGGTATGTTTTTTTAGTTTACAAAATGTTTTCAAGTGCCAGCTGTCTATGCTCATTTCTTAACTGTCTTTTATGCAATGCTTTTCAGGTAGAAAAGAAGATGAACTCGACCCCATGGATCCAAGTGCATATTCTGATGCTCCAAAGTACAGTATTTCATTAGCTCCTGGTCCAGTTGTGTCGAAGTGCAAGTCATCCCTGTTGACTCACCCCACTTTTGTTTTTTTTACAGGGGCTTATGGTCAAGTGGTCTTCCCAAACGTAATGAAGCAAAGACAGGAGCCGATACCACAGCGGCTGGGCCTTTGTTCCAGCAGCGACCATACCCTAGTCCAGGAGCTGTATTGCGGGCTAACGCAGCTAACCATCCTCCGAAGGAGTAAAATAAATTCATGGCTATAAAGTTCTAATTTCCATCACATTTGTCTGAGGGTTGCAAAATAATTAGCTCAACGTTTTAATCAGCAAAGCCCTAAAAAAACCTGAGCTAGTTGGTTTGACCTTGCAATACATTGCTTAAGGAGAGGTGGTTGCTAGTCATTGTACTAACTGTACTAAGCTTGAAGATGTAACCTATGTATAATCGCTGTGTGAAATGATTGTTTTAGTTACAACAAATGTAAATATGTTTTAATATGATGTAAAGGGGGGGGGGGGGGGGGGGGGGGTAATACTTTGTCACAATAACCACCTCCAGGCATGGTTTGCAAATAAATGTGGGGAAACTTTGTAAATGAGACTGCATCTTTTTTTCAAATTTTTTTTTAACCAATTGCTCATTATTGTGCAATTATGCGTATACAGTAAAACAATGTGAGATTAATTTTAGAAAGACCAACTTGATTTATTTGATGTACTCCTCTTAATACTAAGGTGACAGATATTGTAATATCTGTGCTAATCCATGATTTTATTACAAATCCCGAAACAATATATTTTGATGTTTCAATAAAACACAGGGCTTTCAAAAACAGTCCAGATGGGATATAAAGTATGGGAATAATTAAATTCAGCAGTGGTCTGCAGCTCCCAAATAGTGACAAATACAGTCATAGTCCAAAGTGAACACTTGCTTCTCGTGTCTTTCCAGCTGGACCATTGCTTTGCACTTGTTCTTGTCCCGCTGCAGAATACGCCCCACCTGTTTACACACACTTGGATGCTTAGTTGAGTGAGCACATCATTAAACACATTAAAAGTGTGGAAAATCCAGATGACTCTGCTTACCTGCCCCTGATGCTCGCCAAGTACAACCATTATGGCATTATTATCACCTTTTGGGATGATGGTTTCCAACATATTTTGCTTCACATCTGTCACAGGACAAAACATGCATTTAAAAACATTAAATAACAGTTTGTGTTGATTGTCACTAATTAAACATCTTAGGGCAATTGCAATTTTCTTTAATCATAAACTATTTATCAAAGGTATTTCAGAAGTTCTACTCTATTTTCCCCCCTCTACATTTGTTCCCACTGAGGTCATGTTTGTTTCATTGTCAATTGCTGGGTGGAAACAAATAGTCTCATTTGTTTGTTGTTGTCTTTTGTAACTTGTTTGACATATCTATTTATTTACAGTGGGAATTGGACACTTACAAATTATATTTACCACTTTAAAGAGTGTCTTATCATGGAATACAAACCATCCATCTATCCATCTTCTTCCGCTTATCCGAGGTCGGGTCGCGGGGGCAACAGCCTAAGCAGGGAAACCCAGATTTCCCTTTCCCCAGCCACTTCGTCTAACTCTTCCCGGGGGATTCCGAGGCGTTCCCAGGCCAGCCGGGAGACATAGTCTTCCCAACGTGTCCTGGGTCTTCCCCGTGGCCTCCTACCGGTTGGACGTGCCCTAAACACCTCCCTAGGGAGGCGTTCGGGTGGCATCCTGACCAGATGCCCGAACCACCTCGTCTGGCTCCTCTCGATGTGGAGGAGCAGCGGCTTTACTTTGAGCTCCTCCCGGATGGCAGAGCTTCTCACCCTATCTCTAAGATAAAGCCCCGCCACACGGCGGAGGAAACTCATTTCGGCCGCTTTTACCCATGATCTTATCCTTTCGGTCATGACCATAGGTGAGGATGGGGACGTAGATCGATCGGTAAATTGAGAGCTTTGCCTTCCGGCTCAGCTCCTTCTTCACCACAACGGATCGGTACAATGTCCGCATTACTGAAGACGCCGCACCGGTCCGCCTGTCGATCTCACGATCCACTCTTCCCTCACTCGTGAATAAGACTCCTAGGTACTTGAACTCCTCCACTTGGGGCAGGGTCTCCTCCCCAACCCGGAGACGGCATTCCACCCTTTTCCGGGCGAGAACCATGGACTCGGACTTGGAGGTGCTGATTCTCATTCCGGTCGCTTCACACTCGGCTGCAAACCAATCCAGTGAGAGCTGAAGATCCCGGTCAGATGAAGCCATCAGGACCACATCATCTACAAAAAGCAGAGACCTAATCCTGCGGTCACAAACCGGAACCCCTCAACGCCTTGACTGCGCCTAGAAATTCTGTCCATAAAAGTTATGAACAGAATCGGTGACAAAGGACAGCCTTGGCGGAGTCCAACCCTCACTGGAAATGTGTTCGACTTACTGCCGGCAATGCGGACCAAGCTCTGGCACTGATCGTACAGGGAGCGGACCGCCACAATAAGACAGTCCGATACCCCATACTCTCTGAGCACTCCCGACAGGACTTCCCGAGGGACACGGTCGAATGCCTTCTCCAAGTCCACAAAGCACATGTAGATTGGTCGGGCAAACTCCCATGCGCCCTCAAGAACCCTGCCGAGAGTGTAGAGCTGGTCCACAGTTCCACGACCAGGACGAAAACCACACTGTTCCTCCTGAATCCGAGGTTCGACTATCCGGCGTAGCCTCCTCTCCAGTACACCTGAATAAACCTTACCGGGAAGGCTGAGGAGTGTGATCCCACGATAGTTGGAACACACCCTCCGGTCTGCCAATCCAGAGGTACCGCCCCCGATGTCCACGCGATGCTGCAGAGTCTTGTCAACCAAGAGAGTCCCACAGCATCCAGAGCCTTAAGGAACTCCGGGCGGATCTCATCGAGGAGCTTTTTAACTACCTCAGCGACCTCAGCCCCAGAAATAGGAGAGTCCACCACAGATTCCCCAGGCACTGCTTCCTCATAGGAAGACGTGTTGGTGGGATTGAGGAGGTCTTCGAAGTATTCCTTCCACCTATCCACAACATCCGCAGTTGAGGTCAGCAGAACACCATCCTCACCATACACGGTGTTGATAGTGCACTGCTTCCCCTTCCTGAGGCGGCGGACGGTGGTCCAGAATCGCTTCGAAGCCGTCCGGAAGTCGTTTTCCATGGCTTCCCCGAACTCCTCCCATGTCCGAGATTTTGCCTCAGCAACCGCTGAAGCCGCACACCGCTTGGCCTGTCAGTACCTGTCCACTGCTTCCGGAGTCCTATGAGCCAAAAGGACCCGATAGGACTCCTTCTTCAGCTTGACGGCATCCCTCACCGCTGGTGTCCACCAAGGGGTTTTAGGATTGCCGCCCCGATAGGCACCAACTACCTTGCGGCCACAGCTCCGATCAGCCGCCTCGACAATAGAGGTGCGGAACATGGTCCACTCGGACACAATGTCCAGCACCTCCCTCGTGACATGTTCGAAGTTCTTCCGGAGGTGGGAATTGAAACTTTCTCTGACAGGAGACTCTGCCGGACGTTCCCAGCAGACAAACCACACAAACACAAAAGGTAAATGGACTCACTGTCTAACAAATGTCCATCTTCAGTTCGACAAATACAGGTAGACAGGCTCAAGACATCTTCCACGCGCATCTGAAAAAAATTTTTTGTACACTATGATTACATTGTGTGAAAGTTAGTTTAGTTACTGCTTAGCAATGTAGAATGGGGACTCATGAAAATCTCACACTAATAGATATGAAGTATCAACAAAACTAGAGCAGATCTGTGTTATTTTTACCTTAGAGTTGTAGTATCGGCCCGCTTTGAAAGTTTTGTCTACAAAACGAACTTTTAAGTCTCTCTGTAGCCAAGAGGGCGGTGCCTTGGGCGGCTTTGCTTCTTTCTCGGAAGACTTCTTTCTGGAGAAGTAACAAATATGCCTTATTAAAGAGGAAGGGTAAACAA
This sequence comes from Nerophis ophidion, assembly GCF_033978795.1. Classification (NCBI taxonomy): domain Eukaryota; kingdom Metazoa; phylum Chordata; class Actinopteri; order Syngnathiformes; family Syngnathidae; genus Nerophis; species Nerophis ophidion. Next base: position 49,559,166 of record NC_084616.1, read on the forward strand.
TGCACAGGCTTTGGAAGGATGGACGTACCTGTCATTACTTGATTCTCTGTGTTTTCTTTTCCTGTCTTTCTCTGAAGACTGATGTTTGATGTTGTCTGTATGCCGTCTCTCTTTCTCCTCCTGATGGCGTCGCTCGTTGTCTTCTTTTACCTTCTCTTTATGTACTTTGCTTAGACGACCTGTAAGTAGGTATAGGGTTTCTTGAATGTCAGCAGTAGTTCAAATTCCAACATCCAGATGTGACGTGACTTGTAAGAAAAAGTATCCGAAACCTAAGCTAAAATAAATCCTGTTAATTCTGCATTAACACCAAACTTTTTCATGTAACAAAAAAGAAACAAGTTGTTACCAGGGCATTTCAATATTGTATGTTGGGCTGTCAAAAATAACATGTTCAATCATGTGCTTAATCACAAAAACATTGACAAAAACATTGTTCTGATTATGTATATATATGCAGATTAATCACACAATTTTTTAAAACATGCATGCTCCTTTACCTAACTGGTATGGTAATGGTTACCTATAAGGCGCCACGGGTTGTTCTATGGTCAGTAATCAGGTCAATGCATGCGTCTGTGAAGTGAGGAGACTACAACTAGTGTGCTAACTGGCAAATTTCACTTTAAAATACCGAGACTGGACTTTAGATATAACTATTACCAAGTTCTGAGAAAATAAATGTATTGCATTCAAGTAACAAGTATCAAGAACATTTTAAAATGTTTATGCATGACATTCTGACAATAAAATTGCGTTTATGTCCAAATATTGCTGTATTTTTACACTTAAAATTCTTTCATTTTCTCCAAAATCAACAGCGCGCCTTATAACTTGGTGCGCTTAATGTACAGAGTAATTTTGGTTGTGCTTACCGACCTCAAAGCTATTTTATTTGGTATATAGTGTAATGATAAATGTGACCAGTAGATGGCCGTCACACATAAAAGACACATGTAGACTGCAAGATGACGCTAGTAAAACAACACCAAAACTTTACATGTTCCATTGACAATATAGCACATTACACATGGTGCTCAAAAATCTGTCAAAATGTTTTAGTATGACTTTGGTAAGCTATGAAGCCGCACCGCTTTATGGATTGTGGGAGCATTACGGCTACCGTAGTCAGATGTACTTTGCTTCAACATACGGGTATTATTATGGTGTGTATGTATAAGGACTGCAAACTGACACTTATTAGCAGACATTATCTGGCGTTTTGCATGACAATATTATGCAAAATAAACTTTTCTTATATTCTGGTACTTGCTGATGTGTATTTGGGATCTGCATAAGTCCTATAAAAGTGCGCGCGTTCGCCATCGTAGTCCGTACGACACCATAGTTGATAAGCTTCTTCTTTTTCCACTATCTTCTTGTTATGAGGCATTCATCCTCCGCTGTTGCCATTTCTAATATAAAGTAGCACAAAGTTCTAACTTATACTAGTTATGGAAGGGCTAAAATCTACTGATGTAGTGGGTTTACATAAATCAATCTACCGATGTAATGGGTTTACATAAATCACCCATAGAATTTTAGTTAGTAGAGTTCCGGTGAGACGTTTTTCACGGGACATATTTCCAGCGTTTTTGTTGCACTATTGAGCCACGGATGAGGAAATGCTGCTCTGTTATTGGTTTAAGTTATTTCTGAATGTCATTAAAACAGTTAGCTCCATCTTTTGACACATATTTGACCCCCGTCCTAGCATGCAACACCGGTACAACAGACATTATTAGGAGAAGATGCTGTCGAAGTGGAGGCATGTTAAAAAGACCGCCAACAAAACGGCGCATCCTGAAGCGACTGTCAGAAAACATAGTCCATGCAATATTTTGCCCAAACAACCAACATTACATATTATATAGACCACAAGGAAGTGTCTTAAATTTAGGGAAAAAAATCATAACAAGACCCCATCAATGCGTCTTATATTTCGGTGCGCCTTTTGTATGAAAATAGACCCGCTCATCGGCAGTGGGCCTTATTATCCGGTGCGGCCTACGGTCCGAAAAATACAATGGGCTCTTTTTTTAAGAAATTTAAATTATGCAAGCAAGTAATAACCTGTGATTAGTCATGATTCATCCAAATTCAAAAGTGTGATTAATGTGTGATCTATGAAAAATATTTTTGACAGCACAATTGTATACTCATGTAGTTTGCACCTGTGTAGAATTAAATAATAACCATAGATTATATTAATCAGTGACAGTGTCGATCAAAACTGGGCATTATATTCTTGAACAATTTGATGCAGTTTGATATGAGAGTTGTTGTTTATGTTCTATCTTTTAACAATTGAGGCCATTGAGAAGTTGTTGAATTATTATCAAAAAGTACCCAATGCTGTATCTGGTAAATTGTTAAATTGTTTAAGGTCAAAAGTAAAACACCTAAAATACAATTGATATCACTGCACCTTCTAACCAAAATCCATATATTACCACTTACTTAGGTCTTTGCTGTTTTTGTTATATTCCTTTTGTCCAACCAATTTAACAGCATACTGGTGGACGGACACCACATTGCCACCAATTGCCAGCTTCACCAGAACACGAGCGTTGTCTGTGTCCAGTGCTTCAATCTGCAGCAAAGTTATCAAGAGCGTGGGAAAAGTCTAAGCAGGTTGTTGTGTCCTTTGCTTTTTGGATGAGCATCATGAAAACATTTGCTTTCTGGATGCGCATCATGAAAACAAACAGTTTTACCTTTCCATAACGCTCTTTATGTACCCCTGACTCCATCAGCACACAGCCTCCACGACCAAACACGAGCTGCTCCTCTTCTTCCTCTTTGTGCCGCTCATCACCTGGCTTAGGCGGGCGCCGACGTTTGGCAGGCTGCAGGTCCTTTATTGCTGAGCGATCCGCCCCAAGTCCCAAACCAATCACACGGGGCTTGTATTCATATGGCTTCACATCTCTGTCACAGGAAAAGGGTAAAGCAGTGTTAAATCTACATAGCATTTGTTACTATAGGGTACAACTGGATGGGATTGTTGGGTCAGCATTGTTCCACCCCCCGTGTTACCACATTATTATATCACACCTGAAGAAGTACAGGCAAGTAATATGAAGGGACGATATTGGCAACACTAAATTGGCCCTAGTGTGTGAATGTGAGTGTGAACGTTGTCTGTCTATCTGTGTTGGCCCTGCGATGAGGTGGTGACTTGTCCAGGGTGTACCCCGCCTACCGCCTGAATGCAGCTGAGATAGGCTCCTACAACCCCCCGCGACCCCTAAAGGGACAAGCGGTAGAAAATGGATGGATGGATGGATCTTGAACACACCACTGCTTGTTCCATTTAGCCCTCTGATTCCCATTTTCGATGAACACCATCCCTCACTTAACATTATGACCCCTTTTAAGCACTGCACAACAATTTGTCTAGTAAATATTACGTAAGACACTATTAATTAGACTTTTAATCAAGATAAGTGAGGCAGATGATGACTTACTGTTTAAAGGTACGTCCGATGCCTTCTCCTTTCTTCCAGCCCATCCCCTTTAGCAAAGCGAGCCCATAGCCATCGACAGGAACTCTCTCGTAATCTTCGTCTGTGGACTGTATACATAGACAGCTAATGTCACATTCAACAAATAAACACAGTCTGCATTCACACTAATTTAAATGCATTTCTTGCTTTATAACATATTATTACAGTCATTAGATTACAGCGGGTCTATATGGAATAAAAATATATATTTTTTTAATAGTGGCTAATATCGATATGTATTATGATATGAAGGAAATACCTATTTTTTCATGTTTCCAAGGTTACATTGCTTATAAGTGAGATGTGAAGAAATCAGGTTATTTTTGATTGAAATATGTATTTTTGTCAAGGGTTGAACATGACAGATCTACTGAAGAACATGATACAACTGTTTCATTCTTCATGTACATGTGCACCAATATTATTTACAAATTGTGTTTTGCCCACAGGTCTTTGTGTCTGTCAGCTGTCATTGTGCAAGTTACATGCACATGTGTGTAAGACTGAAGTATCTAACACGTAAATTAATTATCTCATGTTTTAAACCTTATTTAAGAACAATGCATGAATTTATTTACTTACGAGCGTTTGTTTCATTTCCTTCAGTGGCACACGTGCTTGCGTCGCCTTATGACACACACGGGCATGCAAGTGTGTTCTGATTTTAAATATGATCTACACATCAATGTACATGTAATATATTGCTATATTGATGCACGGATGCTATCTGTTGGACAAAACAAATCAGAAAGTGGCGCAATTTTTGCATAGCTTGTATTAATTAGATAGACTTCTCGCAAAAAAGGAAGACCTGTCAACGCAATGCTAAAAACAAGGCAACCTTCATATTTATACAAACCATAAACTCCTATTTTAAATGTATTATGAACTTTTTACACTTGTGTTAAATATAATTTGTCCAATCCCCACTATGTATTTACAATTTAATTCTAACAATAAGAACTAATCTAATCTAGTATTGTATAGATACTGATACCATACTAGGTATCGATAGTATTGACATCCATAGCGATCATTCCTACTTTATGTTGAAGCTTCAGTGGTTAGTTTCTTTTTTTGTCCTTGTCTTTGTCTGTTTGTGTAGCATGCTCAGGCATTTATTTTCCCCTCATCCTCCAGTGATAATGTTACTAACTTGGAAGAAACTTATCTTATTTTCCACCATATGTAATGTTGAATACAAACAACATACAATCCCTTTATTCATCAAATCAAAGATATTAAAAATCAATGACTTGGTGCATTTCCAAACAGCTAAAAGTATGCACAAAGCAAATTAAAACCAGCCGCCTACGAATGTACAACAATTCTTATCAACAATAGAGGAGAAATATAACCCTAAAGTTAAATCTAATTTATAACATTTGTGTGTTTGTCTAACACTTAAAAACCTTTAACATATCAGTATGTGGAATTAAATGATGGTTTGAAATAAGCAAATAAATCAAACAATGTACTAATATGATCCAGTTTAAGAGGCCTTTCCAACTACACGTATTTTACAAAGTACAAAGAAGAAGAATTATGATAAACGTAATGAACTTATTTGACATGATGATATCATCGATCTCATTAAGTGAATCATAACTTTTGTGTTTAAAATGAATTGATGCAAATTGTGTAGAAATTGAGAACAGAAAGTGAACAAATGTGTCAGCCGTTGTAATGAAGTGAAAAAGGGGGAATATTAGATAAGCTTTGATGAGATAAGATTTTCTACCTCTTGGACATGTAGTAAAGAAAAATTAAAATCTGATGTATCGCGTTGATAATGTATACAACTTCAAAATAAATTTAAACCAAATATAAAAAAACAATGGTGGTGGGGATTATTATCATAGAAGCAGCTTTGAGACGGGATGCTCTCAAATTTGAGCAGGTGTTTTGGTAAGACACGCCCTCCTGGAATTAATGCATGGATATCCTGCATGTGTGTAACAAGGAATCTGGATAATTATTTGTGTCTCCCTGAGCCTGCATCTTTTTGCAGGGATGGGAATGAAGATTTACAAAATCAGCTGAAATGTTTTTAATCCTAAAACACCGCATTGTGGAAGGCTGCATAGTGGCTGCACCCGGGTACTCCCGGTGCACTCACCTGCTAGGGGGGTGTGGGGGCATGCCCCCCCAGAAAAATTTTGAAATCTATGTTAGCTTAGGATGCATTTCCTGCTATTTTTAGTCAAAATCTAACAATATTCTCCTGACCAAAATTTCACATTTATTAGCAAATATTTTCATAAAAGTGTATCATGTGATGAAATTTATGTATACAAGTTTACACATATATCAAATTATTGCACACTTTTGGATTATAGACAAAAATAGGCCTACAAATGGATTAACCAGAATTTTAAATATATAAACATTTTGAAATTTATAAGATCGTGTATTGTACTTCTGAATGGACTCGTCAGTCGTAGATTGGTGTGAAAGGAGCCGAGTCGAAGGTAGGAGGCTTCGATAGTTGATTTGAGCCTGCATTTGTGACAATGTTTGACTTCAGCTTGAAGGCAGATCCCAGTGAAAAATTACTTCTTCGTAAACTCACTTTACTTACATGCCTTGCCGATTTCGCGTGGTCAAAGAGTGCCACCTTTCCCCGGGATCCATAGTTCACAATATCCTTGCAATATAAGCACTGAGCACGTCCCGCTTAATCGTACTTTGCAGTGAAATCGCTGATCAGTTCGTCTACTTCTACGATATTGTTGTTAATCTTCACCTTCAGTTTGATAGCTATATCGAGCCATGCCCAGTTCCACTTGTTTCTCACGCCCTTGTCGATATCTTTCGCTAATGAAATATTCCTATTTTGAATAAGCTTAACCATGTCTGAAACTATTTTGTAAATAAATAAACATGTTAATTGAGAGCTACTGTGTTTTCTTTCCAGATTAGTCGCCAATAAACACAACCAATATAAACAGAATACAAGTCCAGAAACGCTCAAAATAATTGAGGATTAGGGACTAGATAATGTCGGCAAACGACGCGTGCAGACGCCTATAACGGGCAATGTCATTGGTTGATGTTGTCAGCTGATAGTAGAGCTAGCCAATCTGGTGCCTTCACACATTGGAATTATATTATATAAATGACCCTGGCGGCGCCAAAATCAGCGGTATTCCACGCATCCGCGGAAAATTTCCATCCCTGTTTTTGAAAAAATCTTTCACGCCAGTACAATCTTTAGTCATGTAAACATTGAGGACACGGCTGCGATAAAGATTGTCTGGGCTTGGCAGATGTCATCGATCAGTTAAAAAAAAGTCAAAATATTGTTAATTTATAATGATGGGAACATCTCGAGTTGACTTACAGGTTCAGGTCGTAGTTCCACATTGAAATGGTACCCATCCTCAAAGCCCTCAGGCGTCTTGTTCTGTGCCAACATAGGAATGGTGAGGTTGAGCTTAGCTTCTGACTGCATATCTTCAAGCTTTTTCCTGGAATCTATGAAAATCACAAAAAGTATGATATGATCACCTCCGCTATAAACACTAGGTAACATGTAATGTCCTATAAGTACACATGCAGTACCTGCTATAAGCTCTTTGACAGCCTGAGCCTCCACAGAGTCATTAATTTCACTTGATTCTAGGGTCTTGTCTGCACTTCCTTGGCCATTAAGTTGGGTGGATATGGGCGTTTTCTCTCCACTTTCATCGTTCTGATCTTCTTGGCAAGGTAGGCGCCAGCGGTTCTTTAGGATCAGAGGAATGATGCGTTCCGTTCTCGCTTCTGACGGTTTCGTGCTAAACAACATTGAAAAAATTAGCAATGTGCAATATACTAACGCGAGTCATCCGACACAATACATTTTGACACGTAGTGCCTTCAAACAACGTATTAATGCACACTAATTCAGAATGAACGTCAAAGTCACGTTGACCGCAGTGCTCAAACAAAAACACGGTTAGCATTAGCTTGCGAAGCCTACCTCTGTAATTCATTTCTGGTGATTCCGGTCAAGAAATCCTTGTCATCTTCCTTAGTCGTGACATCGCTTTTCAGATTTTTAAACTTGCTAAATGTTTTAGCAAAACCAAAGGAAACTGATGCTAATTTATTCTCTCCTTGGTCCTCAGAAGATGCGAGGTAACGCGTACGATCCCCTTGCGACGCCATTGATGTATGGTGACGTCAGAGGAGATAACAGAACAGCATCATGGGAGTTGTAGTTTTTAAGTGAGCACACCTTGCGCCCAATTTTACGTTACATTTTGCACTCGTGATCTATTGAAATGTTTGCTAGATTTACTGAAAGAGTTTGGTTGCTGAACTATACAATATACTAGGATTTTCACATTTGAAATAATTAAACAAATTAAAAAACAAGACTCTAAATAGGCCTATGTGATATGAAGGGCAGAATGGGACAGCATTAAATAAATACATTAATAAGTATCGATCCAGGGCAGCACGGTGGAAGAGGGGTTAGTGCGTCTGCCTCACAATACGAAGGTCCTGAGAAGTAATGGGTTCAATCCCAGGCTCAGGATCTTTCTGTGTGGAGTTTGCATGTCCTCCCCGTGACTGCGTGGGTTCCCGCCGGGTACTCCGGCTTCCTTCCACCTCCAAAGAAATGCACCTGGGGATAGGTTGATTGGCAACACTATTGGCCCTAGTGTGTGAATGTTGTCTGTCTATCCGTGTTGGCCCTGCGATGAGGTGGCGACTTGTCCAGGGTGTACACCGCCTTCCGCCCGAATGTAGCTGAGATAGGCACCAGCGCCCACCGCGACCCCAAAGGGAATAAGCGGTAGAAAATGGATGGATGGAAGTATCGTTCCATTTTCTACCGCTTGTCCCTTTAGGGTCGCGGGGAGTATTGGAGCCTGCAGCTACATTCAGGCGGAAGGTGTCGTACACCCTGGACAAGTCGCCACCTCATCGCAGGGCCAACACAGATAGACAGACAACATTCACACTCACAATCACACATTTTAATAATTAAAATTTTAATTAAATCCATAATAATTATATTAAATGTGTAATTGCTTTATTTAATGTAAAATCAAATGTAATTATTTAATGATTTCATTAATTATTGATTTAATTATTTCACTATTTAATGATTCGTCTATCTTTTTTTAATCAATGTTGCACTTAATAAACGATTTAAATTTGTATTTACCGTATTTCTTTGAATTGCCGCGGGGGCGCTAATTAATTTAAAACCTCTTCTCACTCCTGCGCTTACCAAAGGCATGCGGTAAAAGTAGGCATGCGCTAATTATTTTAAAACCTCTTCTCACTTCGGCACTTACCAAAGGCACGCAGTAAAAATTTGTGTGTGATGTAAGTTTGGACCTTAAATCCTACTGAATAGCTCTCAATCTTCTACCCTTTAAGCGATTTCAAATTACCTGTATTGAAATCAGCCTCGGGCTTCACGGTGGGAGAGGGGTTAGTGCGTCTGCCTCACAATACGAAGGTCCCGCAGTCCTGGGTTCAATTCCAGGCTCGGGATCTTTCTGTGTGGAGTTTGCATGTTCTCCCCGTGAATGCGTGGGTTCCCTCCGGGTATTCCGGCTTCCTCCCACTTCCAAAGACATGCACCTGGGGATAGGTTGATTGGCAACACTAAATGGGCCCTAGTTTGTGAATGTGAGTGTGAATGTTGTCTGTCTATCTGTGTTGGCCCTGCGATGAGGTGACAACTTGTCCAGGGTGTACCCCGCCTTCCGCCCGATTGTTGCTGAGATAGGCGCCAGCGCCCCCCGCCACCCCAAAAGGGAATAAGCGGTAGAAAATGGATGGATGGATGGAAATCAACCTCCTCCATTTTGAAAATGAGGACAGGGGAAGTGTCACTCGTGACATCACGAGTTTGACCAGGCGGTAATACTAAGCATGTGCTGATTATTTTGCGAAGCGAGTTTGCCCCGGCAGTAATTCAAGGCAGCCGCATACAATATGCCCTGCGGAAATTCAAGGAAATACGGTATTTATTTCATTGTGTCCTCTTTTGCTGTCCATACTGTGATGCTGTCATTTTAGTTTATTTTTACCTGAGTATTGAACTGTCAAACAACAAAAAGTACACATAAAGTAATAAAACAGCAATTATTTATAACACAGATGATTTGTCCACACCATTGCTGCTGATGTTTCACGCACATTTAGTTTTTCTTTGACAATATCAATGTAGGCATTAACGTTATTTTTACCCTGCAGATTAGATGTTAAATACAGGCATTTATCCATATAGCCATTCTGCTGTATTGTTGTCTGTGCAACTTGTGAATACTGTTGTTGTCCATCACAAATTAAATGGAGGTTTTTCTCCCTTGTTCCAGTTGGCGTGACGCGGCTGCAGGTACATCTACTGAGAGAAGGGGTGTTTTAATGTTAGATATCTTATTAAATGAAGACGCACACACAGAGTTGCCGTTCAGTCATTTTACCGAGTTACTTCCGACTAAAGTAAACATCCTGGTGCACCCCTCAAATCCCACCGGGTGAAACCCATACATTGTAACATCTCCCCTTTTTTGAAAAAAAACAAAAAAAACAAAAAAACAAAAAAAAAAAACAACAGAGAAGAAAAAAAAAACAACAACAGTCCCACCCAATTGTAAACAAAGGACCTATGAGGGAAGAACAGCACAACCGTGCTTTAACTAAACACAGCAGTGAAACACATTTAGCTCCTTAAACAAAGTCCCGGAGGTGTGCAGGCCTCCTAACAACCCTGCCGAATCTGGTGGTGACACCAGCTTGTGTCGTCTGAGGGTCCGGCTCAGCTGGTGAGCAGGATTGTGGTGTGACGTAGTCAGGTGAGCATGGTTGTGGTGTGACCCCACCCGGAGTTGGGGTGGGCGGGTTCCTGCCAGTTGACTCTGATGTTGGTGACACCCCTGGCGATGGTCTCAGGTGTCTACGGTTGCGTCTCAGCACAGTCCCATTCTCCATTTTTACTGCATAGGACCTATTCCGGTCCTGTCGTACCACTGATGCAGGTGCCCAGTATGTGTGTCCGGCCACCTGTGACTGCACTCGCACCCGTTCTCCATTCTGAAGTGGTCTCAGGGGCTTTGCCCCTCTGTTGTAGTAGCGAGCCTGCCTGAGTTGGTTTTCTCGCACAGCTGAGTCAGTGTCCACTACAGCAGGTTTCAGTAGATTCTCACACATTGGTAACAATGTCTTTGTCCGACGGCTCATTAGTCTCTGAGCTGGACTGGCCTGAAAGCCTTGTGCTGGGGTGTTTCTGTGAGCAAGTATGGCCAAGTAGGGGTCTGACTTTGCCTGCAGTGCTTTCCCCATCAGCCTTTTAGCAGTCTTGACAGCAGACTCTGCTTTTCCATTGCTTTGAGGATAGGTAGGTGAAGATGTAACGTGTTCGAATTCCCAGGCCTGGCTAAATCTTTTGAATTCCTGTGAGCTATATTGTGGGCCGTTATCAGAGAACACCACGTCAGGCACACCATGGCGAGCGAAATGTGCTTTCAGCTTATGGATAACCGTGGTGGACCTGGTATCAGGTAGATAATCAACTTCCCAAAAATTGGAAAAATAGTCCACTGTCACTAAGTACTCTTTGTTATTGAAGGTGAATATATCTGTGCCCACTTTTGCCCATGGCCTTAGTGGGAAGTCATGGCTCTGTAATGGTTCTTTCTGTTGCCGTGTGTCTTTTTCTCTGCAAACTTGGCAGTTTCCCATCCCACCGCTGCCACCATGTTTTAATGTTAGATATCTTATTAAATGAAGACGCACACACAGAGTTGCCGTTCAGTCATTTTACCGAGTTACTTCCGACTAAAGTAAACATCCTGGTGCACCCCTCAAATCCCACCGGGTGAAACCCATACATTGTAACAAGGGGCAGTACTTTCAACTCCTTTTATTCTCTCCGCCCCTCAACTTCTCCTTGACCTTCTATGCCTTACCTTTGTGTCTTACCTTTGTGTGGTTCGTTGTCCACCTAATCGCCTATTAGGAGCCACATGGAATCTATAGTCTTTGTAAATTAGATCCTCCACGTAATCTAACCTCTAACAACAGACGCTCCGTGCCCTGAACGCACCACGCCTGCAGTTCAATATGTACACTACTTCTTACTACTCGGTCAAATCGACTGTGAGGACGATTACTTTTTTAAATTATTATTAAACCAGCAAAAATGTTGCACCAGTGAAGCTACCAGAGGAATAAAAAACTTTTTTTTTTGCCACGGATAAGGTGAGCATGGAGGTAAGGATTTTCTCCAGATAAAAAAAATATTACATGACAGCTCAGAAGTTAAAAGAGCTTGTCAGCCATGTATCCATAGATATTTATAAGCAGCTTGCCAGATTGTGTGCGTGTGAGCATGTCAATGCTCTCTCTCTCTCTCGCTCTCGCTCTCCCCCCTCCCATCTCTCACTCTTTCTCCCTCCCCCTCTCTCTCTTAGAGATTCACTAGTGTCCAAATATCCCGTCAGACGTGTGCATCCTCTGACTTTCTCTCATCCTGGCAGCCTGCACGCTGCTTCCTGTCACATAGTAGTAGGCTGCTTCTTTTTAAGGGGGGGAAATATTATAAATCAACAAACAATATATTGTGCGGGATTAAAACGTGCGCCGGGTCAATGTATATAGACGCGTTCAAACGGATCCTCTTTGAAAGGCTCACCTGCTTGAAAAGAATGTGTGTGTGTCAGCGCCAAGGCAGGTCAGTATTTCCCTTTCGTGTGAGAAAAGTGTGTGTGCGTGTGTGAAGTGGCATGCACTGAAGTCTTGGGTGTGTGTTTGCTGGTTGTGGATGCTTTTGGCAGATGCTGGGAGTGATACGAGTCACGTGTTTATGGGAAGTTGTTTCAGAGCAGGTGATGAAAAAGTTAAAAGTTAGTCTGCATCAGGCCTGTGTAAAAATCAGAATGGATTTAAGCGTGTCTTCCAAAATTCCAATTCAATACCACTGTATGTGAATTCTGCAATGAGGTAGCGACTTGTCCAGGGTGTACGCCGCCTTCCGCCCGAATGCAGCTGAGACAGGCTCCAGCGACCCTCCAAGACTCCAAAAGGGACCAGCAGTAGAAAATGGATGGATGTGAATTGAGGTTGAAAACATGAATCAGCATTGAAAGTCCATGAACATTCCAACTGATTATTTTGCTGTAATCCAGAATCATGCTTTACACAGTATGCTGTATTCCATACATAAATGGATTATACTTGTATAGCGCTTTTCTACCTTCAAGGTACTTAAAGCGCTTTGACACTATTTCCACATTCACCCATTCACACACATTCACACAATGATGGTGGGAGCTGCCATGCAAGGCCCTAACCACGGCCCATCGGGAGCAATGGTGAAGTGCCTTGCTCAAGGACACAGCATATGTGACTAGGATGGCGGAAGATGGGGATCAAACCAGGAACCCTCACATTGCCGGCATGGACCCTCTAGCAACCGAGCTACGCCACCCTTCATGACTGATTTGCATATTTCACATAGAAATATCATTACTCTGACCCTTGTGTACATACTTTAATTATGGCAAAAACATTTCTTAGATACGTTTTTAATTTGATGTAGCCTATTACATTTCAAATGATGGATAAAAATGGAAAAATACTTAATTTCCCAGAATGCTTTTGTTAATCCAAAATGGAAGGGTTTTGTCTTACATTTTAGTATCAAACATGACACATTCATCCTGTTACTTGGCGATAAATAATTTTTCTGAATTCATTTAATTGCACTTCCTGTGTAATTCCATTTCAAATTCCATTCATTCATGTGAAGTGAATTGAATATCCACATTTCCTAATTCTGCACAATCCTGGTGTGCTCCTTTTTAGAAAAAAGTATGTTGTATTTTTCTTGGGAGAACATGCAAAAAATACTTAAAAGGTACATGTGTGCTTTTCTGATTTGTTTAGGGTGTGTCCCTGTATAATACAACAGCGTGATGGATGAGTATGCATGGTCCTGACTTAACACCAGTCGAGGATGCTGTGATGAATTTGTTAAGAAAGAAGAAGAACACAAAGTTTTGTAAACACTCCCATGTTGCACAATCAAAGCAAATCCTGCTTTTGCCCTCCGATGATACACAGCATTCACTCAATTTTGTATCATTAGTTGGTATATTTATGTGGTTGTGGAACATGACTGTGCTCTTATTGCTAAAAAGAGGGGAGACTGATGTGAGGTGTATTTATCCTCCATTGCAGTAATGCACATGGGAGATGTTGATTGCCTTATTATGTACCTCCGATGTCCTTCGGCTTCATGCATATTCATGCTGCTTTATTAAGGTGAGGCAAAAACAGCGTGTTTGCACGTGTGTGTGCAAGGCATTTTACCCTTGATAGGGCAGGGCTATGCGGGCACATTCTCCCATCTGTGGTCTAAACCTTTGCTCCCAGCCACTGCATTTGGATTCTGCACTTGTAGTCTGCGCTATTCTTAGTCCACTCAACACTTGATGAAATTCCAACAACAACAACAACATTCCTTTGCTCATCTCCATGCCTTCAGTAAGGTTCAATTTGGATTAGATAAGCTGTTGTAAAGTGATTGGAGTCTGACGGAATGAACACATCAATAAGAAATCAATGGCACAGTGTGGAGTTACAATTTACACAGGGCCCTATTTGAAATGTCAAGATGGCTATGAATCTGTGTATCCTCCAGTCGGATGTGAGTTGGATAAGTGGGATCAATATTAGGAGGTGAGACACGCAGCAGGAGGAGGCGAGGGGTCACCTTCAACCATCCCTACTGAATCAGCATGCTGGTTTTACCCACACGACACCCAAAGAGGTCCCCTGTAGGTTGCAAAAGTTCGACATCATGAAACGCTCATGAGCAACCTGCCCATAATTCATAATAAATAACTTTGTGTTTGTCGTGATGTAAGCAATTATTTCCACAAGGTTGCCACACCTTTCTTTTTCTCACATGTGTTGATTACACATTTTCTATCACTAAATTCTCAGCTGTTTAATTAAACTGCTTGTCCTTCCTGATGAGAGCTCCTTTCTGGCCGCAGCAGTGTTTGGTGTTATGTGTCATGGCAGACTGAATGAGAGGACCTGTTGTCTCAGCGGTATTCTTCACACGAGCAGGATGTACACAGCATTGACCTTGATCCTTAAAGATATAGTGTACCCTAAGGGAGCATCACACTGACCCTGGGCTCATATCTCATGTGTGACTTTACTGAAGTCACTTATACTGTAGGGGAAAACAGGGTATATTGTCACACTTTTTACTCTCGTGTGAATTGTTCATCATCAAAACATATTTTAATAATCATCCTTACTGTCAAAGTTATTTAGTGACGAACCCCAAGATGCAGAGATGGAGGCAGGCATGGAATGGGAAAACATGGTTTTAATTTAAAATACTACAACTACAACAAACAAAGGGTACAAACAAAAAGCACGCACGTGGGCGGATAGAACAAACTAAGGGCTATGAACAAACAAATCGGAAGCAGAGAACAAAAAACAGTAAGCTACAAACATTTACCAATTATAAATTACCGCTACGCTGCAATCACAGGACCAGTAGGAATGACAAGTAGAAAATGACATTGACACGACAATACAAATGACAACGATCCAGCACTGACTGGAGGAACAAAGCAGGTGAAATAGGAGCTGGCCGATTGACATCAGGTGTGACCAGATGCCAATCAGCCGCAGCTGAGTGAGAACAGGACACAGGGAGACAAACAGGAAGCTGAACCAAAATAAGAGCACTAGACAGGAACTAAGGACAGGAAATACTAAACACACAGAGGAGAAACTAAAACACAAACAAACTGTCAGTGGCAACTCTGACACTTACATTAAATTAAACTGCACGGGGATGGTTGTCACAATGTTTTTAGTGGGAAAAATATTTTCTAAAAGGAGAAGAAGAAGATGTGTTTATTTGATTAGGGAACGTAAAACCTTTTAACCAAGCATTTGCCTCCTGGTCTGCAGTGTGAAGGACAAAAATTCCCCCCCTAGTCTGTGTAGTGGACATGCCTCGATAATGTGGTCTATTGTGTATGTTTCTCCACAAACACAAAATGGGCTTGGCTTGCTTCCCCATCTGTAAGGGCAGGCCAGGCAGGGGCCTTGTCCAGTCTTGAATCTATTGAGCATTGCCCACTGTCTCCTTGGGTGATTGGTGCCAGGGACCTGTTGGGTAGGGTCTGCGCTGACCAGTTGTTATATCATGCTTTCTTTCACGTATAATCTCATTTGCAGTTATTATATAGCAGACTCTGCATGCATTTACAATTCCAAGATGTTACATGGCAGTCATTGATATATGCTCTTGTGTGTCACTTAATCAAGGGGGTCGTCTTTGCAATTAATCTGAATCAAATATTTAGTTGTGCCCTAAAAAGTGTTTGTACAGTAAGTATTGTTTTATCATACACCAGCTGTTTGTAATGTGCATCTTAGTTGTAGTTTTTTATTACAAAATGTGTAGGCGTCGAAATTAACATGCAAAACACTGTATGCTAATCCAGGATGTCAAACTCCTTTTAGCTCAGGGGCTGTGTGGAGGAAAGTATACTACCACGCGGGCCAGACTGGTAACATCATGGCATTGAAAGTAAAAAATAAAGACAACTTCAGATTGTTTTCTTTGTCTTACTTTGTCCAAAAATAGAAAAAGCATATTATGATAATGTACACATTATAAATAATCCTCTTGGCAAAAGTCAGTTGAAAATTCTGAGGGAAAAGTTGGTGCAGTTTCAAAAACACTGTGAAGAACACAATGAACTTAGATTTTGTCTCAGTGTTTTTACAAAGCCATTAAACTTTCACCATTAAAATGTTTAGAAAAGCAATTGTTTCCTCAAACCACTGCATTGGTAAAATCCACAACTACCGCAACGATTGCAAGTACCGTCATTCAAATATTACAAATATAATATAAACACACCAATTATGAAAATGACATCTTATCTGAAATCAAGGTAAGATAACTACAAATTTAACCAATGTGAACATAGTAGATTTAGCACAAAATAAAATAGAACAAGGAATGCAGAAACACACATTTTTACAATGGAGTTCAGGGTCCGCATCGTGCATTCAACCAATTGCAAGCGCTGCACGGAAACCAAACTACAAAGATGGTGGTCAGGTTTACCTAAGTCTTTGCATTTGACCGTTGGGTGGATAATTTACTATGAAAGGTTTTGTGTGTCGATACTGCCGCCATCTGCTGGCAGCCACAACAGAAGCAGCTGATTACTTGAACCTGTGCTGAAAGTCAGCTGACACTTCATCTTTTAATACTGACATGTGTGAAGTGGGTTACACTTGATTTGCTAGTGCGACATCCAATGGACAAACTGAGAACAGCAGTTTCTTTCATTAGAAAATGCAGCTCATTTTTATGTTTAGCAAACTGATCTCGCGTGCCGCGGGCTGGGTTAAATCTGTTCGCGGGTCGTACGTTTGACACCCCTGTGCTAATCAGTAGCACGTCTATTGCAAATGCAATGTAAATTAGCATCGAGCTGGTGCATTTTAAAAAGGGTAGTGTTACTGTATATTAGATTTTTTTCTACCAGGCATACCTGCTTTGTTGGCATGGAAAATTGCAACATTACCTATGGTGTTAGTTTGACAGAGTCTGCTCTGAGTGCTGCATAAGTGCTTGTTTACCATCCGAGTCTGCAACCAGACACGTCTTTGCATGCTAAATTTTTCAGCTCAAGACCCAAAAATGTATATGTATTTGTGTAACATTGAATATAAATGTAAAATAATGCTGAAATTATATTTATTAATTCCTACTGTGTGAAAAAAATGAGCTTTCAGCATTCTGCCAATTGAAACTGACCAAAAATGTTTGGGAAAGGCTGGTCCATGTATTTATTAAATCATCAATATTTCTGGTACAAAAATACTGGAACAAAAGCTGGATGCTTGTAATGTGCGTAATTTGATTTCAAGTCTCAAATGTTTCTGATGTAGAGTATGTAAGTCGCTCATTGGCATAGATTTTAGATTCTTGGTTGGTGAGCAGAGACCTGCCAATGTACATTTTCATTCCACATATTCTTATCAGCTTTTTGTGTACTCAGGGGTTATTGAGTAGGTAAGATTGCGCCAATGGTTTCACCGAGACATGTTGTTTATGTTTTTCAAGCCACAAGCATTTAATCTTCTATTCTTAAATCGGCCACTGGTGTTCGTTTTGTGCGTGGCACTCATGTGCCCTAGATTTGGAAGTAAGTGAACAGGACAGAGATTTAGTTCACCCCGTGTGGCTTTCACAGTTTGGTAGGAATGTTGCTAGAGAAATGAAGGACAAGTCCAAGGTGTGTGAGGATGATGTTGTGCACCTTCCGTCACTCTATGAGTAGTTCAGATGATCTTAAGGTCACTGCTTATTTAAGATGCTTTACTTGGATGACCTCCAGTCACCCATGAGAGGATGCTGCAGGAAGATTAAAGGCAGCATGTTTTAATACAGTCATAGTGAAAGAGAGTATTTCTGTTTGGATGAGAATGTCTTCAGCTGTCTGATGTTTTGCACTATTTAAATACTGCACATCATGATATGCTTTTCCTACTTCCTGTTTTGTTGTATTCAAAATAGCTTAATTCCAAATATTCTATACATCTAACTTGTCCAGGGTGTACCCCGCCTTCCCCCCGAATGCAGCTGAGATAGGCTACAGCACCCCCCTGTGATCCAAAAGGGACAAGCGGTAGAAAATGGATGGATGGATGTATCGGATTATTCTTGACATGCCCACTGTAATTTATCAGTGTTCATTTACAGCTACTTTCATAGGATTCTATATGCAAAACCAACATTTCTTACCTGTTGGTGCCTGTTTTTGTGTATTTGGGAACCCCATTAGTCCCAAAAATTGTAACTAAAATCTTGGAGACATGGCAGAGATATTTATAAAACAACATTGCTCCAAACAAGCCGTTTAACAATTTGAGGCTTGACTGACGCATTTTGCCTTACCTCAGCAGATATCTCCATACATGGTAGAGGTTTGCCCAAAGAGCTTTGTGCGAGTTCGCCATTTTATCCAGTTTTAGTTCAAAGTTGTAGTCAATGTATTCCTTTTTTTATATCCTCCTGTTGTGGGGCATACTTGCTTATACATCCACATGCATGCTAAAATCCTCTGCTGTAAGCGTATATTTCCAATTCATATCTCTCAGTAGACTCGATATGGAAGCGCTAAAAACTACAACATAGCTGACCAGGTGAAGACAAAGTTGAAGGAGGCTTGGCATGTAAGAGGACTTTGGCATGTAATTTAAGACCACTCATAAAACGTGTTATCCTGAAGAGACGGTCAGAAATTAGCTTCAAGATGGTCTTAAACAAAATCTATGCAACATTTCTGACCAAAGCACCACCATTACATATTATGTAGCCCACAAGGACGTGTTTTAAATGTAGAAAAATTATCATAACAAAACCTCTCGAAGAAATACAGCAGGGTTTCTAAAGGGTAGCACAATTAAATCAATTATGAATAATTATAATCAATTTCAACATCAATCTGCATCACAAAACCTTTTAGACTGTACACAGACACTGTTGTATGTAAAAAAAAAAATCTTAATTCCCTTGTACTCTGTTTGAAAACACATTTCTGGCAAAGTTTTTACTTTTATAGGTAGTATCATAGCATGAGGTGCCGCATGTGCAAAATGGTATTCCACAACTACGGGAGTGCATTGTAATACCTGACATTTGTTATGCCCTGTTGGACCAGTTTTGTATACCACACACCCAGGCACTAACACAGATAGAGCCGGAGAGGTGGTTTGCCCTTTTGCCTTGAGCCCAATTTTCTTCCCATCCATTTACAAATAAAAATTATGCTCTGTCATCAATTCCATCAACCTTTTATTATCTAACGGAGCATATACTTGGGGATTCTTCCCCAAATTGCTGGATCATCCACCCCAAACACTCCCCCTCCTCATATAATGTGAGCACAAATGGCTGCAGACAGGTAATAATGGCTTTTGTTGAATGTCCTGAAGCTGTTTGGTACAACATTAACCACAAGATTAGTGCCGCGGAAAACGTTATGTTGTTACTGGTCCAACACTTCCTATAAATTAAACAAAAACAACTCAAAGCCTTGTCTAGTTGTTACTGACGTTTGTAATGTTCAATATATGTGAAATTTTCCGGAAAAATGGGACCACATTGTTTTTTTAAATTTTCTTCACAAATTGCTTTTCAATCGGCCAAAAAAAAGTCAAGACCTCGCCTGTTCAGAGTTAAAAAAAAAAAGTGCCTCTACCACTGGGAGGAAAGTAGCTGAGCAGGCAAATAATTTAACAATGAATTGTTCTACAAATTAAACACATTCACTAGTTTTGTTTCATTTGGAATTGTAATTGTTAAAACTGAGTTTGCATTGGTTGCTGTGTGAGTCGAAAATATCCTGCTGAGATTTTTATTAAAATTAATAATAATTTTATGAATGATTTTTGCAATGCATCACTTTTCAATTGCACACAACGTCTTGGTAGATTACACGCAATACGCCCAGAAATAGTACACACTATTTTGTTTTTTTTGCACATGCTGTCCAGCGCGTGATATTTGCAATTCGTTAATCAGGCCCATACTGTACAATGTCTGCTTTCACTGATGGGGTGTTTATATCTTTCTGCACTAGGCTTGTACTCCCCGTTAAGGTGATGAATTAATCATAATCATCGCTCCTCAGATTAAAAAAAAGGTGGGAGCATACCAGCATCTTGTCGTGTTTTCTTCGTGAAGCCTCCAGGTCTAAATCAAATGTCTACGATGACTAACTTCTCTGCAAATGACCACAACTTTCTATTATACAAGTGTGAGGCATGATCTTTAATCCACCAAAAACTTTCACCAACTCAATGTCGATGCAGCAGCTCATCGCCTCAGTGTGTCAAGAGTTGCATAAGCTACGGTACCTCTCTGTGATCGAGGTGCCGTGTTACTAACTTTTCCTCTGTGTGAGCTCTTACAATACCAATGTCACCAATACTTGGTTAATATACTGGTCATTACATGTAAATGGAGTATCGTTGGCGGTTTCTATGTGTTTTTTTAAAAGGCTTTATTGGCGGAATAGATGACTCCCATTAGCTGCATTGTTAGATGTCTACTATGAGCCATATATTACACACTAGACTGCATGAAAAGAGGAAGGCATATGTGTGGTTGTCAAACATAGGAATTGTGAATGATAGACGAAATTCCTCGCAAAAAATGCTCTTCGCCAATAAAGAAAATAATAAGTGAATCTTGAAAAAAAATAAGTAAAACTATTATATATATTCAATCAACTCTGTTAATTGTGTTATTTCATACAAAACAAAATATTGAACAATTTGACCCCCCTTCGTATTACTCTAAAACATGCATCTAATCACTTCAAACCACACCCCTTTTATGCAAGCCACTGCTGATATCCAATTTTTTCCACTGGTTGGATGAGATTTGAGCAATGGATGCAAGTGGTAAACACTAGACAAACATTTTCATCAGCTATGAATAATGTGATTGTTAATGCACTTCGGGTGTTGCCTGGCTGACTCACCAATATTATAGATGGCAAAAGTAAGTGATATGGGGGTTCCATGGCAAGCACATATATATTGTTCTCTTCCTAACAAGTCGATATACAATTATATTTTTAACAACAGGAAATGAGGACAAATGGCACTCAGTGGAAGTACAGTATGCTGTGTTATGTTAAAAGACATGTGTTTGCATCTATTCATGACTTTTATACAATATATAGAGAGACATTGGCTGCAAGCACGGATGGAAAAGCTGCATGTCTGTATTTGCAGTTGATCTATGTTATCACCCCTATCTTCTCATGCTCCTTTTCCTTCTGGTAAATGTGGTTTGGAATGATGTCACCTACACAATGATAATCAAATCAGGCTATTTTTAGTACTAAGTAGGTCTGTTTATAAAGATAAGAAATAAAGCCTAAATTATCCTTTTTTTTAATGTACGATCCAAAACCTAATTAACAAAACGACAAGCACTTGTTAGTTTGATTGTCTGTTGATGACCCAATTTGTGGTTTCAGCTCTCATGTGTTTGAAAGATTTGCATTTTTTCGGCTTGCCATTTTTCCTCCTATTAGATGATGTTTCACATTTCCAACAATATATTGTTGTTTCCTGTGTTCACTTCTATGTGATAACTCAGTGACTATGTCAATCATCTAGATGTGTACTGATAACAGCTGTCTTTGTTTACCTCTGAATGTGCAGCAACAGTGGTCTGCAATAATTGTATTATGTAAGCATTGCTCACGCTGACTTTGGTCTGGCTTATTCAGTCATATAAAAAGCCCTCAGTTGTTGGTCGTTTGCAGTGAGTGCACCCATCCAGAGAGACAAAAGGGCTGTTCGACATGCCGGTCACATTCGAGCTGACAAAACACACTGCCAGGCCATCAATATTCGCCGAAGTTCACATTTAGGAATTTAGCGCTATGAACTTCAGGGAAGGAGGCATAAAATATCCAGTAAGCTTACATAAATTAATTGAGCATTTTAGCTGCGCTAATTGAACAGACTAATTTTATTATCATAGGAAACATTTAGAGCGGAAACACAATACGGACAACCACATAAGAAGAACGGGAGGACTTATTTATAAACATGTGCAACTCACGCAGGACAAAAAAAGTGCTAAACTTCATTAGGACCATCAGAGTTAGATCAGACATGTTGAAAGCTGTTTGCGTAAAAGTGTTGGGTCGTTTGCAGAAGTTGAACAACAACTGTGTTGTGGTCCAAAGCGATTATGTCAGAGAGCCATGTACAAGCAAAGGTTGGCTTTGATTAGAATGGAGGATGAAATGTGGACAGACAGGAGTGTGGGGAAAATCAGAGGAGCTGACAGCCGCAGTCCAGACAGCCTCACTCGTGTCATTGATACACAAGGAGCATTACAATAAGTTGTGCTGCTAAATTTGGGAATGTCTTAGTGGTGCACGTGGGAAATGATTACATTCACTGCTTAAGAATGTGTTACGTGTACAGACAGCAGCTCTATATTTATTAAATATAGAGCTATATATTAAATATATAAATGGGGCGGTATTGCTCGGTTGGTAGAGTGGCCGTGCCAGCAACTTGAGGGTTCCAGGTTCGATCCCCGCTTCGGCCAACCTACTCACTGCCGTTGTGTCCTTGGGCAAGACACTTTAGCCACCTGCTCCCAGTGCCACCCACACTGGTTTAAAAATGTAACTTAGATATTGGGTTTCACAATGTAAAGCGCTTTGAGTCACTAAAGAAAAGCGCTATATACAAACCCCGTTTCCATATGAGTTGGGAAATTGTGTTAGATGTAAATATACATGGGATACAATGATTTGCAAATCCTTTTCAACCCATATTCAATTGAATGCACTACTAAAACAAGATATTTGATGTTAAAACTCTTAATTTTTTTTTTTTTTTGCAAATAATAATTAACTTAGAATTTCATGGCTGCAACATGTGCCAAAGTAGTTGGGAAAGGGCATGTTCACCACTGTGTTACATCACCTTTTCTTTTAAAAACACTCAATAAACCTTTGGGAACTGAGGAGAGACATTTTTGAAGCTTTTCAGGTGGAATTCTTTCCCATTCTTGCTTTATGTACAGCTTAAGTTGTTCAACAGTCCGGGGTCTCCGTTGTGTTATATTAGGCTTCATAATGCGCCACACATTCTCAATGGGAGACAGGTCTGGACTACAGGCAAGCCAATCTAGTACCCGCACTCTTTTACTATGAAGCCACGCTGTTGTAACAAGTGACTTGGCATTGTATTGCTGAAATAAGCAAGGGCGTCCATGATAACGTTGCTTGGATGGCAACATATGTTGCTCCAAAACCTGTATGTATTTTTCAGCATTAATGGTGCCTTCACAGATGTGTATGTTACCCATGCTTTGGGCACTAGAACACCCACATACCATCACAGATGCTGGCTTTTCAACTTTGCACCTAGAACAGTTCTGTTGGTTCTTTTCCTCTTTGGTCTGGAGGACACGACGTTCACCGTTTCCAAAAAACAATTTGAAATGTGGACTCGTGAGACCACAGAACACTTTTCCACTTTGCACCAGTCCATCTTAGATGAGCTCGGGCCCAGCGAAGCCAGCGGCAATTCTAGGTATTGTTGATAAATGGCTTTGGCTTTGCATAGTAGAGTTTTAACTTGCACTTACAGATGTAGCGACAAATTGTAGTTACTGACAGTGGTTTTCTGAAGTGTTCCTAAACTCATGTGGTAATATCCTTTACACACTGATGTCGCTTTTTAAAGCAGTACTGCCTGAGGGAACGAAGGTCCGTTATATCATCGCTTACGTGCAGTGATTTCTCGAGATTCTCTGAACCTTTTGATGGTAGTACGGGCCAATGATGATGAAATTCTTAAATTCCTTGCAATAGCCCGTTGAGAAATGTTGTTTTTAAACTCTTTGACATTTTGCTCACGCATTTGTTCACAAAGTGGTGACCGTTTCCCAATCCTTGTTTGTGACTAACTGAGCATTTCACGGAAGCTGCTTTTATAGCCAATCATGGCACCCACGTGTTCCCAATTAGCCTGCACACATGTGGGATGTTCCAAATAAGTGTTTGATGAGAATTCCTCAACTTTATCAGTATTTATTGCCACCTTTCTCAACTTCTTTGTCACGTGTTGTTGGCATCAAATTCTAAAGTTAATGATTATTTGCAAAAAAAAAAAAGTTTATCAGTTTGAACATCAAATATGTTATCTTTGTAGCATATTCAACTGAATATGGGTTGAAAATGATTTGCAAATCATTGTATTCCGTTTATATTTACATCTAACACAATTTCCCAACTCATATGGAAAAGGGGTATGTAAATATAATTCACTTCACTTCAAATATTTACAAGGGAAATGAGACGTGTAATTATTCCAAAATTATGTATGGTGTGCGACTAGTGAGTGTTACCCGGAGTGTTGAGTGAAGTTCGGAAGTCCAAGAGGGGAAAGGCAGGCTTAAAGGTCCGTGAGCAGGCATGAGATCAAGGACAGGAGCGAGGCGTCAAAAGTCTGTGTCCAGGCGGGAGGTTGAAATCCAAAAGGAGCAGCCAGGGAACTGGAGGGGATATGAGGAGCCGAGACACACTTCTCGTAACGTGGGAACAGAAGAAAGGCTGCTGGAACGACAAGGGACACTAGACAAATGAACACGGAGGAGGAGAAACACATAGAGAGAGAGAGAATGCATAGAGCCAGGGTTTGTCGGCTTACTGTACGGGAACAGGTCGTTACGTTCTGGCACGGAACGCAGGTCTGCACTGGCTTAAGAAGCCCAGGGATTTCATACGCGACAGGTGTGCAGATTGCTGATTGATTGCAGCTGTCTGCTGCAGCCGGAGTGGCACGCTTGTGTGCTCTTGAAGGTGCGCCCAGCGCACAGATGAATGCGCACTGAGGTGCGCCCAGGCCGTGACAGAATGCTCTATTTTCACCATGGGATTATCTACGACTCTATTTTCAGAAGTTTTCTTTTTTTAAATGAAATAAATGCAGGGACACACTTTGAATCAGACACCAACCAGATTTAAAAATCTATAAAAAAAATAAATAAATTGGTTATCAAAAATAAAGAAACATACATAAACGTTGTATGTTTTTTACATGTTATGTGTGAATGGGAATGGAGAGACAAGTGTCTCTAAGTAAAGAGTGTCCAAACTTTTTCAACTAAAGGCTGCAGAGAGAAAGATGTTGGGGCCATTTTTATATTATTCACTTCACTTTCAAACCCAGTGCAATATACGGATATTTTAAACAAGAAAATCAGCCTGCAGGTTACTAGCTTTGTGTTATAGCGTCAACATTTAAACTTTTACTAATTACATTACAACTGTTTGCAGTTTTATTCAATTATTTTTTCCCCTAATTGTACTTTTAGAATGTGCCGCGGGTCTGTTAAAAAAATTAACTGTGGGCCGGAAGTGGCTCTTAGGCCGCACTTTGGAAACCCTTGCTCTAGGTGAATGGAAATTCGTACATACATGCATGTTTTAATTGTGTACTGTACTGTACATGTCAACTATAAGATGATGTTTATAAGATGATTTACGCTTCATTCACTTGGTCCGCATTGCCGGCAGTAAGACGGACACGTTTCCAGTGAGGGTTGAACTCCGCCAAGGCTGTCCTTTGTCACCGATTCTGTTCCTAACTTTTATGGACAGAATTTGTAGGCGCAGTCAAGGCGTTGAGGGTATCTGGTTTGGTGGCCGCTGGATTAGGCCTCTGCTTTTTGCAGATGATGTGGTCCTGATGGCTTCATCTGGTTGGGATCTTCAGCTCTCACTGGATCGGTTCGCAGCCGAGTGTGAAGCGACCGGAATGAGAATCAGCACCTCCAAGTCCGAGTCCATGGTTCTTGCCCGGAAAAGGGTGGAATGCCATCCCTGGGTTGGGGAAGAGACCCTGCCCCAAGTGGAGGAGTTCAAGTACCTAGGAGTCTTGTTCACGAGTGAGGGAAGAGTGGATTGTGAGATCGACAGGCGGATCGGTGCCGCATCTTCAGCAATGCGGACGCTGTATCGATCCGTTGTGGTGAAGAAGGAGCTGAGCCGGAAGACAAAGCTCTCAATTTACCGGTCGATCTACGTTCCCATCCGAATAGCTCTTGCTGCTGGAGGCTCACATTATAAACAATGGGAGGATGTCAGGAGCCCTACAACCCGTGACGTCACGCGCACATCGTCTGCTACTTCCGGTAAAGGCAAGGCTTTTTTATTAGCGACCAAAAGTTGCGAACATTATCGTGCATGTTCTTTACTAAATCCTTTCAGCAAAAATATTGCAATATCGCAAAATGATCAAGTACGACACATAGAATGGACCTACTATCCCTGTTTAAATAAGAAAATCTTATTTCAGTAGGCCTTTAACATTAATCCTGAAACACACAGGGAGCCAATGCAGAGATTTAAAAACTGGTGTAAAGTGAGCCCACCTTCCGGTCTTTGTCAGGAAATGTACCACTGAATTTTGTAATAATTGCAAAGGTGTAGTAACCTTTTAATGAACACCAGAAAGCAGGGCTTTACAATATTCTATAGGACTTGTAATAAAAGCATGCATTAGCATTTATATTTTGCCCTGAGAGAGAAAGATTATTTTTTGTCAGCCGCTTTCTGACCATTTCTTCTCTTTTGTTAGCAGTCTTATCTACGTGCCTCCACTTCGACTGCGTCCTCTCCCCGTCAGCCATGTTGTAGTTTTTAGTGCTTCCAAATGGAGTGTGCTGACAGATACAAGTTAGAAATATACCCTACTTTGTATTGGAAATGGCAACAGTGGAGGACACATGTGCATATAGGAGCCAGTCTGCCCCACAACGAGAGGATATAGAACGAGAGGATATAGAAAAAGAAGGAGCTTACTGACTACAACCGTACAATCTTCAGGGAAATCTCTACCATACATTGAGATATCCACTGACATCACATGTGGGAAAAATTTCACAAATTGGGTAAAATTCCAAACAGCTGGTTTGAAGGAAGTATAAAGAAAGGCAATTTGTTTTGTAAATATATCTGACATACTTTCCTGGTTTAATTTTACATTTTTGACATTTTTGCAGATCCCAAATCCAAAAAAAACAGGTACCAATCGGTAAGAAAAGTTTTGCATTATAGGTTCCCTTTAAAAAAACAATACATACAAAGTTGAATAAAAGGGCAAACAGGTGTAATGAATTGAGAAAACGCTAATATGTTGACGCTAATAAGAAAAAACACAAAAAAAAAAACAGCCACACTAGTTTAAATGTAACTTAGATAATGGGTTTCACTATGTGAAGAGCTTTGAGTCACTAGAGCAGGCGTGCCGAAACTTCTTCTGCAGGCGAGCTACTTTTCAATTGACCAAGTCGAGGGGATCTACCTCATTCATATATATCATTTATATGTTTTTATTTATGAAACATACGTTCTTGTTAACATATTAAAGGTTTTTAATGATAATGCAATAAGGTTTAACACATATAGACTCCTTTCTTTCATGAAGACAAGAATATAAATTGGAGTATTACCTGATTCGGATGACTTGCATTGATTGGAATCCGACAGAAGTGCGGATAACAAAATTCCTCCTTTCTGTCCAATACCACATGAAAGTGGTTGGTTTTTGGCATCTTGTTTGTCCAGCTTCCATACTCGTTTTTATACACTTTACAAGAAATCCATTAGCTCCGTAGCTTGCTAGCTTGTGCACGCCAGCTTTTTGAGACTCTTATTCTGTTAGCGTAGGCAAGAGGAACCAGCGCTTTTATTGTGAAGGTAGGAACTATGCAGTCGGTCTTTAGAGTTTTGAAAGCAGGTACGGCGCGAAAGTGTTGAAATAAAAAGTGTTTCTCGCCTTCCTGTCTATCACTTTTTCTTAATAATGAGCTCGCAGCAGCCAGTGTCATCTCACAAGACCCCAGGTGTCGTGAATGTCAATCAAGTGACGAAAGTGACGTTTTGGGGAAGATTGATGATCGCTAATTTTTGGGTCTATTTTTTTAAATGCCTGGCTGGCGATCGACTAACACATCCTCCGCGATCGACTGGTAGCTCGCGATCGACGTAATGGACACCCCTGCACTAGAGAAAAGCGCTTTACAAAAATATAATTCATTTCACTTCAAAGTGGACATTAGTATTGTGCTGGATAAACAATAAAGACAATTTGATGCTTTCTTGCCAGGATGATTTCTCAGCGAGGAACTCGATTATTCATTCAACTTAATTGATGTGTTTGACTTACAACGTTCTGCTACAGGATCTTTCAAGACTCTTGTGTTTGTGGCTATTCCCTCGTGGGCTTGTTTCGGTGCTTTGGCTGGACTTTGAATCAGTGAATACTGCGGTGGCAAAACTCACCTGAAACAGCATTCAACAAATCAACACAATCCAAGTCCAACATCGAAATAACTGCTTGGATAATAAGTCAAACATTTCAGATGATATTGTACACATTTTTGACAATGGGGCAACTGTACAACTCCTCCAGATGTTGTTTTTCCAGGACGACGGTGTTGCAGTAATAATGCGCCATTGGGGGCATAATAGTCCTTTTTCAAACAACTGTGCGTGACACAGCTGTTTTTTCTCCCCTCTGTACTATTACCGCCTTGAGCTTTCTCTCGGAATAAACAGAAATCATGTAAATATATATTTCCAAGAATAGATTCCACATGATGTGTATTTTTCCACCGACTGATTGTTGTGGTCTGAACTTTCACTGTGGTACGTTTGGAAGGGTCTCAGGCCGCAGGGACCCCGGTAGAGAGGAAGTCAGTGAAACGGGATATGTATTGGTCAGCTCTTTCATGAGCTGAAGGTTACGATTTGCTGCACTGCAATGTTTTCATAAGGATAAATAGACTCTGTATTGTCTTCTCTTTTGGACATTTCATTTGAATATGATGCATTA
Source organism: Nerophis ophidion (assembly GCF_033978795.1). Lineage (NCBI taxonomy): Eukaryota > Metazoa > Chordata > Actinopteri > Syngnathiformes > Syngnathidae > Nerophis > Nerophis ophidion. The sequence goes on from NC_084616.1 coordinate 49,588,136, forward strand.
TAGTTATGTCACATTGCACATTACAAAATAATAACACAATAATTAATTAATCAATTCATTGATTGTACACACACACACACACACACACACACACACACACACACACACACACACACACAAACACACACACACACACACACACACACACACTATTCCTGTTGTTTCATTACAGCACGTCCGATAAGGAGTAGGAAGTAGCTGAGCTTATTTAATCCTAGCCCTTTTAATACCATAGTCATTTTATCCAAATTCCTCTGTAACAGAACAATGAACAAATAAATGATGAATACATAATATACCAAGGTAAGCATACAAATATTAAATACATAAATAATCTTTGTTTCAATATAAAGAAAAAAAAAAGATTCAATATCCAACCATCCATTTCTACCGCCCGTCCCCTTCGGGGTATGCAGTGTTAGAGCTAGGGATTTTCAAAATGGGGTCCCAAAAGTGGGATCTGAAAAAATTACTGTGGGAACCCATCTATATGACTTGATAGGGTCCCACAGTAAATTTTTGAGGTCCCACGTTTTTGTAACCGTTTTGAAAATAAATGGTAAATGTATGCATTGTCCTGTTATATCTCACAATCTAGATCAGTGGTTCTCAAATGGCGGTACGCATACCCCTGGGGGTACTTTAAAGTATGCCAAAGGGTGTGTGATATTTTTTTTTAAATATTCTAAAAATAGCAACAATTCAAAAATCCTTTATAAATATATATATTGAATAATACTTCAACAAAATATGAATGTAAGTTTATAAACTGTGAAAAGAAATACACAATGCAATATTTAGTGTTGACAGCTAGATTTTTGTGGACATGTTCCATAAATAAATATTGATGTTAAAGATTTATTTTTTGCGAAGAAATGTTTAGAATTAAGTTCATGAATCCAGATGGATCTCTGTTACAATCCCCAAAGAGGGCACTTTAAGTTGATGATTACTTATATGTGAGGAAATCTTTATTTATCATGGAATCACTTGTTTATTTTTCAACATGTTTTTGGTTATTTTTATATCTTTTTTTCCAAATAGTTCAAGAAAGACCACTACAAAAGAGCAATATTTTGCTCTGTTTTACAATTTAATAAATCAGAAACTGATGACATAGTGCTGTATTTTACTTCTTGATTTCTTTTTTCAACCAAAAATGCTTTGCTCTGATTAGGGGGTACTTGAATTAAAAAAATGTTCACAGGGATTACATCGCTGAAAAAAGGTTGAGAACCACTGCTATAGATAATAAAAACATTTTTTATCTGATAAGTCTATCGATAAAAAGTATGTGCATTTATCATAACGCACAGTCAGCATCTCTGCTTCAGTAAACAATGAGGGTGATTACGTCACTGTCGGCGATGCGAGCGACACTTAATAACTTTTCTGCCACTTCTCCTAAAGACTTCCTTTGAACACTCCTCGCACATTAACACTTCAAAAGGCACATTTTGCCCCGTTTGTTGACTTGCAAAGTATGTATTTGGGGTGGAGAAGTCCGGTCTGGTGCTGGTTAGCTTGAAGCTAACAGCTAGCCTGTCTCCATCGTCGAACGATGTCGCTTCAGCGGAAGATAAAAGTAAAGTTTCCATGGACTCACAAAGACTAAAACAACTCATTTACTGGCGCAGGATGAAGTTAAAGGTTGACTTTAAACTCACCTTAGTGCATACTTGACAACCCTCCCGATTTTCCTGGAAGAGTCCCGAGTTTCCGTGCCCCTCCCGAAAATCTCTAGGGGCAACCATTCTCCCAAATTTCTCCTGATTTCCACCCGGACAAAATATTGGGCACTGCCTTCAGCGTCTTCTGCAAGTCGTCACGGCCTGCCTGCCCAGACACATGACATGTGTGGCTTTTTCACATACTTAAGTAAATGCAATGCTTACTTCATCAACAGCCATACATGTCACACTGAGGGTGGCCGTATGAACAACTTTAACACTGTTAAAAATATGCGCCGGCCCTGGGATGAGGTGGCGACTTGTCCAGGATGTACCCCGCCTTACGCCCAAATGCAGCTGAGATAGTCTCCAGCACCCCCCGCAACCCCAAAAGGGACAATCGGTAGAAAAGGATGGATGGACAAATATGCGCCCCACTGTGAACCCACACTAAACAAGAATGACAAACATATTTCACAGTAACACAACATAAACACAGCAGAACAAATACCCAGAACCCTTTGCAGCACTAACTCTTCCGGGACGCTACAGTATACACCACTTAGTGTTTACCATGAAGTCTTTCTTTTGACAGCTCCTACCGGTAAAGTTGTCCGAGTGCCAACTGAGGCAGAAAATATAAACAAAACAAAACACAGGCGGAAAGCAATAATCGATAAAATAAAATAAAAAACAAGCAAACCGGGTAGTAAAAAAAATAAATAAATAAATCTGCGTCCGGGAAACTCACGGGCTTCCGGAAATGCGAGTCCTTTCGGATTTCAATGCGTAAAAAGACGCAAAAAAAACGTTAACGCCAACATTGTGTATATATATATATATGTATATATATATATATATATATATATATATATATATATATATATATATATATATATGAATATATACATACATTTTCCTAATCAATTGCTGTCCTGGTATGCGTGCTGTTTTTAATGGAGAATTTAACTTTTTCCAAGTTACTGTAGCCTTGTACAGTAGTTGGCATATTGGATGAGGTTTTTTTTTCCTGGTACTGCGGCTTCTGCAGCCCCCATACCAGAAAATGTTTATGTTGGGTTAATGAACAATATTAAATCCGGAGTACCTACACTTTTTGCCTACAAGGCCATGAGTGAGGAGTTTAATCCCATACTGTCATACATTATATAAATTGGCGGAGATGATCAAATTTGCTAGATGGCAAATATTTAGCTTTGCCATCTATGATTGTGTGAGTTTGAACAAGATCAGTATGAATCTGTAATAGTTGATTCAACTATTCAACTTAAATAGAAAAATCAGGTGGCGAGTTGTCCAGGGTGTACCCTGCCTTTCGCCTGAATGCAGCAGATAGGCTCCAGCAACCCACTACCTCCAACCCCCCACCCTGTGGCCCCGAATGGGACGAACGGTAGAAATGGATGGATAGAGAGAAAAAAATGATTGAATGAATGAATTGAATTACTTTTTCCCTTTATTGCATGTGTTTGCAGCAGGCTCCTGATATCAAATATATAAAGATCAATCATGTTATTATGACTGACATCCACTGGATTTTGCATCGTATGTCTTCCCACTACTAAGGGCATCCGAGCGCCGTGTTTTTAAGTGCATCCTGGTGAGTGTGGAGAGAGTGGAGCAATGGCATGGTGTGTGTCAGTGTCGGGATGAGTCTGGACTTCAGCGGTCCTGACAGCCTGTGGCTCATTAAAGCGCCATCAGACACACGAGGTCAAGACAACAGCAACTGCTCGTGCGCATGCGTGTAACGTCCACACACAATGTGACTAAGTATGCTCAACAAGATCTGGATATAATGCCACGAACCAATCATTTTTTTTTTTTTTTTAGCATTTTTATAATGACCAGCAACTGCACGGATGTTTAGAGAACTCTAAAGATAAATCATGAAATAAGCAGCGGTTTATGAACATATGACATCACGCACACCGGAATGCTTTAATTGTGATTAATGCATGGAGTTGATAGTTAGTGCAATGTTTTATGTGTGGGTGGACGGCTGGTGAGCTTTAGGGAAGCAGGTCAACAATGTTGCTGCAGAAGCTCTCACAGCAGGGTAGAGCCACTCAGCTTCAAGGTTGAAATGATAAGCATAATTTCAGGTTTGAAGGCGTCACAGTAAACTGTGCAATTTGTTTTTGTTTTTAATGTTTTTTTTTTTATTCTAATGTGCTAAAAGAGTTATCACCCCTGAGTCAACTGAAAAGAGGTTTGTGTATTTGGCTTTTTGAGTAAGCTGCTCCTTATCCTCAAAGTAGTGTTGTAAGGATACCAATATTTTGGTACCGGTACTAAAATGTTTTCGTTACTTTTCTAAATAAAGGGGACCACAATTGCATTATTGGCTTTATCTTAACAAAATATCTTAGGGTACGTTAAACATATGTTTCTTATTGCGGTTATTGCAGGACTGGTACATTTCAGAGACGATATTGTACCGAAAATGATTCAATAGTATCGCGGTACTATACTAATACCGGTATACCGTACAACCCTACCTCAAAGTCTGACCAATGTTGCCAGAACAAAAGTCCCACAAGGTGAAAGAGTAGTTGTCGCCATCTCGCTCTGACCTCTGCACTGCTTCGTTTTCTCTCTTCATCTCTATCTGTATTTCACAGAGCTCATTCGCATTTTCATTTTTTGTCTCCTCAAATGTTTTAAATGATGCAAAGAGAAGAATCTCTATCACCTTTGTCCATTTAGTAGAACATATAAGCTACTGTATATCCTTCTGACTCTTCAATTGAACCTAATTCAGCATGCAGGCCCAGAGGGTCAAGGGGTGCCAATGCAAAGGCTTATCTTGCCAAAAAGTACTGGCCTTGTTATCTTTCTAATAGCTGAGGGTCAGCTGAGTCTAACATTTGCCTAAGAGGATTGGAATGTGGAGAAGTGATGTATAATTACTAATCTTCTGGCTAAAACAGAAGTGGAGTTATGTTAATAAGTGAAGAAACTTAATTACCCTTATACATCAAAATAGTCATTCTTAAAATATTGTTCGGCTTATGTGGGCTTGGGAGGGTAAAAATATGGTCAAAAGGGAACTTAACTCTTGTTTGGGGAACTCAAATGATTTACACTAGTGTTTTAGCAGTGTGACACACACGCTCCATTTTGAATTAATTTGGTCTGCACAGGTGCAACTAATCTTAATCTTTTTCTTATTTTTAAATGTAATTATTTTTATAGCACATTAAAAAACAACTTCAGTAGACCAAACTGCTGTACAGACATGAATGAAATTCCAAAATAGTGCAAAACGGTGTAAAATGTATACATTTTAACACAGCAGGATGAATAAAATTGTTAAAAGTGTGGGTTGGCATTGTTTGGCATGATCCCAAGATGCAGAGAAGGCAGGTGGTGTATGAGTAGAAAGTCCCTTCAGTACAGTGCTCCTCAATTATTGTCTGTTCACCCCTCTAAGCACACCTCTGCATAACATTGTATCCTTATTAACATTAAAGAAAAAAAAGAAATATAGATTAACTTACAACAAAGAACAACGCTAACATAGTTATTTAGTCTGTAACAGAAAATATTTAAAGTGCATCAATTTGCATGAAAGAAAATCCGATAAAACACGTTAACTTACAAATAGGCCATTAGGTGAACCAGGAAAAAGTGTCTAGAAAGTGATTTTTGTTCCCACGTCTGGGCACTACTCTTTTTTTGCATTTTTGCATAGACAATGACATTGTGGACATGAGGTTAAAAGTTCTCCGCAAAATATCCTGTCAGTTTTTTTTTAGAGCCATGAATGTATAAAAATAGGAATGACAAAAAAAACAAAATCTTATGCAGCTGTTTTTTCTTGTAAATGTATTTACCTTCATTCTGGAAACAGAATATCTCTAACAAATTGACATTAATGCATATACCTAACTGTCAGGCTTGCCCCTGACAGTTTGTCTATGTTTTAGTTTTTTCCTCTGCATTTGTCTGTTACCTGTGTTTAGTATTTCCTATCTTTTAGTTCCTGTCAAGTGCTCTTAATTTGTGAGCTTCCTGTCTTGTTCCCTGAGTGCTGTGTTCCTCTCAGTGTGTTTAGTATTTCCTGTCCTTAGTTCCTGTCTAGTGCTCTTATTTTGTCAGCTTCCTGTCTTGTTCCCTGAGTGCTGTGTTCCCTGAGTGCTGTGTTCCCTGAGTGCTGTGTTCCCCTTCAGCTGCGGCTGATTGGTATCTGGCTACACCTGTTGCCAATCAGCCGGTTCCAATTTGTACCTCCTTTGTCTTGTGTCATTTGCTGGATCATTGTATTGTCATTTGTATTGTTGTTGCCTCATTTCACTCTTGTGTCTTTGCTACCTGTCGTGTCTGGCATTATTTCAGCTATTACCTGTCATGCTACATCTTGTCCTGGTCGTCGTAGCGGTAAGCTGTTTTTGATAGCCAGTAGCTATTTCCAGTTTTTCTGTTTGTTATCCTCTGGCTTCCATGCTAAAGTTCCTTTTTGTTTCTTGTTAGCTTCTATGCTAAAGGCCTTTTGTTTTTTATCCGCCCACGTGCGCGCTTTTGGTTTGAACCCTTTGTTTGGTTTTGTCTTAGTCTTTATATTAAAATCATGTTTGCTCACTCCATGCCTGCCTCCATCTCTGCATCTTGGGGTTTGTCAACAAATAACTCCGACACTAACATTTGATACAAGTATTTTAGCATTGGTATACTTTAATTTGAATTTAAACCATGAAACATACAAAACAAATGAAAAAAAAACTCTTCAAAGTAAGTGAATAGCAACCTGTACAATTGAACATAAACATGGTACATTTTGCTTAACAATAATGTTTTATACATTAAAAATTTCAGTAGATACTGTGTTATGAGAGGAAGTAAAAAATAAAATGAAATGAAGAAGACTTTGGCCCAAAATGGCTGACAACAATCAAAATATCGAATAATGCCGAAAAATGGAAATACAACAAAAACGGCATTACAGTTTAGGATCTGTACACAATATGGTATAAAACAATATTTACATGAACAAAACAATGTGTTGATGTCACAGCAGGTCTTGGGTATTTTTATATATATATTTTTTTGTTATTTTGTCTTAACTTAGCACATTGTTAAAGCCATATCTCAAGAATTATTTGATAGATTTTCCTCAAATTTGGCACAAACTCAAACTATGATTATTACATTTTTATGGTCAAGTACACTGTAACCTCACATTCTATTTTGAAAGTATTTAACTTAAGTAACTAAAAAAAGACATAGTGAAATACTCTGAGGGATTTTCTCAAATGTGGAAAAAACTCAAATTTTTATTAGAGAACTAACTGATTAAGTGTGACTTTGCGTATTCTGAAGGAGGGAGACAATTTTCATCTCTTAGCTATCACTATCATCAGAGCCATCTTCCCAGGTTCTTTATCCTCCGTTTCCATGGAAATATTGGCACAATTTTGGCACCAATGCAAATGAGTACAAGACAGTCGTACAGACATACAGGAAATCTTCCTGTCTCACATTTGTTCTGCTTTCAGCTGCAGTGGACTACCTTTAACACACGATCAGGGGCAGGATTTGTAGTCATCCATGTAACTATTAACCATCCATCCACAATGTGCCATCCATTGCCATTGGGTGATTGAGCAGACATTATACCTTTGAGATTCTCATTATTGCAGCCTGGTAGTTTGCCCTTTTGCAATGTTGGTGCAGGGCGTCACTTGTAGGGGACATTGAGAGTTCTGGCAAAGCTGATGATGCCATGCAGAATGCTCTGGACCTTGCAGCGTTGACATTTTCTGCAGATGAATGGCCTTACAGGTGGCACACATATTTCCTTAGCACATCAAATGTTGACTGGTCCAATTCAAAACTGCTTCCCAGATGTGTAAATGCAGACAGGTACAGCATTCGTATGGTGAGTAGTTCCACGACCTGACAGTGTCTCCTCCTCAAAGTCAATATTGTCCCACACCAGTATTGTAGGAGTCTTCTTCGAGAATCCAATTTTGTCTCTGCCCTGTAGTAGTTGTAGTTGGGCAAGGCTAGTGTCTAGACTGACGACTGTGTCCCATGAAGAAAAACACCAGTTGGGAAAGCCCAGAGTCAGTCTTCTCTTCAATTTATCCTGCCTGCAACATAAGAACACAGGGAAATAGGAGCACAAGGGTGTAAATAAAGATATATTCATATTGAAAAGTATTAGTAGTTTAAATATATTATCAAAGCTTTTTTTCAAATTATGTATTATTATTTTGATATTTTCCAGCATAAAAGTGTTTTACATCACTGCCAAAATGCCAAAAAAAGCTTCTGTTGTTACCTGTAATTCGAAGGATCACAATCTTCATGTTTTTGCACCGTATTTAAAAACATTCGTCATAGTTGGTTCATTCTCAGCACCTTCTGATTAACAATTATCTTTTGGCATATGATCCTCTCTCAGAATATGTTGTAGTTGGCATCAAAGGTTGGTTCACTTCTGAAAAGAAAAAGAAAAAGAAACACACACACACACACACACACACACACACACACACACACACACACACACACACACATTTATTTTGTGCCAAAACGTATGCAGTCAAGATTGTAGCTACATACAAACAGCCTTTACAAGTGCATTTAAAACAAATATAATATCATGGAAAAGTCAATTAAAAAAGTGAAACTTGTATTTATTCTATATTCATTTCATTATTATTGACACTGTATCTGTCATGCATCTATAATCCATCCATCCATTTTGTACCCTACCGCTTGTACCGTTCAGGGTCGCTGAAGTCTATCTCAGCTGCATTATGAATTGTAATTTATAGTGTGTATATAATTGATAATGCATTTTAATAACTCACACTTCTTCATCTGCGGTTCAGTAACTGCTACATCAGACTTTGTCACGAACCTGGTGTACTGTCTGGAACAGGACTTGTGGTACCGCACTTCCATGGCCACACAGTCTCTGTCTTCAATATGCAAGAGAATGCTACTGTCTTGCCTTATCCTGGCAGCGTTCATCAACTTGCCTAAAAATAAAATATGATTAAATGGGCAGCATGGTGGAGGAGGGGTTAGTGCGTCTGCCTCACAATACGAAGGTCCTGAGTAGTCCTGACTTCAATCCCGGGCTCAGGATCATTCTGTGTGGAGTTCGCCTGTTTTCCCCGTGACTGAGTGGGTTTCCTCCGGGTACTCCGGCTTCCTCCCACTTCCAAAGACATGCACCTGGGGATAGGTTGATTGGCAACACTAAATTGGCCCTAGTGTGTGAATGTGAGTGTGAATGTTGTCTGTCTATCTGTGTTGGCCCTGCGATGAGATGGTGACTTGTCCGGGGTGTACCCCGCTTTCTGCCCGATTGTAGCTGAGATAGGCTCGAGCGCCCCCGAAAGGAATAAGCGGTAGAAAATGGATGGATAAATGTTTCGTATGTGTGTAAGTGCTACGTGTAGAGTGTGTGTTTACCTGCTGAAAGCGTTTCTGCCTGTGAAAGATGGTCCTTCTGCCGGTTGCCTCCCACGGTAATTCTCTCGTTGGTTTTCTTGCAAATGATAGAAATGGCAGGGAGCACAGGGCCAGCAGAACCGATAGGCAGGCCTGTCTTCGATCTTAGTTTTTTCTTTGGAATGTCACTTGTCGAGACTGAAGCGTTGTCCGATGCCACAAACTCATTTTGACCCACATCCAACCGTTTGGCCAGTTTTTGGCAGAATCCAAACGCTTCTTATCAACGGACCACCGGTAACAAGTCGGGTGAAGCCTAGCGTCATCAGGAATAACTTTAAATTCAACACCGATACAGGATTTCAATATCTTGGCTACTTCATAAGACTCGCCATCACAGCAAAGCCACCGTTTTTAACAATTCCTGTAAGTATCCCACCTTTTGATAGTGAAATCATTCACCTCTTCTTTCCAAACAGACGTAACATCTATGTAGCATATTTTGTTGTTCTTTTTTCGAACTTTTTTAAGGTGTTTTAGCTGATTGAGAGTATTTTCCTCTTCATCGCTCGACGTTGTTGACATCTTGGATCTGCGCGGCTACCCGATTGGTCGAATGTCAAGCACGTGACAATAACGTCACCTCTTGAGACGAAAATATTGTTACGCCAAGCAAGAAATAGTCCCAACCTTAAACACTAATTTAAAAAATGTGCCTGCATATCCAGTAGAGAACTTTTCTTCTCATTGAAAACCAAAATATATTTTTCAAGAACCAAAAATTATTTAGTGCCCCAACATGGGAACGAGGTTAAACGAAAAACAGGTTCACCTTACGGCCTAAAAACAAAAATGAATAATAAAAATTGTGCAGATTTTTTTTTTTTTAATCTATTTGAGGAAGATCACAGTTTTTCCATTTGCTTACACACAATTGTACGAACTGTGTGTCTTTTTTCAAAATATATACAAACTTTTCCAAACACCACATTGAATTTTCTTGATTCCTAGATTACAAACACCGTTTCCATATTGAATTGAATTGAAATATGAGTTGGGAAATTGTGTTAGATGTAAATATAAATGGAATCCAATGATTTGCAAATCATTTTCAACCCATATTCAGTTGAATATGCTACAAATTAAGACAACATATTTGATGTTTAAACTGATGAACATTTTTTTTCTTGCAAATAATCATTAACTTTAGAATTTGATGCCAGTAATATGTGACAAAAAAGTTTGGAAAGGTGGCAATAAATGGTAATAAAGTTGAGAAATGCTCATCAAACACATATTTGGAACATCCCACAGGTGTGCAGGCTAATTGGGAACAGGTGGGTGCCATGATTGGGTATACGAGCAGCTTCCATGAAATGATAAGTACTTCACAAACAAGGATGGGGTGGGGGTCACCAATTTGTAAGCAAATTGTTCAACAATTTTGGAACAACATTTCTCAACGATCTATTGCAAGGAATTTAGGGATTTTACCATCTACGGACTGTAAAACCACCAAAAGGTTCAGAGAATCTGGAGAAATCACTGCACCTAACCCATGATATTACGGACCTTTGATCCCTCAGGCGGTACTGCATCAAAAAACCGACATCAGTGAGTAAAGGATATCACCACATGGGCTCAGGAACACTTCATAAAACCACTTTCAGTAACTACAGTTGGTCGCTACATCTGTAAGTGCAAGTTAAAACTCTACTATGCAAAGCAAAACCCATTTATCAACAACACCCAGGAACGCCACTGGCTTTGCTGGGCCCGAACTCATCTAAGATTGATGGATGCAAAGTGGAAAATTGTTCTGTGGTCTGACGAGTCCAGATTTCAAATTATATTTGGAAACTGTGGACGTGGTGTCCTCCGTAACAAAGAGGAAAATAACCATCCGGATTGTTAGAGGCGCAAAGTTCAAAAGCCAGCTTGTGTGATGGTATGGGGGTGCATTAGTGCCCACGGCATGGGTAACTTACACATCTGTGAAGGCACCAATAATGTGAAGGGTCCAAAAAGGTTTTGGAGCAACATATGCTGTCATCCAAGCAACGTTATCATGGGCGCCCATGCTTATTTCAGCAAGACAATGCCAAGCCACGTGTTACAACAGCGTGGTTTCGTAGTAAAAGAGTGCGGGTACTTTCCTGGCCCGCCTGCAGTCCAGACCTGTCTCCCATCGAAAATGTGTGGCCCATTATGAAGTGTAAAATACGACAGCGGAGACCCCGGACTGTTGAACGACTGATTCTCTACATAAAACAAGAATGAGAAAGAATTCCACTTTCAAAGTTTTAACAATTAGTTTCTTCAGTTCCCAAACGTTTATTGAGTGTTGTTAAAAGAAAAGGTGATGTAACACAGTGGTGAACATGCCCTTTCCCAACTACTTTGGCGCATGTTGCAGCCATGAAATTCTAAGTTCATTATTATTTGCAAAAAAAAAAAAAGTTTATGAGTTTGAACATCAAATATCTTGTCTTTGTAGTGCATTCAATTGAATATTTGTTGAAAAGGATTTGCAATTCATTGTAGTCCGTTTATATTTACATCTAACACAATTTCCCAACTCATATGGAAACGGGGTTGGTATTTGTAAAATGACACACTTCAGTCAAAACATATGCAAATTCATCAAAATAAAGCAAGCATTTGTTAAATTGCAGTTTTATTTTTATCTCACTCACTCAGACTTCAAATTATAATATACTATTGGAGTGAGTTACCCAGAACAGTGATAAATACAAAACATATTTATAAAAAAAAAACAATTTTACTATAAGAAATCACGTTTGGGGCATTTTGCTCGACCTTTGAAGCATATGCATCATCCATAGCAATCTTAATTTTGGTAACACTTTAGTATGGGGTTCATATTCTAATTAACAAAGACTTAATTTACCGTAGAGTTATTTGGTTAGGGTTAGGGTTAGGATTAGGGCACTTTATTTGTTTTAAACTATTTTAGTGGCGTTCTGTACAAGAAGTGCACTTTAATTTAGTGTTGTTTTGAATATGTCATCTTACGGACATCATGCACAAAAGTGCACTAATAATTTGTTTTAAAATGTATCTGACAAACTTGCATTTTCGGTTTTGGAAATGACATGAATGTTTGTGCAATTGCTTAATAGCGGTTTAAAAAATACAGTTTTGGTCAATTGACTTAGTTGTGATTTCCCTCAATGTATGAAAGTTCAAATGAGCATATAGTAATGCAGTATGAAAAATAATTTTTTAAGGCAAATTATCGAGACATACATCGTGTATCGTGACATGACCTAAAAATATAAAAGGCCATATCGTCCAGCCCTACTGTAACTTGACAAAATATAATGAAAAATCCATAGCAATCGTCATTGTTTACTTTGAAGTGGGCCTATACGTAAGTACCTAAAGAGAAAGCAAAAATATCCCGTAATTTTTTCCAGAACTGCTCAACAATGATGCTGCAAACAGAAACTATTTATTTTTACTACAGTTAGGTAAAGTAACATATCACAGTAGTCAACAATGATAGGCAGTACAAATTAAAATGTGAGACGCCCCCCGCGACCCCAAAAGGGAATAAGCGGTAGAAAATGGATGGGATGGATGGACAAATAAAAAGGTTTGAAAAAAAATCTGGGGATAAAAATTTCAAATGGAAAAAAATTGTATAGCTATAGCACCCACTTGAAAGCTGTATTTTCAATGTATCGCCTGTGTGTCTTTACACCTGGTGGATGTGATTATCCAATGTGTTGAATTGTGTGGTTGTTTACAAAGCCATCCCTTTTGAGTGACCAGGAAGTAACTTCACAATCCTTTTCTTTGTGTAAGGTGTAACAATGTGTGTATCACAATCATAGTGTGTGTGTAACACATGAAGATGTTTGTATCACAATCATAGTGTGTGTGTAACATGTGAAGATGTGTGTATAAAAATCCTCATATGTGTGCGAGATGGGAAGGTGTGTGTAAAGCATTGTGTGTAATATTTCGCAAAAACTGTGAAGCAGAGTCTATGCCTAATATTAGGCAAATCTGCACAGTGGTTTTTCTTAATGTGTGTAGACTTTTGTTAACTGTGTGAACATTTCAAATTTTTTGGGTAAGCAATTGGAAAAAACTGTAACGGCAACAATGAGCACAGTTTGTAGGGAACAGCTTTTCGAAGCGGTGTCACATGTGGGAGGTCGGATCGAGGTTTGTTTTCTCGGAATGCAGAACGGACAGCTCCGGACAACAGCGTGAGGTAGGAAATGATTTATAAATCATAAATCATACACGTACCAAAAAGACAGAAACAAGCAAAAGAAAAACATGCCGATCGCACGGGAAGCTAAGGCAACAACTTTGCACAGGAATCAAGAACAGGAATACACCAACGTGACAGTTGCATACCGCAAACAATGAAGCCACACCGACTGTGGCGAGTAACGTGAATAAATAGCTCTCTGATTAGTGCTCAACAGCAGGTGAATGTGCCGAGCACTAATGAGAGGCAGGTGAAACCAATTAGCACCCATGGTAACCAAAACAAACACCCAAAGTGCACAAAACAGGAACTAAGGGAGTCCAAAACTAGCAGAACATAACTAAAAAAAACATGATCCGGACCACGGATCATGACAAGCGGGGTTTGAAGCATGATAGTGCATGACACTGATAAAACATGTCGCTTCCCCCCTGTCCCAAGCATCGCACTGCGCCCCCAGGGGGGGCCTGCACCACTGTTTGATAAGGACTGCTTTAGTAGGCACCAAGAAATAAAACATAACAACTAAAAGCTCGGAGGTGAGAAGAGCTGTCAACTACAGGTGAAAATGCAAAAGGACAACTGTTAGCAGAAGCAAAGTTACAATTTGATTGATTGATTGATTGGACTTTTATTAGTAGATTGCACAGTACATTACATATTCCGCACAATTGACCACTAAATGGTAACTAAATGGTAACACCCGAATAAGTTTTTCAATTTGTTTAAGTCGGGGTCCTCGTTAATCAATTCATGGTAACTTGCAGGTGTGTATTTAGCAATGTACCAAAGCTGTCTGAAACGTGGCGATGGCACGCGAAGCCATCACATTGTGAGTGTCCTAATCACCAAACGGAGGCAGGTGTGTCAATTAGCGCTCCACATCGGCTGTGATGAGGCAGAGGAACCGCACAGGAAGTGGAAAAACCAGGAGGAGGGAGCGCTGACACTGAAACTAACACAAAACACTGGGAAATATACAAAGGTAAAACAGTTGTTAATGATCATAACAAAAGTACTACATTAGCAATTGCATAAAAAAGATTACACATAAAAATACAAAAATAATGAAATATATTTACAAAACAGGAAATTCAACGGTATCTGTACGGAAATTCTACGGTATTCTCTGGAAAAATCTATGAATCTACGGTAACCTAACTGGTTTGCCCATTGTCTTTCTTAAGCATATTACCGGACTATACCTCTTTGGTAGTGTATTCTATGCTTTCATGTGTACACCCCCACTGTCACACTTCCCTGTGTGGCAAGGTGACACAGGAGTGCCGTCTGTTCTCTCCGGACATCACAGCTGTCACGTCACTGTCAGCTTAAAGAAATCCTGTCAGCAACTTTCTCCATGTTTACTCTTGCCACTGTTTAGTATTTGCTCTCCTCACCTTAGCTGTGGAACAAATAGAAGAAAAACATGTTGTGCAGCACTGCATTTGTTAGAATGCAAATGTCTTTATTTTTGATGTGTTTTCAACTCCCCACAATCTTTCTGGTCAGCTTTTTCCCATGTGACCTGGGAAGAACTGCCGTGTGTTGTCATGTAAACACAACGTCAAACCTGCTGCACACATGAGGGATAGATAGCGTCCGTGTGCCAGTCATTGTTCTGGTCTTTGTGTTAAACACACAGGTGAAGACAACATTCCCATATTCCTTTTTGAGTAAGTGTTCATTCAAGATTCTAAATGATCAGCTAACAAAGGTGCATCATCTTGACACTTTTTTTCTTTTTAACCGGATCACACTTTACGCTCAACTTTAATCGGTGTTTCCTTTTTCTTTGCAGCTCATTTGCCATGTCTAAGACGGTGGCAAAAAAGCAGCACTGGCGTTCTAAGATGCAGGACACCTTTGTCCCCTTGATAGGCTCATCTGGGGATCTCGGCATCGCCATTGGAGGAGGAGCAGATTATGGAGAGTTTCCTTTTGTCACAGTGGCTCCTGGGGACACAATCACAGTGGGCGACATCATTCTGGAGATTGGTGGAACACCCGTATTGGGCATGACTTTAGGAGATGTACGAGGTGTCCTCAACTCCTGTCCACACCCTGTCCGCATCAAAACAGCATCACCAGGTATGACTCAGCAAATTGTCAGTTAAATGCGCCAAACAAACGCACAATTCAGCAGTTCGCATTCATTTTAATAAAATGTCTCAATTTTCTGGTAACGCATACAGGCTGAATTTATATGTGATACAGTTCTGCTCATGTATTAATGTTCAGGTATACACCATGGCAGTTTGAACATTGAAAAATATAACCCAGATCAGATCATCAATCATATACCATGTGCATCGAAATACCCAATTTTCCTCAAAACCGTATTTTGTGGACTATAGAGCGGTATACAAGCCGCACTCACAACATTTTAGAAGAAAAAACTTTTTTTCCCACAAATTTGCTGAACCGGACTATGAGCTGCAGATACATTGTGAAATTGGTTAATTGCACATAATATTTTTTAAATATTTATTTGTGGCCCATTTGCAACCTTGAAAACGGCTGATCTAACAAAACAAAAGTCAGTGTCATGGACCCAATAGCTATGGAAGCTAGCTCTCCAATCAGCCAAACAGACTCAATAACTCCACAGTGAAATTTTGGTAAATTTACAGGAGAATTTGTGAAACTGAAACAATACAAAAATAATTTCATTTTAAATTGATATTACTAAAACACACATTTATAAACGTTTTAGCATATTAGCTAACGCTAACGATGTTAGCTTGATTACATTACGATAGCCCTTACAAATGCGCATGAAAACACCACTAAATATGTGAGACTTAGGTAAGTTTGAATGGTTTGCTTGGAGTGATGAGTGAAGAACCTGCGATGAGGTGGCGACTTGTCCAGGGTGTACCCCACCTTCCACCTGATTGTAGTTGAGATAGGCACCATCGCCCACGCGACCCCAAAGGGAATAAGCAGTAGAAAATGGATGGATGAGTGAAGAACGACACTGTTGACAAATAGTAGATGGAACAGCACATTTACTTCTGGTTTAAGGCACTAAACAGAATGAAATACTCTAGACCCGGGGTGTCAAACTAATTTTAGCTCAAGGGCTTCATGAAGGAAAATCTATTCCTACATGGGCTGGACTGGTAAAATCATGCCATAATAACTTAAAAATAAAGAAAACCGTATTTTCTCTGTCTCACTTTGGCCAAAAATAGAACAGGTAGATTCTAAAAATGTATATACTACAAATAATCCTCTTGGCAAAACACTTGACGTTTGAAAACTCTTGGGAAAAAAATGGTGCAGTTTCTAAAACACCATGAAGAACACGATGAACTTGTGTTTTTACAAAGCCATTAAACTTTTAGCACTTCCTGTTTGGCATTCTAATGTTGGCAGTTTATTAAAAATGTTTGGAAAAGCAACCAATTGTTTCCACAAACCGCCGCATTGGGGAAATCGGCATACTGCCACAACACATTCCTTCATCATCATTCAAATATTACAATTATAATTAAACATGTTGTCAGTTATCAAAAGGACACCATAGCTTTGTGATGTAGCTTTTGTGAACAGAGCCTGCCTGGACTTAAAGACCTCGTTTTAGTTCTTTCACCTTCTGTAGCCTTTGGTCCGTGTCTATATTTTTGTCTTTGTCTTTGTGTTTCTTAGAAGCTTCATAGTGCCTTCTTAGATAATATTATTTCATTACAGCCACACTTTGTCCACACAGTCTTGCATTTTACCTCCATGAACATGTACTCTGCCTCCCACCTGGCTTGAAAATCCCCTGTTCTCACCGTCCACCTTCTGTTTAGCCATTATTGGGGAGGGGGTTTGCTGAAAGTTGACATCTTCCCTGAATGCTGATCAATAATGAAGCCGAGTTCGCGGGCTACCATTGCATTGTGGGGAATGGAGTATTGGTGCGTGTAAAACAGCAGCAGGCGGCTGTGGCCTGTGGGCTGGTTCTAATACTAATCAAATATCATCTCGGCCATGGGTTATAAATTTGATAATTCATTCCAGATCCGTCCCTTGACTTTGACACCTAGGCTCTAGACCAGGGGTAGGGAACCTATGGCTCTAGAGCCGAATGTGGCTCTTTTGATGACTGCATCTGGCTCTCAGATAAATCTTAGCTGACATTGCTTAACACGGTAAGTAATGAATAATTCCGCTGGTAATCACAGTGTTAAAAATAACGTTCAAAATATAAAACATTCTCATGCATTTTAAACCATACATCCAGTTTCTACCGCACCTGTTCAAGAAGTTGCATTAATGGTAGGAAGTATTTTATTTATTGTTGGTTAGCTTCAGAATAACAATGTTATTAAAAAGAATAAGAGACTTATTATACTCTAAAAAGGTTGGTCTTACTAAAAATGCACACATTTATATGTATTCAGTCTTTAAAAAAAAATGATATGGCTCTTACGGAAATACTTTTTAAAATGTTTTGCTTGTATGGCTCTCTCAGCCAAAAAGGTTCCCGACCCCTGCTCTAGACCTTCAACCCACAGCACCTACAGTGAGCAAACTCCTCCAAAAGATGGCGGAACAGCATAAACAATTACAGAGATTTCCAGCGTCTCTGTCTGTGTTTTATGAAAGCTATTTGTTGAATATGAAACTTTATGACCATTAGTGAAGAAAAATCCACAAATTAGCTGCACCGTTTCATAAACCGCTGGGTTCAAAGAAACAAGTAGCGGCTTACTATCCAAAAGATACTGTAAATTATAAGTATGCTTTGCGGTGCATAGACCATTAAATATGTAGTGATGAACAGATGGATGATGGCAGCTAGTGGAGTAACACCAAGGTTCACTAAGGTGAATGATTTAGTCCAGGTCAAAGCAAACACTTATCAATCAATCAAATCAATCAATCAAAGTTTATTGATATAGCCCCAAATCACAAGTGTCTCAAAGGGCTGCACAAGCCACAATGACATCCTCGGCTCAGATCCCACATCAGGGCAAGAAACAACTCAAACCCAATTGGATTACAATGAGAAACCTTAACATACTGACAGTGTCACTCTGTCACTTGTTTTTCTTTCTTTGTATGATCTTTTACTACCATCATGGAGTATGTTTGTATGTTGTTTCAGGTGTGCAATAAATGTAAGGCCAACATTTTCAGATAGAGATCATTTGATCATTTCTTAGATTAACAACGTAGAAAATTAACAACTTTTAAGGTCTATGAATGTTCTAAACTTTTATATCCGTGTAGCGTAGTGTTGAGAGTGGATTTATATTGTAGTGGAGGTTTGCCAGAATGTAGCTCAACTTCCCGTAAAGCTTTTTCAAATAGTGGGGCATTGTAAGGTAGAGAGGAGATGGCGTGAGAGACAGTGTCTTATTCACGCTTGAACTATATACACTTCTCCAGCTAGGTGGCAGCAGTGCTCGAATGAATCAATAGGATGACCAGTAAATTTGGCCAAGTATACATAGCCTCTTTACCGTGAGTATGCTAGGTGATGAGTAAATGTAATATATAATATCTTTAGTTAGAATATTATCTTTATTTGGAGCAAGTGTGAGTTAACAACTACCTTGACACATACATATACAAAAAATAAAAGACATCAGATTCTCAATAGTATTTAAATTCAAGTGCAGAGGTGCCAATCAACATTTCTGCCAGTGGGTGCTCCACTAGCATCAAAAAAAAAAAAAAAAATAGACGTTCAGCGAAGTTATATTGCTCAGTGGCTGAGTGGTTTGAGTGTCCGCCATGAGATCGGTAGGTTGTGAGTTCAAACCCCGGCCGAGTCATACCAAAGACTGTAAAAATGGGACCCATTACCTCCCTGCTTGGCACTCAGCATCAAGGGTTGGAATTGGGGATTAAATCACCAAAAATTATTCCCGGGCACGGCCACCGCTGCTGCTCACTGCTCCCGTCACCCCTTGCCCCAACACCCTCACCCCTCACCCTCACCCCTCAGGGGGAGAGGGTGATGGGGCAAATGCAGAGGATAATCTCTCCACACCTAGTGTATGTGTGACAATTAGTGGTACTTCAACTTTAACTTTGTATATGATTTGTGGCTTTATTATTTTGTAAACCAGACACAAACTCGCCACAAAATTAACTACAACCAGATTGATTTTTCAAAAATTATTTTAAAGATTGAAAGTTGCCGTCTTCCATTGTTACCTATGCCACAGCGGATTTAATGTTGTTCTTCTAGGAGTGCAAACTGCAAATAATAGTGCCTCAGGTGGCTACTGCCAATTAGTGCGCTCCCTTTTAGCTTATTTACAAACCCCGTTTCCATATGAGTTGGGAAATTGTGTTAGATGTAAATATAAACGGAATACATAATTTGCAAATCCTTTACAACCCATATTCCATTGAATGCACCACATAGACAAGATATTTGATGTTCAAACTGATAAACTTGATGTTTTTTTGCAAATAATAATTAACTTAGAATTTCATGGCTGCAACACGTGCCAAAAGTAGTTGGGAAAGGGCATGTTCACGACTGTGTTACATCACCTTTTCTTTTAACAACACTCAATAAACGTTTGGAAACTGAGGAAACCAATTGTTGAAGCTTTGAAAGTGGAACGTTTCCCAATTAGCCTGCACACCTGTGGGATGTCCCCTATAAGCGTTTGATGAGCATTCCTCAACTTTTTCAGTATTTATCGCCACCTTTCTGAACTTTTTTGTCACGTGTTGCTGGCATCAAATTCTAAAGTTAATGAGTATTTGCAAAAGAAAAAAAAAGTTTATCAGTTTTAACATCAAATATGTTGTCTTTGTAGCATATTCAACTGAATATGGGTTGAAAATGATTTGCAAATCATTGTATTCCGTTTATATTTACATCTAACACAATTTCCCAACTCATATGGACACGGGGTTTGTACTTTAAAGACAAAAAAGAACAGTAAATTGCACAGAATTGACCAAATTCTCAGTGACTTGATTGCTACGGCTATCCCTAACATAGACCGTCAAAAATAATCAAATACTGGTACTTTGAGATAATTGTTACATTCCCTTGAAAAACGTGTATTGCAGTGTTGCCTAAAATAATTAATTTGTTTTAAATCAATTTAATCGATGCCTATAGGCCCCAACAAAATGCCATAATTTTAATATGTAACAGACCGAATGTCATTGGCCGGACTTACATCGACTCATTCCGCTTCAATATGGTGCAGACGAGCAGTGATGTATGCTCCAACTGCTTTGCAAACATGGTTGGTCATGTTTCTGATGATTTATTTTTTTATTCAATGAATATCATCCACTTTTTCTCTTCAGCACTGTCCTCGACTCTAACTTTCTTCGGTCCCATGGCTGGAAAAACATGGTTTTGTCGATCTCTAGCTAAAAACTAAACGGGGTGTTTTGGTCAGATCTTACAGGTTGGCATTTAATATGGCAACTAACTAGTGGGGAGGCTTGTAACACCCAGCATGACAATTAGATCTTGAAAAACTCAAACCGGGGAACTCGTATTCCAAGGTACTCCTGTGTCGTAGGCGCCGATCCCGTGGGTGCTTCGGGGCTTGAGCACCCACTGAGGGTTGACAGAAACTTTTAATCCACTAATAATTTATGAAAAAAAAAACAGGGACAAGCGGTAGAAAATGGATGGATGGAAGTCTTGTTGTTGTTAAATTTTTGGCGAGTTTAGTCCGGTTTACATAATAATTAAGTCGCAAATCATATAGCCTATATTTCAAAAGCCTTACCGAGAAAATTCATTGTGCCCAATAGTGAATTAATGACACAATCATTTTGACTTTAAACAAAAGGATCACAAGGAATTAAGTGCATACTTACTCAACAGCCATATATGTCACAATAAAGGTTGCAATGCCAAGACTGTCATAAACATGTGCCATATAGTGAAACCACACTAAATAGCAACAACAAACACATTTTGAAAGAATATTTGCACCGCAACTCAACATAAACACTACAGAACAAATTCCCAGAATTCCCTGCAACGCCAACTCTTGCGGGACGCTACAATATAAACAAACGCAATTGGTGGATCTACACCTTACATCCATTGTGATGATACCACGTACAATAGCGTATCTAGTCGATACTACTATGATTAAATTAATATTTTTTAGCATCACAAAATCTTCTTTCGTTTTTTTAATAATGTGTATTATGCTTATAAACTCAGGAAATATGTACCTGGAACACGAGGACATTGAATATGACCAATGTATGATCCTGTAACTCCTTGGTATCGGATTGATACTCAAATTTGTGGTATCATCCAAAACTAATATAAAGTATCAAACAACTGAAGAATATGTGATTATTACATTTTAACAGAAGCGTAGATAGAACATGATGAAACAGAAAATAACCATGCAGATATTAACAGTAAATGAACACGTTGCTTAATAATTCATTTTCCACCACTTGTCCTTAATAATGTTGACAAAATAATAGAATGATAAATGATACAATATGTTACTGCATACGTCAGCAGATTAATTAGGAGCCTATGTTTGTTTACCTACTACTAAAAGACATGTTGTCTAGTATGTTCAGTATTTTATTCAAGCACTAAATTGCAATAACATTGTTTGTTGTTGTTTTCTCCCATTTTATTTATTTATTTCAGGCAATGACATAAAAAAATAATAATAACAAAAAAGTATACAGTATAGTGCAAAAGGTAATGTATAGTATGTAATGCATGTAATGTTTTATGTATTGTAAGATTTTGTTAAAATAAAGCCAATAATGACATTTTTTGTGGTCCCCTTCATTTAGAAAAGTATCGAAAAGTACCAAAATACTTTTGGTACCAGTACCGGTACCAACATATCGGTATCTGGACAACACTAATACACACACACCGAGCACCCACTGGCAGAAATGTAGATCGGCGCCTATGCCCTGTATCGTATAGTACAGTGGTTCTCAACCTTTTTTCAGTGATGTACCCCCTGTGAACATTTTTTTAATTCAAGTACCCCCTAATCAGAACAAAGCATTTTTGGTTGAAAAAAAGAGATGAAGAAGTAAAATACAGCACTGTGTCATCAGTTTCTGATTTATTAAATTGTATAACAGTGCAAAATATTGCTCATTTGTAGTGGTCTTTCTTGAACTATTTGGAAAAAAAGATATGAAAATAACTAAAAACTTGTTGAAAAACAAACAAGTGATTCAATTATAAATCAAGATTTCTACACATAGAAGTAATCATCAACTTAAAGTGCCCTCTTTGGGGATTGTAATAGAGATCCATCTGGATTCATCAACTTCATTCTAAACAGTTCTCCACAAAAAAAGAAATCTTTAACATCAATATTTATTGAACATGTCCACAAAAAATCTGGCTGTCAACACTGAATATTGCATTGTTACATTTCTTTTCTCAGTTTATTAACTTACATTCATTATTCAATAAATATATTCATACAAGATTTTTGATTAGTTGCGATTTTTAAAATATTTTAAAAAAAATCTCATGTACCCCTTGGCATACCTTCGAGTACCCCCAGGGGTACGCGTACCCCCATTTGAGAACCACTGGTATAGTAAATACATCAGAAATGAGGTATAAAGACCTGCAGTGTAAATCCAGCCTTTGTTTTCAAAGCCCTTTACTTTCCTACTCTTGATTGAGTTTTTCTTCATTGCACTTGCTTCACTACACCCAAACAATCACTCCGGTCATTCACAACAATCACTCCGGTCGTTCACAACAATGTGGCACAAACACGCCACAGCTCCCCTGCAGCCACCCCCACCTCAACTCTCACAAACCACATCTGCTTGCTGTAGCATTCAGATGTTGATCTGCACTCGTCGATTAGTGTGGATATGTCAAGGCAATCTTGTCGGGCGCTGCGTGGGGAGGAGGTCAGAATCTAATGACACATGACAAGAGTGTGGCCATATAGTTGTCCGTCAATTGCCGGGGACCTTGATGTTAAGAACACAGGGCAGGGATAACGGATGTCTTGGTTGGTTCAGAGCAAAGTAATATGTCAGTCAAGTGTCACCTGACCACGGTTCCCCATGGCCTTGCCTTCTTGATTGATAGCTGATCTGGCCACGGTGGTGTAAGTGGGGACCTTTGCTCCTGGTCCCACTGCCACTGGTGAATCCATATTATTTGAGAAGCCTCCCCCGTCAGAATGAATGCATGTTACCTTGACGGTGATGGATGAGCTAATGCACCCAGTCGCAGTACAACGCCTCCTTTTCCTACCATGTCATATCCTGCTGTTCACGCCTTGTTGTCTGTCTATCTGTGTTGGCCCTGCGATGAGGTGGCGACTTGTCCAGGGTGTACCCTGCCTTCCGCCCGATTGTAGCTGAGATAGGCGCCAGCGCCCCCCGCGACCCCGAAAGGGAATAAGCGGTAGAAACTGGATGGATGGATGGATGAGTTTTACCCACAACACTTTCCACTTCATGGCAGCATTAAGCCCACATCTTAATACTAATTGAGCCATTGTTCAATAATGGAGCGCTCTCATTCGGAATATTGGTTTAGCATACTTCTTATCATCCCCAGGTGTCACCCTTCTGCACCATCCAACCACATAAATATGCACACAGTGATAAAGTAGAGCAGTTCATTGCGAAAAACCCTTAACTATTTGCTTGAGTAAATCCTTGATGTTGGCAGGAATTAAAAAAGGTTACTCTGTAATAATAAAAAAAGGGCGATGGGATCTATAATGTTGAAATGCTGCACTATATTTTGTTTTATTGGGTGGTGAAAATGCTGCCCAGGGGAAGAGGTGTAGGTAATTGCTTGAAGAGCATTCAACCTAGTTTATTTACGCACAAACAATGATAATTAGTAAAGCAGTAATTGCAATAATACATTACAAATAGACATATGTTATATCTTATTAATCCCATTCTTTATGATAAACTGGTGTATATATGCACACATTTTAATTACAGTATACAGATAATGGAACTTTCTATAGATTAACTGAATTCCTGCTAAATAAGAAATACTGTTTTTTACTTTGAGTAAGACACTACACTTTAGATCAGGGGTCTCCAACTTCCATCACTTTTAAAGCTACTTAGAAAAAAAGAAAATATAATTTTTGATTTATTTATATGACCGGTAACTTTTGAATTGTACTTCATTTACAAAGCTAATCTCCACTCACAGTGAGGTATGTGGTGTGTTTATGCATATAACGAAGTGGCGCAGTAGAAGAGTTGACGTGCGCAACCCGAGGGTCCCTATTTCAATCCCCACCTAGTACCAACCTCGTCACGTCCGCTGTGTCCTGAGCAAGACACTTCACCCTTGCTCCTGATGGGTGCTGGTTAGCGCCTTGCATGGCAGCTCCCTCCATCAGGGTATGAATGTGTGTGTGAATGGGTAAATGTGGAAGTAGTGTCAAAGCGCTATACAAGTACAACCCATTTATCATTTATTTATATGTTTATGTGGTAATTTGTATTTGTATTTGTTATGTCACAAAGGTTTGTGTGTATTAAAACAAGTGCCAACTTGATAGTGCACACAGAGCTGACCTTCTAAGCTTGTGCGCAGAGAACGTGTGCAAAATAGAGAGCGCAATCCATTCAGCGTGTCTGTCCTAAATCACAGTGTGATTTATCAAGGCTAAAACTGTGCTTCTCTATTTAGCATGTTTAAAATGTGCATGCAGACCTACACGGTTACGCACAAGTGACTGTGAGAAAGGAGGCGAATGCGCTGCAAAGACAAACAATTAAGAGAAGATATCTCTGTGTGTGTGTGTGTGTGTGTGTGTGTGTGTGTGTGTGTGTATGTGTGTGTGTGTGTGTGTGTGTGTGTGTGTGTGTGTGTGTGTGTGTGAGTGCGTGAGTGCGTGCGTGCGTGCGTGCGTGCGTGTGTGTGTACATGTCGGCATGTTTGAGTTGCCCAATGAAAATATTAGACATATCGTCTATTTAGCAATATCATTTTATAATTTTAAAGCTGCTGGACGATTGAAAGGGGTTATTAAAACAAAACAGAATTAATTCATTTTGGTGTCTGCTCTTTTGTAAATGCAGTTTGTTTTTTCATATGGGAAATATGTTATTAAAAACTTCTTGCAATATGCATGTTCTTGTGGTTGGATCATTCCATTACTGCAGCGCTTTCTAGAGTGCACTTTTAGCATGCTAAAAAAGTTTATGTTGTCTAGATCAGGGGTTCTTTACCTTTTTGACCTCAGGGCCCAACTTTTCCACTCAAATATTAACACTGAATTAGTAATCACACTCTTGATTTTATTCATATTCAATGAATTCATATAACCGGTACACAGTTTAACAGGATGAACATTGTGAAATTATTTGAAATCAAGTTTTAATCACAAAGATCATTATCACGGCTTATGTAAGGCTGATTGCAAAAATAAATACTTATCAAATATACCGTAAAAGAAAGGACTCATAAAAACTGATGAAAAATATATGTACATACAATTACACAGTGCTAAAATAAATTAAATCGAACTAAATAAATAGAGGGCTTCACGGTGGCAGAGGGGTTAGTGCGTCTGCCTCACAATACGAAGTTCCTGCAGTCGTGGGTTCAAATCCAGGCTCGGGATCTTTCTGTGCGGAGTTTGCATGTTCTCCCCGTGAAAGCGTGGGTTCCCTCCGGGTACTCCGGCTTCCTCCCACTTCCAAAGACATGCACCTGGGGATAGATTGATTGGCAACACTAAAATTGGCCCTAGTGTGTGAAAGTGAGTGTGAATGTTGTCTGTCTATCTGTGTTGGCCCTGCGATGAGGTGGCGACTTGTCCAGGGTGTACCCCGCCTTCCGCCCGATTGTAGCTGAGATAGGCGCCAGCGCCCCCCGCGACCCCAAAAGGGAATAAGCGGTAGAAAATGGATGGATGGATGGATAAATAAATAGAAACATAATGTTATGTATGTTTGTTAGATAAACTGTCAACAAAAATTGGATTTAATGAACAATGTAATATAATTGAAATACAGCTCTCCCACTTTTTTCACCAGTTAAAAAACTTCTCTATGACTTTAGCTCCAGACTTCTTATATTTGTTTGATATTGACCCCAAATGGGACAAGCCGTAGAAAATGGATGGATTGTCATTAATGCCACAAGTGGTGGAAAAGTGACTTACAGGCGAGTAGGGACGGCGTGGCGCAGTGGGAGAGTGGCCGTGCGCAACCCGAGGGTCCCTGGTTCAAATCCCACCTAGTACCAACCTCGTCACGTCCGTTGTGTCCTGAGCAAGACACTTCACCCTTGCTCCTGATGTGTGCTGGTTGGCGCCTTGCATGGCAGCTCCCTCCGTCAGTGTGTGAATGTGTGTGTGAATGGGTAAATGTGGAAGTAATGTCAAAGCGCTTTGAGTACCTTGAAGGTAGAAAAGTGCTATACAAGTACAACCCATTTATCATTTATTTATCATATATTTTTTGGCGGCCGTCTACGGGGCGCTCACAGTCCAACAATGGGCCTCGGCCCTATGGTTAAAAAACCCTGGTCTACATCACGCTTCATTATAGCTTATAAAAAGTTGCTATATATTATATTTGTGCAATATGTATGCTGCATGTTAATAACATGACAAAACACCACTGGTGGTATTTAAGATGCAATTTATGTGGAAGAAGTGTCTATATCAGTGGTGTCCAACTCATTTTAGATCAGGGGTCACATGGAGAATAATCTACTCCCAAGTGGACCGGACTTGTAAAATCAAGGCATGATAACTTAAAAATAAGGACAACTTCAGATTGCTTTCTTTGTTTAAAAATAGAACAAGCACATTTTGAAATTGTACAAATCATAATGTTGTTGTTTTTTTTACAATTACCTGTTGCGGTTAATAGTATTTATACTTTATTTGTCGTTATTTATATTTTCTAAATAAATTATGTGATCTTGTTCATCAGTCAACTCATTGGTGGTCATTTTCAATATATCAAGATAAAAAAATGTATATCAAAATCACAATGCAGTATGTTTTTCTCTATAGTTTGATCATTTTCCTCGACTGATGTACTTACATCATGTGGTTTATTTTGTACATATGTAGCATCATCTACAAAGATACAAAGAATTGCTATTGTTACATCCATTGAACACATTTAGAACAGTTGCTTTTTTCATAAAAACATTTCAGGGTAATTTTTATACTTAGCAAACCTATCCCGCAGGCCGGATAAAACCTGTATGCGGGCCTGATACGGCCCTCGGGCCTCACATTTGACACCCCTGGTCTATATAGTGACAGCCGGTATACATGGAACATCCTCATTTAAATAGGGCGGTCTGCACCATTTCTTATCAATGGTACACGCATTCGAGGGTCACCCACAACACGCCCACTAATCTTACACACAATTTTATAGTTTGCACATGTTGTTTAGCTTGTGGTGATTTGGATCTTCGTAGAGCAGGCCCCTTTTTGTTTCAATTGAACAGTTATAAGAATATCAAGAGTTTAGGAAAATATTAATTAGTGAGCTACCCCAAATCAGGTGTTCACCTACCTCTTAGGTAAGCAACAAACCAGTACAAGTGCATTCACCTTTTTAACATGACTGCCATATGCAGCCACTGCACATATGTATACAGTACAGTATGCAGATGACTTTCTCGACGACTAAACCTATACTACTCTGACATTTCTTTTAATAGCCCAGAGCTTTGAGTCTGCCACCTTTGCGAGCAGACGGCGTAGCCTACAGGGGAATCGTCGAATGGTCGTCTGTCAGAGTGGCAGGCCAGCAATGTGCTCAGTCCATCAATAACAGCAAGTGGCCTGTCAACAGAGCCTGTAAAGCACTGGAAATTATATTAAGAGATCAGAAAGATGAAAGCCAGCTCATGTGATTGGCTCTACCTCTCCGGCAGAAAACCTCACTTGTTAAGTCTGGAGCAATTAACATCAGGAGATTGTTTTGTATGCATGAGGGAGCTGAGAAAAAATGCATGCGATATTCAGGTGTGATGCGAGTTGATAGCGAGAGATTGGCAAATGTGAATATCAAATTGTAGCCAGTAAATTGATAAATCAACACAGGCGAGGTTAAAGATTGGATTAATTTCCGTCTCATCCGTCCAAAATTTTATGAGATGCAAATAAATCCGATCGTAAACATGCAAATCATCACTCTTGTTATACCATACCAAACCAACTGTTTTTAAAAAGCCCTTTAAAAACAACCAGAGTTGTAGAACAAAGGGCTTTACAGCACAAAAAAATAGAGGCAAAGGACAGACTAAAAAATAACATTTTAAAGCAAATGTAAAATAAACAATGAAAAAACAAATACAAATTACCTTAAGAACAGTTTGTTAGAAAAAATAAGTTACAAACAGTTAAAAAAGTTCAAAACAGTTTGTGCTGATTACCATGAATTGATTAACGTGGACCCTGACTTAAACAAGTTGAAAAACGTATTCGGGTGTTACCATTTAGTGGTCAATTGTGCGGAATATGTACTGTACTGTGCAATCTACTAATAAAAGTTTTAATCAATCAAAAAAAATAACTCTATGTGTGCCTTTTGTGCTGCCTTCTCTCCTTTTCATGCTTGCTTTCTGTGCCCTTCCCTCAGGCGCCACATTGTGCAAGGATCTCAGGTTGTATCTCAGTAAGTGCTTCACGCCCGGCTCAGTGGACAGCCAACTTCAGCAGGTCATCCGAGAGAACCTTTACCTCCGAGGTGTACCTTGTAAGTCCACATTTATGCTCCTCGTTGCATCTCTTTATTTACGGCGCCTTTTATTTAAGCCCTCTTTCAACCAAGCAGTTGAATTACTTAAGCTTGCTACTGAATCCCGAGTGTTTAAAAAACAGCCATTCTTTTCACCGTTCCACCTTTGCCCTTTTTCAGCTACAGCATAATGCCTCTCCTCAATTCCACTTAACATTTCCACTGACATAAGCAGACTATCGGGCGCCCATGTATTTTAAACACATTGATTAAAATGCCAGTATATTTACCGGTATATTTTATTGCACTATGGGGGGCCAGTTAGAGCACACAAGCCCAATCAAGCAAAGCCTTTTTTTAACCTCGTTTGGTATGATGCATTAGTGACATTGTAGCTTAACTATGGAACCTATTGTTCATTTACAAAGATAAACATGCTACGCATAAAACTATATTTTTACAGTGATGTACGTAGTCATTTCAATTAGGGAAGCAGACATTATAATAACATGTAGCCTGCATTATAGCTTTATGCCATTGAATAGTGATAAAATAATGCAAATACAGTACTCCCTCAACTTACAAGCTTAACTGGTTCTGTGACAGAGCTCTTAAATCTAGACATTGGTATCTGAAATCAACATCTCCCATTCAGACAAATTTAAATGAATTTAATTGGTGTTTGCTCCCTTCCTACCAACACAATAGCCACCTTTAAACACTCATTCTAAAAAGACAAACTACCTTTTAGATAAAAACATATTGTATACAAACAATACAATAAAATGTACTATGTGTTTTTATCCAATTTGATTTTATTGTTTTGATTTTGTATGGTGTCCTTCAGTGCCCAGAAAGGCGCCTTACAAATAAAATGTATTATTATTATTATTATTATTATTATTATTATTATGCACAACTACTGTATTAGTTTTATGAATTAATTTGATAATATTGTACAGCATTTACCTTGGCGAGTGTAGTCCCTTCTCCGTCAAATACACCGTCAGCAGCTTTTCCATGTTTTCATAGATACAGTACGTTAGCTATTTAGATATTATTTTAACATTATTGGCTGGTGTTAAAGTCATTCCGAATTGCTTTGTGACGTTGGTCACTCGCTTAGTTATGTTTTTGATGGTTTATTTCTTTAAGTCAATTCATATCATCTACTTCTTCTTCTCAGCGCTGTTCTTCACACTCACTTACTTCAAATCCGTAGTTGGAAAACAAAGTTATGTCGATATCTATCTATAAGCTAATGCTAGCAAGTAAGAACAAATGTTTTGGTGGGATCTTACAGGGTTCATTGTGGCATTTGCTGTGCCAACTAATGGCAGGTATGCTTCTAACTCAAATTTTAGCTTGCAACTTAAAGCATAACAATTAGTTGTGAGACAGCTCTTATATCAACACACTCATAAATTGGGGCACTCTTAAGTTAAGGTACCAATTTGTACAAACCTTTGAGGAAATTTTAATTTCGAGCACTGAAGTTGATTTTTCCTTGATTTCTTCTCTGGTCAGGCTCTGGCTCTGGCTCCTACATGTACGTTTGGATGCTAAGTCTGCTGCTGTTGATATTTCAAATTAGGGCTGCAATGATTAATCGAGTACTCTCCGACAGTGTGCATTTCTATTTTAGTTTGATAATGCACACCAAAAGTGCAATTTCAATGTTGATGACTTGCATTTATTAGAACACAAGAATACGTTTTTTGGCAAGCACAATCGTTATGCATTTCAACTATTTCCCCGACTATGCAATTAATCAAACAAACTAATCAGTTACTAAAATAATTGATGGCTGCAGCCCTATTTTCAATAATAAAAAGTAGCTTATAATTCTGATTTATTTAATTTTTCATTACCTTGCAAGAAGCGTGCCTCGAATGTCAGATGGGGCTGAGAAGCAGCCTCAGTCAGCTGCGGAGGGCGGAGCGCGGAGGGGTTCATTTGCATCTGAAATGACCACCCCATAAATTACTTGTTTTCAAGAGACTCCCAGAAAGTGGCTTTAAGATGGTCTGTAAAGCAACATTTTAGCAAAAATGTTGACCAAAGCATTATCATTACATATTATGCAGACCACAGGTGTCAAACTCAAGACTTGTGTGCCATATCTGGCCCGCCACAATATTTGATGTGACCCTCGAAATCTTGGAAATAGTAATACAAAGAGCCAAGCCCAATACACATATCGCTGTACTTTTTAAGCCCTATCCCTACATTTCGCGCATTCCCATCAGGGTAGTGGTGTTCCAATGCATGTAGGTTTAGTGGATATAATGAGGCCTTGGCGTATGAAACTAACTCTTCAAAATGAGGGGATTTCAGATCCTGACTCGCTCAGGTAAAGCCAGAGAAGATTTCCCAATTTTTACATACATTATATTATATATTACACGTTAGTTTGTACTGCGATGAGGAGGCGACTTGTCCAGGGTGTACGCCACCTTCCGCCCGATTGTAGCTGAGATAGACACCAGCGCCCCCCCGCAACCCCAAAAAGGAATAAGCGGTAGAAAATGGATGGAAGGATCGATGTTAGTTTGTAACGTTAGTTTGTAACGTTAGCCAGCTAAGCACACTAGCTAACATTAGGCTAAAATACTTACAAAAAGCTTGCGAATGTGAAAACATTAGTCTTCCATACTTACAAAAAATTCACAAGAGACAACAGTCATGGATGGCAGCTTCTTCTCTGTGTAGTTCTTCGTTTGTTCATTAACTGAAGCATGATGAATGATTTAAAAACAAAACTGTGACGTTTGGGTGGCATCGTGATGCGGAGTCGTTCTCTCAATGATGCAGTCGGGCTTCGAACACAGTGTGAAGGTAAGAAACAATGATTTATTTAAAATTAAATCAGACTATGAAAAAGAAAAACTTGCACAAGGCACAAAAGGCAAACCAAAAGAGCTAGCATGGGAGCTAGAAAAACAACTAGGGCTTAGCATGGACGCCAGCACAAACTGAACAAAACGTCGTCACTTGTTGTGAGAACACAAACTAGGAAGCAACAACCAATGGACAAAGAAGGCAGGCTTAAATCAAGACAGTAATCAAGAGGCAGGTGCGCGTCAAAAGCAAGAGGCAGGTGAATACAATGAGTAACCATGGTGACAAAATAAACAAGGAAGTACAACCAGGAACTAAAGAAGTCAAACACTAACAGAACATAATACAAAAAGACTCAAAAACCTAAACATAATATGATCCGGGCAGCGGATCATAACAAAAACGATCTTAGCCGTTAACTTCATTGCTGCCCAGTTTGTTGTGTACGAGTGGGACTAGGGTTGTACGTTACATTGCTACTCATAAAATACCGTGGTACTAAATCATTAAAAAAAGGTGCTACTGCCTTAGGGAAAAAAAATATCATGTACATATGCTGCCGTGCGGCGGTGACATTGCTGAGCTGGATACAAAAAAGTGCTGAAAGAAATAATGACATCTGTGTGTCAAAATGCACACACAGAGCACATACAAGCAGAACAAGTGTCGTATGGAATATTGACAAAAAAAACGGCAATTCCACTATTTAGTAAAGAGGGTGCGTGAAGTGCAATACGGAGGTATTTGGGCTTAAAAACTATCAACAAACGCAACGCTTTAATCATGGATGTGCTGCATTGCAAAATGATTTAAAAACTGTTCAAACAGCTACCGGCTAGTTGAAAATTATTAGCGCAGTGTAAACTAATGCAAGTGAATTGACTGAATTTCCTAACAATTTCCCACTATTTCATTTAAGTTTTATCTTTAAAAATGTGTGTTTTACTTGCTACATGCATACGTAGCAGTAGTTTTAACCTTACTGTTTTCAGTATATACTAATGAATTTTTTTTCTTAAAGCACAGATCAAAGTTGGCAACCATAAATCATGAAACATTTATTATAATGTCAATAAAACTTTATATTTTATTCTAACGTAATTCTAGATGATGACAGGCTATATCTGATATACTGTATAAAATAATTGTAAACTGTTTTTTGAGTGCAATAGGAAAAACTCCTGTGCTTAATGCGTCTTTCAATTTTAATTCCAATTTGTAAAATCTTTCTTTGAATGCAATAAAAAACATATGTTTAATCATAAGTTGTATCATTAGATTTTCTGTTAAAATTAAGCCAGTGATGACATTTTTTGTGGTACCTTATATTTTGAAAAGTATAAAAAAAAAAAATTAAAAAAAAATCACAACGATATACATTTTGATACCAAAATAAAGCTGTTGAGACAACTCTAGTTGGGACAAATGTGTAAACGTAACTATTCACCGTATTTTTCTGAGTAGAGTTCGCTCCAGAGTATAAGTCACACCTGCCGAAAATGCATAATAAAGAAGGAAAAAAACGTATATAAGCCGCATTTTGGGGGGAAATTTATTTGATAAAACCCAACACCAAGAATAGACATTTGAAAGGCAATTTAAAATAAATAAGGAATAGTGAACAACAGGCTGAATAAGTGTACGTTATATGACGCATAAATAACCAACTGAGAAGGTGCCTGGTATGTTAACGTAACATATTATGGTAAGAGTCATTCAAATAACTATAACATATAGAACATGCTATACGTTTACCAAACAATCTGTCACTCCTAATCGCTAAATCCCATGAAATCTTATACGTTTAGTCTCTTACGTGAATGAGCTAAATAATATAATTTGATATTTTACGGTAATGTGCTAATAATTTCACACATAAGTCGCTCCTGAGTATAAGTCGCACCCCTGGCCAAACTATGAAAAAAACTGCGACTTATAGTCCGAAAAATACAGTAGTCGCTTACATGCCCAAACATGATGTAACAAGTTGTGTCCCAATTCTTAGGGAAGATTACAAAGCTCTACCCCTTGTTGTTTCATTTTGAGGGTGTAATGGTAGTGAGTGAGGGACAACATTTGGATTGGGCCAATTTGTCCTTCTTACTAAATGTATTTAAATTCTCACAGAAAAAAAATGCACTGCATGAAGCTGCCATTCTCCTTAACTGAATATAGTTTCATTTAATTTGATGGAACAAGCTGTTATCTTTTTTGGTCATTATTACGTATTCAGTCCCCTTTAAATGTTTCATTCTTTGTTTCATAGCATCCATTTGTTAAAATCAAAAAAGTTATTTTTATTTCTCATTAATGTGCACTAAACATCCCATCTTGACAGAAAATATTTGGAATGTAAAACATTTAGTAGGTTTATTAAAAATAACAATCTCAAAAATCACATGTACATAAGTAATCAGACCCTTTGCTCAATACAGTACATTGCTGATTCACTTTTGGCAGAAATTACAGCCTCAAGTCTTCTTAACCCTTAGATGCACAACCTACCAATACCTACACTCTTCCACGAGTGAAGTCAAAAATGACCACAGTTAAAATAAATGCGTTTTGCTATAAACTATGCAACTGATAGCTGTGCCAATTTTGTGGCCTCGTATTCAAAAAGACTTGAGGCCTTGACTGCTGCTAAAGAAGCATCAACAAAATATTGAGCAAGGGGTCTGAATACTTGTGCACATTTGATTTTTGAGTTTTTGTATTTTTTTAAAATTTGCAAAAATTTCTACATTTGTTTTTTTCTGTCAAAATTAGGTGCTCACTGTACATTGATGAGAAATAAAATGAAATGTTTTTGATTTTAGAAAATGGCTGCAATGAAAGAAAGAGTGATACATTTAAAGGGGTCTGAATACTTTTTTGACAATTACAAGCGGTCCTCCGAGGACAGCCATAACTGCAATGTGACTTTCAAGGATGGAGACCACAAGGAAGTGTGTTGAGTGTAGATTGAAATCATAATATGACTCCTAATTTGAATATGTCTGAAGATCATGCACACAAACACAACAACCAAGTTTTCAAAAATGTAAATAAGAAATACTCTTTTATAAACAGTGATCATTCTACTAGTAAATATTGTAACCTACAGCCTTTATGTGTACATCACCACACATTGTGCCAACAAAAACAAGCTGAGATCGACTCATCATATACAAAATTAAGATATTAAAAGGGAACAGCACTTTTTACAGAATTTTTTTCAGAATCACTCACTATCTCTATTTGACAACACGTTTTTCTTTTTTTTATGTATTCTTATTTGTACGAAGTGGCTAACAATGTAGCTAAAGGGAGTCATATACTTTTTATTATGCCTATAACGGGGGTCGGCAACCCAAAATGTTGAAAAAGCCATATTGGACCAAAAAAAAAAAAAAACAATCTATCTGGACCTGCAAAAAACTAAAAGCCATATTACATACAGATAGTGTGTCATGAGATATAAATTGAATTAAGAGGCCTTAAAGGAAACTAAATTAGCTCAAATATAGCTACAAATGAGGCATAATGATGCAATATGTACATATAGCTAGCCTAAATAGCATGTTAGCATCGATTAGCTCACAGTCATGCAGTGACCAAATATGTCTGATTAGCACTCCACACAAGTCAATAACATCAACAAAACTCACCTTTGTGCATTCATGCGCAACGTTATAAGTTTGGTGGAAAAATGAGACAGAAAAAGAATTGGCATAAAACATGTC
The DNA here is from genome assembly GCF_033978795.1 of Nerophis ophidion. Classification (NCBI taxonomy): domain Eukaryota; kingdom Metazoa; phylum Chordata; class Actinopteri; order Syngnathiformes; family Syngnathidae; genus Nerophis; species Nerophis ophidion. The sequence continues at coordinate 49,623,706 of NC_084616.1, forward strand.
TTAAAAAGTCGGAGAAAGTTATACATCTAAACAAACTACAGTGAGTTCAAGGACCGCCAAAATTAGTAGGACAAAACGGCGCTCACCAAATACTCAAATTAGTGAAGCATGTTTAATATAAACAGTGTGCTTTATAACAATTAGGGAGGTTTGTGTCATGTTTGTCCTCCTACGAAACCAAATTAAAACAAAAAATATGTTTTTTTTCCCTCTTCATTTTCATATATTTTTGAAAAAGCTCCAGAGACCCACTAGGGCGGCGCTAAAGAGCCGCATGCTGCTCCAGAGCCGCGGGTTGCCGACCCCTGGCCTATAAAGTCCTCTAAAAACATCTGAAACCCACCCACCATATTCCATTTACCCAGTATAGTAACCAATTATTAGCAATACGGTTACTACAAGTGGCGGGCCTTGCGTATCCCACCTAGGCCGTCAGTGATGTCCGACTTCAATGACTACCTCTCAAAATACTATAATCTATGTCCCCACATGACCATTGCTGGAGAAATACTATACAAAAACACATTCACGCCTTCAACAGTGTACAATCCGGGTTATTTTCTGGCGCATTTAAGAATCAATAAACCCGCATCAGTAATTAAAACATCTTATGTGGTACTCCCATCCATCCATCCATTTTCTACCGCTTATTCCCTTTGGGGTCGTGGGGGGCGCTGGTGCCTATCTCAGCTACAAACGGGCGGAAGGCTGACTACACCCTGGACAAGTCGCCACTTCATCGCAGTGCCAACACAGATAGACAGACAACAATCACACTCCCATTCACACACTAGGGCCAATTTAGTGTTGCTTATGTGGTACTGTCAAAATTAAAATTGCAAAAAACATATTAAAAATCAAAAAATAAAGAAATCAAATATTTAAACTCACAATTTGTAGCCCCCATTAGACGCCGTATAAGCCAGTGTTGCCACTCGTTGTATGGTGGGCATTTCCCCATTTTATCGCCGGGACAGCTGAGCTTGCTTCCTGGGATGGCCGACATGGTCTCACAAGATGTAGTTTCTCTTTAAATATCCTTCTTGAAAATGGTCTTGCAATTATATGTGTTTTCTTGTCTAATCATAAAATATGATTAGACAAGATGTGTTGGCTGAGTTCTTAAAGTTTACCCCACAGCGTGCTCATCAATAACATTCAGCAGCCGGCGTGGCTACATTCAAAAACCTAAACGGTGCTACTGCACATGCTCTTCACTACTGTGGCATGCTGGGTAAATGAGTTCTTATGTTACATGGCTCATAACATCACTATATAGTAGCTGCCTTAGGCCATCTCGAAGGCCGTACTGACAACAACTCGTGATATGATTGGCTATCGCAGTTATCTATCAACTGTATGTTCCCGTTCGCTTACAGTGCACAGACGTTGTGGATTCTGAATGTCCCGGGCAGGTTTGGTACAGCATGGCAACATAAGCTAGCTGAATTCTGATTGTATAAAAACTCTATAACCTAAAAACAACAGCGCTGGAAGGAGTATAATATGACATGAAGAGAATATATATACTTATAGATATTTAGGGAAAGTAAATAAAAAATACTTTTATCTTCAATTATGATCATGATTTCTGGTTACGTTAGGCCAGCAGAGAAGGCCTTGCTGGCCCTGACGGCACACCACAGCTATAAGTTCTAAACTACTTTTAGCGGCGCATAGAGAGGTAACTAGTTTATGCAGTTATATTGCCATACTGAGCCGGTGAGCTGCTGCATCGCCTCTGAGTTGGTGAAAGTGAATTCTAGATTATAAATCATGTCTCTCACTGATATAGTTGAAGGTTGTGTTCATAAACCAAGAAGTTGGTCAACTTTGCAGCTTGGAGATTGCAAAAAAGACACAAAAAGACGCTCGTTTGTGCCAACTGTTTTTTTGTTTTTTTTAACCTGCATGAAGATTCTGATTAATTCTGTTTATAAAATAAAGTATGAACATACAATCAGTCGGCATCCTAGCGAGAGCATACAGATTGTTTTATTATTTTCATAGTTTGCATTTCTTGTTCAGCAGATCAATACTTGCTGGATCTACTCATCACTCAGCTTGTAAAAGTTGTAGATCACCCTCCATATATTCAGGCTCAAAAATACAAGTTTTTAGAACATCATTTATCCAGTAAAAGTCGTTTTTGGGGCTCATGAAGTCTGCCATGATTAGTAGTAGTTGATGTTACTGTTGAAACGTTGTGTTGCATCTGTTAACTGAATGCGCTGCTGTATACTTAAAATTACCAAAATATGTGAATATTCAATATTATTATGAATGTGCCGGATACTACATTATACATATACTTACTGTGCATATAAAATGTCTGTGGAGGATTTTGGATGTTTTTCAGAGCACTTTTTGGCAGAACAGAGCGAATCCCATTAACTGGTTCAATCCCCACCTAGTACCAACCTCGTCACGTCCGTTTTGTCCTGAGCAAGACACTTCACCCTTGCTCCTGATGGGTGCTTGTTAGCGCCTTGCATGGCAGCTCCCTCCATCAGTGTGTGAATGGGTAGATCTGGAGGTACTGTCAAAGCGCTTTGAGTACCTTGAAGGTAGAAAAGCGCTATACAAGTACAACCCATTTATCATTTATTTAACTGCGTTGTTAGCCAACTAGTACTTGCCGTATGTTACAAATAATAAAAAATAAATACATTTGTATGTGTTCCTGTCTCACATTAGGATTGTGAATGTTAGGCAAAATTCCCAAAAAATACATTTCCTCAATAAGATAAACTGATGCTAAAATACATTAATTTCTGTGGCGACAGTTTATATTTTCACCAAACTGAGTTTATTCTCAGAGGCTGTCTCCCCATTTCAGTCTTCACCCTGCAGTGCTCAAGGCTGTGACTTTTTTGGTCGGATGATTGTAAAGCTGCATGAACTATCTTGTGTATAAGCCCCCTGAGAGAGAGGGCGTGCATGCAGTTTAATTTTGATGCTCATAAATGAAATCATGTACAATGGCAGCCAAAGGCAGCTAGTTGAAGTACATCTGTTGCTATCTTAATCTCCTCTAACATGACGTCACTGGGAACGGCCAGAGGATATAACAGCAGAGTTGGGTTTTATCTCCTTTTTTTCCCACATTTAGCTTGCCAGCCTACACCTGTTTTTTTCCCTCCTCTTTAAGTGGACAAGACAGAACAACTAGTGTGTCAGTGGTCTTAACCTTTCTGTGGTAACGTAGAGTATCTGATAATCCTCGGCGTCAGAACAGGAAGTAGGTCATGTGAAGCAGTCCCCTACACGACGCATCATCTCTGCTGACGTACAACACACACTCTTCTTACTTTCTAAACACATTACTTTGAAGCAACATATTAGGAAGGACCAAACAAAGGTTGGGCCCTCCTCCACATGCTGACCCTTCACCTCTGAATGCTTTTATTTAGTGACAAGGCGGAAAGCTGAGCCCCCGAGTGTGTAATCCTCTGATCTGTTGAGATGACACTGTAAGATTCTGTTGTTGGATGCTCCCCTGATTCCGAGACACCTTGGAAACTTTTGCGTCTTCTTGTAGAACGCTCATAATGATGTAAAATGGACTTAGTTTTTCCCTGAGGATGCTGCTGAAGAGGATTCATCGCTGGCTCATTGTGGCCCCCTTCAGGACCTTCTGTACGTTCTTCCTATTTTAGTACATGTTTAATTCTGTGTTTTTCTAAGACACTGGACTGGACTACGTGGCTTTTTCGGAAAAATAAATACATCCAGGCTTCAGTAATGAGATTCTTCAAATAATGTTTTTTTTTCTGCTAAAACTGTGGTTGTATACCTTTGTGCTATTTTTAAGGAGCATCTCGTTTCTTGAAAGCTTGTCATGACACAATGTTCTTTGATGTCAGAGCTGCCATCGTTACAAAGTCTCTGTGGAGATGTCTGTGCATAAAAATGAAAATGAATGATGGATTTAAGTAAATACATAGTAAACTATCAATAATCGAGAGGGGGGATTAAGATAAAAACACGTGTGAAAATGGGCTGTCTGCACTCTAAAGTGCATCATGATATTGATGGACAAAGGGAGGATGTTAACTGACAAGATACAGCAAAAAGCTGTAATGTACTATCACTTGGCCTGTCGAAAATATTTCATTAATTATACTTAAACACACTTTCATGTTTTGTTTTTTTTTGTCCTGTCCAGCTACTCAGGCAAATCATATTGTTGATGTAGATGCCCATATTTGCTGGACAGACTTAGTTTACGAAAAATAAGTGTGGGATACTTCTCTTGTTGCCTTATTTGTATCTGACTGTATTAAATGGGTTTGTATTGTTGTTTGGTGCTGCCGTAACGCAGCAGGAGGGACTTAGACAAACTTTACTAATCCGCATAGGAAGTTGCTTAAAATGCAGATAAATCCATCATAATTATTAATTTGTTTAAAACTTATAAACGCCACTGACCCACCACAGAATGACTGAAAATCCCCGAAACGTCTATGGCAACACATTTCTGTCGCATATGCACAAATGGGCGGCAGTGACAGACTGTAGAACCAAACAAGTCAATATGGAAGGCAATGATCAGCACCTTGTCTTCTTGATGGAAAATTTGAGTATAGATAAAAACGGAAGAGTTGACCAACATAAAGTTCACTATATTGCCAAAACTATTTGGCCATCTGCCTTGATTCATATGTAAACTTGAAATGCCATCCCATTCCTAACCCATAGGGTTCAATATGATGTTGGTCCACCTTTTGCTGCTATTACAGCTTCAACTCTTCTGGGAAGGCTGTCCACAAGATTGGGGAGTGTGTTTATAGGAATTTTAGATCATTCTTCCAAAAGTGCATTGGTGAGGTCACACACTGATGCTGGTCGAGAAGGCCTGTCTTTGGTCTCTGTTCTAATTCATCCCATAGGTGTTCTATCGGGTTCAGGTCAGGACTTTGTGCAGGCCAGTCAAGTTCATCCACACCAGACTCTGTCATCCATTTTTATGGACCTTATTTTGTGCACTGGTGCACAGTCATGTTGGCAGAGGAAGGGGCCCGCTCCAAACTGTTCCCACAAGGTTGGAAGCATGTTTTGGCATCCTGGAGCATTCAAAATTCTTTTCACTGGAACTAAGGGGCCAAGCCCAACTACTGAAAAACAACTCCACATCATAATTCCTCCTCCACCAAATTTCACACTGGACACAATGCAGTCCAAAATGTAGTGTTCTCCTGGCAACTTCCAAACCCAGACTCATCCATCAGACTCCCAGATGGAAAAACATGATTCATCACTGCTCTAGTCCAGTGGCGACGTGTTTTACACCACTGCATCCAACGCTTTGCATTGGACTTGGTGAAGTATGGCTTAGATTCAGCTGCTCGGCCATAGAAACCCATTCCATGAAGCTCTCTGTGTACTTTGCGTGGGCTACTTGGAAGGTCACATGAAGTTTGGAGCTCTATAGCTACTGACTGTGCAGAAAGTCGGCGACCTCTTTGCACTATTCGCTTCAGCATCCACTGACTCCTCTCTGTCGGTTTACGGGGCCTACCATTTTGTGGCTGAGTTGCTGTTGTTCCCAAACTTTTCCATTTTTATATAATAAAGCCCACAGTTGACTTTGGAATATTTAGGAACGAGGAAATTTCACGACTGGATTTGTGGCACCGGTGGCATCTTATGACGGTTCCACGCTGGAAATCACTGAGCACCTGAGAGCGACCCATTTTTTCACAAATGTTTGTAGACACAGTCTCCATGCCTAAGTGCTTGGTTTTATACACCTGTGGCCGGGACAAGTGATTAGGACACCTAATTGTGATCATTCAGATGGGTGACCAAATACTTTTGGCAATATAGTGTATTTACATAAATAATTTTGTATTCACCAAATCACTTGCATCTATCACACAATATTAACACAAAGGTAGTAACAAATCCACATTTAATATGAATAAATGTTTGATTAGATATTTTTTTGTTAGCATGAACCTGATATGAAAGGTGTTTAATAAACATGCCAAAGTGACAGTTTGCAACTTTCTTTGAATTCGAATTGATCAACACCACATGTTAAAGAAAATTATATATTTTTTATAATGTCTAATTATATCGAATAACTATTGTTTGTCACTGTCACTCACAACTGTTTTGTGCACACATACATTCCCGAATCTTGTCTATATACACAAAAGTAGTCCAAGAGGAGCAAGTAAAATGTTGTTGTTCTGATAGAATATTAAAAGCCTACTGAAATTAGATTTTCTTATTCAAACGGGGATAGCAGGTCCATTCTATGTGTAATACTTGATCTTTCGCGATATTGCCATATTTTTGCTGAAAGGATTAAGTAGAGAACATCCAGAATAAAGTTCACAACTTTTGGTCGCTAATAAAAAAGCCGTGCCTGTACCGGAAGTACAAATGTGCGCGTGACGTAACGGGTTGTGGAGCTCCTCACATCCTCACATTGTTTACAATCATGGCCACCAGCAGCGAGAGCAATTCGGACCGAGAAAGCCACGATTTCCCGATTAATTTGAGCGAGGATGAAAGATTTGTGGATGAGGATAGTGAGACTGAAGGACTAGGAAAAAAAAAAAAGACAGGGCAGTGGGAGCGATTCAGATGTTATTAGACACATTTACTAGGAAAGTTCTGGAAAATCCCTTATCTGCTTATTGTGTTACTAGTGTTTTAGTGAGATCATACAGTCGTACCTGAAAGTCTTAGGGGTGTGGCCACGGGTGTGGTGACCGCCAGTGTCTCTTAGGGAAGCCACGTTTCTGGACGAGGCGAAGCGAAGGCAGCCGATCGGGCCGGGCTGGGCTTTTTTTTTCTCCTCCATGGTGGAAGCATCCCACGTTCTGGGGCGGACGGTCAGAGGAGGCAAGAGAGTCCGCAGCTGCCTCTTTGACAGGTGCACGAGGAACGACGCAAGCTCTACTCATGTCTACGGTAACAGCCGACTTATTACCACAATTTTGTCACCGAAACCTGCCGGTTGACATGTGGTAAAGAACCATGCTCGCTTGACCGCCCTGTTCCATAGTAAAGCTTCACCTATGGGAGTGTAAACAAGGAAACACCGGCTGTGTTTGTGTTGCTAAAGGCAGCTGCAATACACCGCATCCCACCTACATCTTTCTTCTTTGACGTCTCCATTATTAATTGAACACATTGCAAAAGATTCAGCAACACAGATGTCCAGAATACTGTGTAATTATGCGATTAAAGCAGACGACTTATAGCTGGGATCGGGCTGGAGCAAAATGTCTGCTACAATCCGTGACGTCACGCGCACGCGTCATCATACCGCAACGTTTTAACTTTGTGCGAAATTTAAAATTGCGATGTAGTAAACTAAAAAGGCTGTATTGGCATGTGTTGCAATGTTAAGATTTCACCATTGATGTATAAACTATCAGACTGCGTGGTCGGTAGTAGTGGGTTGTAGTCGGCCTTTAAATTAGCGACCTCTAGGCACCGACTTAAAGAAGCCACTATTGGTGTGACGTCATCGACAAGACTTGAAACAATTTCCCAGCAGAGACCGTTTGGATAAAGTCATATAAAACTATTACTTTGATTTATCAATTGCATGTATTTGTCACCCTCAATGATTACTTCAAAACTAATATACTGTACAACCCCTGGAAAATATTATGGTATCACCAGTCTTGAAGGATGTTCATTTAGTGGTTTAGTAGAAAATAGACATGACACACAACGATAGTCATTTCAAATGTCATCTCTCCGGATTTAAGAAACAAATAAATCAAGAATATAAATTGTGGTGGTCAGTTACAGTTTCAATTTTAGATCAAGCAGTGTAAACAACTTGTAAATTCACTCAATTCTGAGCCCAAAAAATTATGGAATTATGAAAAACAAACAAACAAACAAAAAATACTGCAACACAACACGACTATTACTTTGCTGCACTTTTTTGGCTTTTATAACAGCTTGTGGTCTTCTATGCATGGACTTAACGAGTGACAAGCAGTACTCTTCATCAATCTTTCTGTAAATTTCTCTGCTTGCTGTTGTCAGATCAGCTTTGTAGTTTGGAGTCTTTTCGTGGACCGTTTTCTTCAATTTCTACCACAAATTTTCAACTGGATTGAGATCCAGACTATTCGCAGGCTATGATATTGACATCATGTTTCTTTCTTCAAGGAAAGTCAGTTGTTGCTCTATGACAAAATGCATTTTCATCTTGAAAATGATATCATAATCCCCAAACATCCTTTCAATTGAACCTTCCATGTTGTTTGTACCAGATTTCAGTCACAGCTCACTGTGAACAATCAACATCGTTTGCAACATTGCGTGTACCTTCTTGAGGAAGTTTGATAATCTCCTCCTTTGTTTAAGTTAACATCTCTTGCGTTGGAGCCATGATTCATATAAATCAACCTGGTGCAACAGCCCTCCAAGGAGTGAACACTCCTTTTTAACTGCGGACTAACTAACACATTTAATCTAATGCGGATGTTAGCTTTGGAAATAAAAATTAAATGGTTGATTCCATAATTGTTTCCTCAGATTTGAGTGATTCCATAATTTGTTCACTCAGCTTGATCCAAAAATTAAACTGTTACTGACTACCTAATTTATATTCTAATTTAGTTTTATGTTTCTTGAAGGTAGAAAGTGGCCATTTGTAATGACTATGCATTTTTTAAATAGTTTTGTGTCATGTCTGTTATCGGCTCCTTTTCAAAATAAAACAAAAAAAACAGCTGAAAGAACATTTTTCCAGGGGGTCTAGGTAACATTATAAGCGGAAAATAAATATAAAACATCCCCAATTCCAGACTTCCCTGCTCTTCCATAACCTCTTCCATAGACACCCAAGTCATAGTTTCCTCACACTCTTTTAGCCTGTCCTCAAGCATCTTGAAGAAAATACTAGCAGCTTACATTTTTTCCGCTTTTTTTCTCTGTTCTTCCGCAGTTTCTGAATCAGTCTTTCTTCACTCCAAATTGCTACTCATTTTTGGGATCGCATTTGACTCCAATCAATCAATCAATGTTTACTTATATAGCCCTAAATCACTAGTGTCTCAAAGAGCTGCACAAACCACAACACAAACCATTACGACATCCTCGGTAGGCCCACATAAGGGCAAGGAAAACTCACACCCAGTGCGACGTCGGTGAAGATGATGACTATGAGAAATCTTGGAGAGGACGAAAGCAATGGATGTCCAGCGGGTCTAACATGATACTGTGAAAGTTCAATCCATAATGGTATTTAAAATGTTTTCTATAGAAATATCCACTAAAATCCTGGTTTTTGAAGTCAGAATCATTAAAATTATATCTGCAAATTGTACTCCTCTTTGCTAGGGCCGTCCAATTTTTTTGTCAGGGGGGATCCACACGCATAATCCCATCATTTGAAAATGACTGCAGGCTAATCTTTCTTTGCCTGCACTGCTACAACCTGGGACAGTACATCTGTCAGACATATTTGATATTTCCTTCAAATTCTGTATGAAAATAACAAATTCTGGATGAAGATGCTACAATACCAAAATATACTACACAATATGACATTGCGTCCAGTATTTTGTAGGTGACGTCAGCAGGCTTTTAACTCGATGTTTGGAGTTAAAAGTGGGCTTTCCAAAATGTGCTAAATTCAATAAAACACGCCTAAAATCCCTACTGTGTCTAGTTTGGGGGATTCTACCTGTAGACTTATGTTTTAGGTAAATATATGTGAAATAAGTGCCAATGTTATCAGCATTAGAAGGGCCCTTTAATGTTTCAAACAGTCACTTTAAGTGCGTTTATATTCCGTTCTTTTTTTTTAAATTTCTTGTTCATGCAAGTGTTGTGTTTCCCTCTTGTTTTCATGTGTTATTATATTTTTTTGCCTTTTGGTCCGGGACCCTTTGGGACTGTGTGACAAGGGGTGGCACTTTCGTGACCTCTGTGGTGCTTTTTTTGTGGACTTTTGGATCTGCCTCCCGGGAGCCTTTTGGCCATGGAGACCAGCTGCTGGGTGTCTGCCACATCGGAGTCGGTTTGGAGGGACTGGAGGAGATGCGGATGAGGGGACAGGGCTGCGGAGCTGGCACTGAGCGCTGGGACGGAGAGGCTTCGCGGTGTCTTGGCTGAGTGAGCAGGTGTCGGACACGTCAGTCTCCTTGGACGTATCATCGCTCATCCATGCGGACTGGACACTGGCCAAGAGTGGAGTCGGCTGTCTTGGTTGCTTTGATGGGTCTGCTCCTGTCTTTGGCCATGCTCCCTCCACCCTAGCGGATGATGGCGTGGAACACCGCAGAGGCCACCGCAGTGGATATGTTTCTTTTACTTTTTATTCATAGCTGTATGTAGAAGTGTCTGGTTGTATCTTCTGCTTTAATGTCTTTAATGTCCTCTGTGTTCTTTGATGTTTGATGTTTCCCTCTTACACACATGTAAGAGGGATGTGTACTATGGCAATGAATTGTTGTTTTTTTCCCTTGGCCTCAGTCTGCACCCCCTCTCCAGGGCCCAGGCTAAGACTGATTTTTTAAATCTTTTTTTAATCTTCTATTTTTTTTCTCCCATTCCCTCCCCCCCTGTTTACCTGTATCTCATCTTTTTTGTAAGGGGCGCTGGAAGCCGGCCGATCCGTCAGCGATCCTGTTCTGTCTCCCTGTAATGTTTGTTTGATCTTGAATGGGATTGTGCTGAAAAAGTAATTTACCCTGAAGGAACTCTCCTGACAGAATAAATAAAGTACTATCTAATCTAAATGAAATTCGATTACAAAATAGATTAAAAACAAATTATATCTAATAGTGATTATTCAAAATGAATCCACAGCAATTCGGAGATGGATCTGATTAAATATTGTAATCATTGGACAGCACTCATTTTCAGTCAAGCTTGTTTTAGCTTTACTGGTTGTTTCCTTCCCGTGCCTTTCTCCTGTAAAATAGATTCTCAGAAACTCACGTCACTCTCACAGTAGCATTTGTTTGTGTGCCCAGGGCTAATTCAGAAGCAACGTCATCGTTTCAAGGCTCTCGGCGTCTCCCTCTCCCCACAAAAGACTTCAGTAATTGCAGTCACAGATAAGAATCATCATCATTTAGTTATTTTGGTATGCTGGCTCCGTCACTGTGTGTGTGTGTGTGTGTGTGTGTGTGTGTTTGTGTCTGAGAGAGAAAGTATGTGGCCTTTTCAACATCATTAGCGGTTTGTGTGCCGTGATCTTGACAGACAGCTTTGTCTAGCCGTTGATAGGGACTTTTGTTTAATTACATGCTCCATCTTTATCTCACTCCAGTCCAGAGGGGGTTGAGAGTGAGACACCTACAGGGACAGCCAAGGAACAAGGAAGATGTCAATAATCATCTTGCCTCGTCCCCCAACCCCCTGGGCATGTCATCTATATCTCTTTGGAGGCTGCATAGATAATGATTACCAACCTCACGCCGTATCAGCTGGAGACATTTTGAATGCCCGCAGGCGAGGTGCAGAATTACTCACATGTCAGGTGTCATCATGAGATGTGATGTCGGAGCATAAAGGTAGAAGGACACAAACCTCAAATCTCTTCCGTTATTTGTGGAAAGCGCATATGGTTGTCACTTTTGACCAGCAGAAAATAACCTTGCCGCACTCTGTGGGGAACATGCCGATAGACAAGTCAGATTGCAAATATAATTGGCTACATTATCAGCAGGTGGATCAGGCAGAGTGTTAATAAGCCTGAAGGAGAGGTTCAGATTGAGATCATGTACGCTTTGTGTTGCGTCTGTCTCTCCTCCTTCCCTCAGTAACTCCATTCTCTCCTGCTTTCTGACTTCTCCTTGAGTGAGACCTCTGTTACATGGTAACGGAATGCGGCATGCAAATGTGGCTCTATTACAGGGCTGTCAAATATGCGGCCCGGATCAGGCCCACAAACAGGTTCAATCCGGCCCACAAGATGAGTTTGCTAAGTGTAAAATTGAATTGCATTTGTAAATTAAAGAAACAGCTGTTCTAAATGTAGCAGTAGCAAATCTGTTAGGCAAGCTAATGTCACGGACTCGCATGACTGCGGTAGTTTTGACCCCAAGATTCAGGAGACAAGAGACCTGCAGGTAAGCCACAGCTTTAATTATATTCAACCGAGAGACGAGCAGGCATGCACACAGCATGCAGCTAAAAGTCAATCAATCAATCAATCAATAGAATTTAATTTATATAGCCCTAAATCACAAGTGTTTCAAAGGGTTGCACAAACCACAACGACATCCTCGATAGAGCCCACATAAGGGCAAGGAAAAACTCACCCCAGTGGGACGTCAGTGACAGTGACAATAATGACTATGAGAAACCTTGGAGAGGACCGCATATGTGGGCAACCCCCACCCCCTAAGGGACCGAAAGCAATGGATGTTGAGCGGGTCTAACATGATATTGTGAAAGTCCAATCCATAATGGATCTAAAATAACGGTGAGAGTCCAGTCCAAAGTGGATCCAATATAGTAGCGAGAGTCCCGTCCAAAGTGGAGCCAGCAGGAAACCATCCCAAGCGTAGGCGGATCAGCAGCGCAGAGATGTGCCCAACCGATACACAGGCGAGCGGTCCATCCTGGGTCCTGACTCTGGACAGCCAGTACTTCATCCATGGCCAAGGGAGAGGGGGACAGAAGAGAAAAAGAAAAGAAATGGCAAATCAAATGTTCTAAAAAAGGGGTCTATTTAAAGGGTAGAGTATACAAATGAGTTTTAAGATGAGACTTAAATGCTTCTACTGAGGTAGCATCTTGAACTGTTACCGGGAGGGCATTCCAGAGTACTGGAGCCCAAATGGAAAACGCTCTATAGCGCTCAGACTTTTTTTGGGCTTTGGGAATCACTAATAAGCCGGAGTCCTTTGAACGCAGATTTCTTGCCGGGACATATGGTACAATACAATCGGCAAGATAGGCTGGAGCTAGACCGTGTAGTATTTTATACGTAAGTAGTAAAACCTTAAAGTCACATCTTAAGTGCACAGGAAGCCAGTGCAGGTGAGTTAGTATTGGCGTAATATGATCAAACTTTCTTGTTCTTGTCAAGAGTCTTGCAGCCGCATTTTGTACCAACTGTAATCTTTTAATGCTAGACATGGGGAGACAGAAAAATAATATGTTACAGTAATCGAGACGAGACGTAACAAACGCATGGATAATGATCTCGGCGTCGCTAGTGGACAAACTGGAGCAACTTTTAGCGATATTACGGAGATGAAAAAAGGCCGTTTTAGTAACGCTTTTAATGTGTGACTCATCACTGATGTGTGACTCATTACTCAGTAACATTTACAATCCTCGAGCCCTGACTGGAGGGCGAGGCAGGCATAAATAACATCAATCAATCAATCAATTAATCAAAGTTTATTTATATAGCCCTTAATCACAAGTGTCTCAAAGGGCTGAACACGCCACAACAAGATGCTCGGCTCAGATCCCACATCAGGGCAAGAAAAAACTCAACCCAATGGGATTACAATGAGAAACCTTGAAGCCAAACCCACCCCCCTTCCCCCCACCCCCACCACTCCCCCCGTCCTGTTGGAAATGACCAGAATCTCTTTCAATATGATTCTGGTGCATGAAAACTTTTAAAATAGCTTCTGTAGGCAGAATAAAGAATTGATTAAAAAAATGGTATACTGTAGTTAGTGTTTTGATAAATATCACTACGTGCCATGATTGCACATGACAGTTTTGGCTTTGTTTGCTATTTTTCAGAGTTTTCTATCATTTCCTGTCCTGGTGCTTCTATTTTGATTTCTTTGTCTTCTTTGCTCTGCATCCTGTGGTCCAAACCAACAACACCAACACCAGAACATAAGTCTATAATCTGTGTGTCGTTGTGTCCACTGAGCAGTTTTTGTCGCAAAATCCATTTCTTGCATGTGCCAATGCTATTCATGCTCTAGGGAAAGGGTACTCCATTAATCATTTTTATAGGCCACCTGGGTATGACTGGGCATACCAACACAATTCTGACATCACATGTGCCCCCTCCCAGGAACACAGAGAAGCTTCAGGGGGATTTTGTCTTGAGAGACAAATGACTTCAGATGAGGTGCTTGGCAGGTCAGGTTGCAAATCCAAAGGATGTTGACCAAAAGTAAACTTTGCATTGTCAGAAGCCTGGTCAAATTGAATATTCATGAAGTGGATTTTTTGGGCCTTTCTCATGTGGATCTGTAATGATGCTTTATTGTTGTTTCCTTGCTCTTTTGCAGGCCAAGGTCAATGTGAATCAATTATGATGACAGATCATTGATCATCTGAGTGCTCTGTCCTTGCAATGGCAATAGAAAGACTCTCACAGTGCCTCATTAATATTTCATTCATTTTGTATTGATCTGGCCAAAACAAAACAGCTTTGGTAAAATGCTTGCATCATCGTGATATTGCAAAAACAAAGCGTTTTTGGTCATTGACCTGGCATTGCAATAAATCAGGTCCATTCTGAATGCTTGGTGTTTTGATCATCAGTAAGTTAAGTCGGATCATAGACTAACTGTAGGGACAAAAGAAAATCAGTTTGTTTGTTTAATTTATAACGTATACACTCAGTTTGCCAACTGTGAGTGTTAGCCTTCGTGGGTCACACATATTGTCATCTTGACTATTTATAGCTTGCTGAGTTGCTATTTTGTTAAAGACTGAGCTCAGTGTCTCCGTGAAACTAATGATGATTTATGATACCCAGATACAAGCAGACGGCTTTGATTAATTGACATATCATCCACTTAAGAGCTTACAACATTTATAGCCTCCTTACGTTGATGTACGACTCATATTGCATGTGCTTTTCCTTTCCTAGGTACAACAAGACCGCCCAGAGTTGGAGAAATTTCTGGGATCGATTATAACTTTGTCTCCATCGAGGAGTTTTTTTCTCTGGAGGAATCAGGAGCACTGCTTGAGAGTGGGAAGTTTAAAGGTACACACCTACAAGATCTATTCAATTAATCATTGTTGCACATGTTCTCACAAGGATTTAGTTGGTAATCTCATAATTGCACTCAAAATGATTCCCCACTCATAAATGATCACTCTCTTTTTCTAAGTTGCAATAAAACAAAACATACTAGCTAGACTTTGACATATGTCAGAAGTTGTGCATTTTAAGGATAAATAAAATTTACGATGGGGTTTAAATCATACTTGCCAACCTTGAGACCTCCGAATTCGGGAGATCGGGGAGGGTGGGGGGCGGGGTTTGGTGGTAGCGGGAGTGTATATTGTAGCGTCCCGGAAGGGTAAATGCTGCAAGGGGTTTTGGATATTTGGTCTGTTGTGTTTATGTTGTGTTACGGTGCACATGTTCTCCCAAAATGTGTTTGTCATTCTTGTTTGGTGTTGGTTCAGAGTGTGGTGCATATTTGTAACAGTGTTAAAGTTGTTTATACGGCCACCCTCAGTGTGACCTGTATGGCTGTTGATCAAGTATGCCTTGCAATCACTTGTGTGTGTGTAAAAGCCGCATATATTATGTGATTGGGCCAACACGCTGTTTGTTTGAAGGAAAAGCGGACGTGACGACAGGTTGTTGAGGACGCCAAAGCAGTGCCTTTAAGGCACGCCCCCAATATTGTTGTACGGGTGGAAATCGGAAGAAATTCGGGAGAATGCTGGCCCCGGGAGATTTTCGGGAGGGGCGCTGACATTTGGGAGTCTCCCGGAACAATCGGGAGGGTTGGCAAGTATGGGTTGAATAATTTTGAGTGCAATTGTAACATTGGCATTGTGGCATTTTATTTCACAAATTTCATAAGGATTATTGAATAACATTATCTAGTCATTTAATGCTAGGAAATCACCTATTTGTCAATCTGTGTTTTGTAAACAAAACAAAACAAAAAAATCATATCATGCCTATTTAGGGAACAAAACATATACAGTATTCTCTTGATTAGGTGGACTTGAGCTATTTTTTTTAAGCATTAGCTAAACACTGGCAAGTTAAATATCATTCAAATGCCATCCACATCTGTGTAGTGTAGTCTTACATACATTTATGCTCGTATCAAACTGTGATATTTCCCATAAAAAAAAAAAATTACTATTTTAAAATTATGACACTGGGAATGTCTGGCAGAGTCTCCTGTCAGAGAGAGTTTCTATTCCCACCGCGGGAAAAACTTTGAACATGTCACGAGGGAGGTGCTGGATATTGAGTCCGAGTGGACCATGTTCTGCACCTCTATTGTCGAGGCGGCTGACTGGAGCTGTGGCCGCAAGGTAGTTGGTGCCTGTCGTGGCGGTAATCCTCGAACCCGTTGGTGGATACCGGCGGTGAGGGATGCCGTCAAGCTAAAGAAGGAGTCCTATTGGGTTCTTTTGGCTCATAGGACTCCGGAGGCAGTGGACAGGTACCGACAGGCCAAGCGGTGTGCAGCTTCAGCGGTCGCAGAGGCAAAAACTCGGACATGGGAGGAGTTTGGAGAAGCCATGGAAAACGACTTCTGGACGGCTTCGAAGCGATTATGGACCACCAACCGCCGCCTCAGGAAGGGGAAGCAGTGCACTGTCAACACCATGTATGGTGCGGATGGTGTTCTGCTGACCTTGACTGCGGATGTTGTGGATCGGTGGAAGGAATACTTCGAAGACCTCCTCAATCCCACCAACACGTCTTCCTATGACAAAGCACTGCGTGGGGAATCTGTGGTGGGCGCCTATTTCTGGGGCTGATGTTGCAGAGGTAGTTCAAAATCTCCTCGGTGGCAAGGCCCCGGGGTTGGATGAGATCTGCCCGGAGTTCCTTAAGGCTGTGGATGCTGGTCTGGTTGACAAGACTCTGCAGCATGGCATGGACATCGGGGACGGTACCTCTGGATTGGCAGACCGGGGTGGTGGTCCCTCTCTTTAAGAAGGGGGACTGGAGGGTATGTTCCAACTATCGTGGGATCACACTCCTCCCGGTAAGGTCTATTCAGGTGTACTGGAGAGGAGGCTACGCCGGATAGTCGAGCCTCGGATTCAGGAGGAACAGTGTGGTTTTCGTCCTGGTCGTGGAACTCTGGACCAGCTCTATACTCTCGGCGGGGTCCTTGAGGGTGCATGGGAGTTTGCCCAACCAGTCTATATGTGTTTTGTGGACTCGGAGAAGGCATTCGACCGTGTCCCCCGAGAAGTCCTGTGGGGAGTGCTCAGAGAGTATGGGGTATCGGACTGTCTGATGGTGGCGGTTCGCTCCCTGTACGATCAGTGTCAGTGCTTGGTCCGCATTGCCGGCAGTAAGTCGGACATGTTTCCAGTGAAGGTTGGACTCCGCCAAGGCTGCCCTTTGTCACCGCTTCTGTTTATAACTTTTGTGGACAGAATTTCTAGGCGCAGTCAAGGCGTTGAGGGGTTCCAGTTTGGTGGCCACGGGATTAGGTATCTGCTTTTTGCAGATGATGTGGTCCTGATGGCTTCATCTGGCCGGGATCTTCAGCTCTCACTGGATCAGTTCGCAGCCGAGTGTGAAGCGACCGGAATGAGAATAAGCACCTCCAAGTCCGAGTCCATGGTTCTCGCCCGGAAAAGGGTGGAGTGCAATCTCCGGGTTGGGGAGGAGACCCTGCCCCAAGTGGAGGAGTTTAAGTACCTCGAAGTCTTGTTCACGAGTGAGGGAAAAATGGATAGTGAGATTGACAGGCGGATCGGTGCAGCGTCCTCAGTAATGCGGACGTTGTATCCATCCGTTGTGGTGAAGAAGGAGCTGAGTCTGAAGGCAAAGTTCTCAATTTACCGATCGATATACGTTCCCATCCTCACCTATGGTCATGAGCTTTTGGTCATGACCGAAAGGACAAGATAACGGTACAAGCGGCCGAAATGAGTTTCCTCCGCCGGGTGGCGGGGCTCTCCCTTAGAGATAGGGGGAGAAGCTTTGCCATCCGGGAGGAACTCAAAGTAAAGCCGCTGCTCCTCCACATCGAGAGGAGCCAGATGCGGTGGTTCGGGCATCTGGTCAGGATGCCACCTGAACGTCTCCCTAGGGAGGTGTTTAGGGCACATCCAACCGGTAGGAGGCCACGGGGAAGACCCAGGACACGTTGGGAAGAGTATCTCTCCCGGCTGGCCTGGGAACTCTTCGGAATCCCCCGGGAAGAGCTGGACGAAGTGACTGGGGAGAGGAAAGTCTGGGCTTCCCTGCGTA
Source organism: Nerophis ophidion (assembly GCF_033978795.1). Taxonomy (NCBI): domain Eukaryota; kingdom Metazoa; phylum Chordata; class Actinopteri; order Syngnathiformes; family Syngnathidae; genus Nerophis; species Nerophis ophidion. The sequence continues at coordinate 49,641,827 of NC_084616.1, forward strand.
GGCTGCTGCCCCTGCTACCCGACCAAGGATAAGCGGAAGATGATGGATGGATGGATGGATGAATGGATGAACACTGGAAGACTGATCTGTTGAATATGTTTCTTCAACCAGGAAATAGAAAATAGTTTCAATTTGTTTGTCCGAGTTTAGCTTGGTTTGTTTTAGCTTAATTTAGCATAGCATAGCATAGCATAGCATAGTTAACTTTATTTTAGATAAATTTAAAGACTCTTAAAAGGTAAGATACAGTTAAACATTACAGTGCTCAAAAGACTCATTAATAATATTGATCCTAAACAGCAAGTAACCCTGCATACCTTCTAATAGACAATTATATCTTATTTATCAAAAAACATGCTCAATCTACTAAACTAGGCTAATCCGCCCTGGCTTTATATTTAGCATTACACATAATTCAGCATGAGAAGGATTTTATCTCTGCTCACAGAAAGATAAAAAAAATGCTAGATTATTCAAATTGGTTTCTGTTAAAACTTAGATTACAGTCTACTGTACATAACTAAAATTAATGAGACATGCAGCTTGAAAGGCATATCTCAATACACAGACGTCCCATAGGTCCCACTTCCAGTTAGGGTCAGAATGCTGTGTCTGATTAAAACGGCTGCATGCATTAGCATCCATTATTAATGCGAGTTTAATGGGAGCAATATTCTGTGTCCTCGTACCTGCCTCACATGTGACATTGACAGACACACCGCGTCAGCAAAGTAAGATGTGGATGATTATGTTGCCTTGTGCATTAAAATGAGTTTTCTTCATGAGCTGATTGATGTTGCATATACTGTATTTATAAATATTCTGCATGCTGTGCTAGTTAACATGTAAATATCCTATTTCCTGTATTTGCAAAATAAATCAGCATTGGTCGATTATACTCAGTGAATGCAGATCAGGGCGCAACTACATACTTTTTAAGGGGTATGCAAACACATCACAGTGCTGCATAGTGCATACCGTCTCTTTGCACCACTGAAGCAGATGACACTCAATCTTTTCTTTCTTTGTCTCAGGGAATTACTACGGCACACCTCGGCCAGTCCACATCAGCCCAGAGAGCCCCCCCATCACCTACCAGGAACACCGCAACCTGCTCAGAAACTTTCGCACACGCAGCAAGTCGCTCAGCAGCCTGGAGAAAGCTGCGGCGGAAGTAGAAAATGGCGAGGACGACCTGGGCCTCTCAGGCAAGTATCAGCAACTCTCACACTTTAAGTTCAGCCCTGCACTAAAGCCAAGACGTGAACAGCGCATCCGTAGGTTCGATGTGTGTTTTAAATTAAATCAATCAATCATTGGTGTGATTGGTATGCTTCAAAGTCTCAGTGAGGTTGTGGCTTTATTGATTGCTGGACCACTTCCAAAGCAAAGTCAGAATGCCTGTGGGGCAAGTAGGCATGAGGGTAATCATGTGACCACTTACAGAAAAAAGGGCAAGGGGGAAATCAAATGAAAAGTCACCTTAAGAGGTAGCAGATTAGATAAGATCCTTTTCAAACACAGAATATATTGCTGTTTTTTCCCCTGTTTTACAGTTTAGGGCCTATCAGTCATCTCAGTTTCAGTTTTGCAAAATATATATCTCCGGCTTTCTCCCACCCCTGAAAAAATGCACCTGGGGATAGGTTGATTGGCAACAGTAAATTGGCCCTAGTGTGTGAATGTGAGTGTGACTGTTGTCTGTCTATCTGTGTTGGCCCTGCAACGAGATAGGCTCCAGCACCCCCCGCGAACCCGAAAGGGACAAGCGGTATAAAATGGATGGATGGATATCTATGTCGGATGTGGTAAGAGTAAACACACTTTTTTTTTAAGTCCCTTGTTTTGTGCGATGAACAGATTTCCATGAAGCAGGATAATTATGAATGAATCGAGCATAAAAACTGTTTGCAACCTTCAAAATATTTATTTTTACATTATTAAAGCCTTCCACACATAAAATAACACTCGTAAAAAGTAGTCACAGTTACACTCTTTTCACCCAATATAGTAGTCGTCAGTCTCTTCTCTTGGAGGCTACAGTACTCAGTACTCAGTACTATAGTAGCCCGGAGAGTCCTTCAAGTGTCATTGCTATGGCCGTCACCCGGCCACTACAGGACGTGGGAAACACTTTGTCACATCCTGAGTAATTTTGCTCAGTTAGAACTGGACTTCTCTGAGTGAAACCACCAGCGTGTGTTCTGCAAAAACTTGGTTGCCTAGACAGTCGCAACTACGGTTAGTTAGTTAGCTTTGATGTTGGCATTCTGTGTTGTTAGCATCATATGTCTGCATTGTCATTCCACATTGCTCAAGCCAAAGGTGCAATATTGATGCCGAAGAAAGTGAATCAAAAGAGTTAAATTCCACTTTGGACAGCTGTTGATAGCTGATAGCAGTCTCAGTTAGTCTGATATGCCACACCAAATGGCCGATGCTATCTCCAGCTGTGTGAAATCACTCTCGTCAAAAGCTTACCAATGTGGAGATGGGTTGTGTTGAAGATGAAATTCATCAAAAAGTTGTCTTGCCAAAATGTGGTCATCATGAGATTGCCGCGGTGAAGAAAGTGTAGTGCCAAGGTGGAAATAGAAACGGTAGTAATGTTTAGAGAATTTTTGTCAATCGGCGTTACATAACACTAAGAGAAAATAGGACAAATTCTGAATTATAATAGAAATAATACATAAACACAACTTAATTTAGGCCAAAAACTTTAACGGCACGGTGGGAGAAGGAGACGACACGGAGGCAGCGTCCATCCATCCATCCATTTTCTACAGCTTATTCCCTTTGGGGTCGCGGTTGCCTATCTCAGCTACAATCGGGCGGAAGGCGGGGTACACCCTGGACAAGTCGCCACCTCATTGCAGGGCCAACACAGATAGACAGACAACATTCACACCCACATTCACACACTAGGGCAAATTTAGTGTCGCCAATCAACCAATCCCCAGGTGCATGTCTTTGGAAGTGGGAGGAAGCCGGAGTACCCGGAGGGAACCCACACATTCACGGGGAAAACATGCAAACTCCACACAGAAATATCCCGAGCCCGGGATTGAACCCCAGACTACTAAGGACCTTTGTATTGTGAGGCAGATGCACTAACCGCTCTAGCTTGCAGCGTGTTTATTAAAATACATATATATATATATATATATATATATATATATATATATATATATATATATATATATATATATATATATATATGTGTGTGTGTGTGTTTGAAGTGTGTGATTAACCGAAATGTATATGGTGTGACTATGTGTAGCAAGTTTGTGAGTGTTACCAGTTGGTGTTGAAGGTGTGTGTTGAGAATGGTGCGGAAGTCCAGAAAGAGCAATGCAGGCTCGGAGGTCCAGGGACAGGCAGGAGGTCAGGGGCTGGAGCGAGGCGTCAAGGTCCAAAGGCAGGTGTGAGGTCGAGATCCAGGAAGGCAGCGGAGAGTCCAGAGGGGATCCAGGGAGACAAGACACACAGCTTGAAACAAGGGGATGACGAAGGGTTGCTGGATGATGACACAAGACAAGACACAGTGAGCATGAAACAAAGAGCAAGGAAGCACATGAGCAAAGAAACGAGAGACGTGAGAAGCTCACTGAACAAGTACAAACCCCGTTTCCATATGAGTTGGGAAATTGTATTAGATGTAAATATAAACGGAATACAATGATTTGCAAATCATTTTCAACCCATATTCAGTTGAATATGCTACAAAGACAACATATTTGATGTTAAAACTGATAAACATTTTTTTTTTTTTTTTGCAAACAAATCATTTACTTTAGAATTTGATGCCAGCAACACGTGACAAAGAAGTTGGGAAAGGTGGCAATTAGTACTGATAAAGTTGAGGAATGCTCATCAAACACTTATTTGGAACATCCCACGGGTGTGCAGGCTAATTGGGAACAGGTGGGTGCCATGATTGGGTATAAAAGCAGCTTTCATGAAATGCTAAGTAATTCACAAACAAGGATGGGGCGAGGGTCACCAATTTGTAAGCAAATTGTCGAACAGTTTTAGAACAACATTTCTCAACGAGCTATTGCAAGGAATTTAGGGATTTTACCATCTACGGACCGTAAAATTATTTAAAGGTTCAGAGACTCAGAGAAATCACTGCACGTAAGCGATGATGTTACGGACCTTTGATCCCTCAGGTGGTACTGCATCAAAAACCGACATCAGTGTGTAAAGGATATCACCACATGGGCTCAGGAACACTTCATAAAACCACTATCAGTAACTACAGTTGTTCGCTACATCTGTAAGTGCAAGTTAAAACTCTACTATGCAAAGCGAAAGCCATTTATCAACAACACCCAGGAACGCCGCCGGCTTCGCTGGGCCCAAGCTCATCTAAGATGGACTGATGCAAAGTGGAAAAGTGTTCTGTGGTCTGACAAGTCCACATTTCAAATTATATTTGGAAACTGTGGACGTGGTGTCCTACGGAACAAAGAGGAAAATAACCATCTGGATTGTTATAGGCGCAAAGTTCAAAAGCCAGCATCTGTGATGGAATGGGGGTGTATTAGTGCCCAAGGCATGGGTAACTTACACATCTGTGAAGGCACCATTAATGCTGAATGGTCCATACAGGTTTTGGAGCAACATATGACGTCATCCAAGCAACATTATCATGGACGCCCCTGATTATTTCAGCAAAACAATGCCAAGCCACGTGTTACAACAGCGTGGCTTCATAGTAAAAGAGTGCGGGTACTTTCCTGGCCCGCTTGCAGTCCAGACATGTCTCCCATCGAAAATGTGTGGCGCATTATGAAGCGTAAAATACAACAGCAGAGACCCCAGATTGTTGAAAGCTCTACATAAAATAAGAATGGGAAAATAATTCCACTTTCAAAGCTTCAACAATTAGTTTCCTCAGTTCCCAAAGGTTTAGTGAGTGTTGTTAAAAGAAAATGTGATGTAACACAGTGGTGAACAAGCCCTTTCCCAACTACTTTGGCACGTGTTGCGGCCACGACATTCTAAATTAATTATCATTTGCAAAAAAAAAATAAAGTTTTTGAGTTCGAACATCAAACATCTTGTCTTTGTAGTGTATTCAATTGAATATGGGTTGAAAAGGATTTGCAAATCATTTTATTCCGTTCATATTTACGTCTAACACAATTTCCCAACTCATATGGAAACGGGGTTTGAACAAGTAGCTACGTTCTGGCGCTGGAACGCAGGACACGCTGGCTTTTAAAGGCAGGAGACTCATCAGTGTCGAGTGTGTTGATTGCTGAGCGACTGCGCGGCTGCAGCAGGACAGGAACGGTCGTGGGCGTGTCCGGAGGTACGCTCCATGGAGCGCACCGCAGAGTGAGACGCGGCAGGTGTTTGAATCGTTACAAAAACATGTAGCATATGCGTTTTTGATTAAAAAATATATTCATATATTATTATATCTGCGATGTGGTGAAGCTGCGACATTCGAAGTGTGATGTAGCAAGGGATTACCACCTTTAGTACAACTGTATGATAAGCCACCAGAGAGCCAAGTAAAGCTGTAGCAAACAGTAACAGCTCAATCTGTCACATCCTTGTGACTATTTTGGACCTGACTTGTTTCTTACCATTTGTGTGGTGTTTAAGTTACTGTCCAATACTCTTATTTTGTAGTTTCACTTCCACTGTCTGTCCACTGAGTGCTTGTTCCCACACCTGTCATTTAGTTTTCTTGAGAGCGAAGCTATATTGTGTATGAGCATGTGATGTAAACAAAGTTGTGCAAGCACACAGTCATTGTGAGTCTGCTTTTTGGTATAACAAGAGTGACAGCACTTTGATGAGGAAGGTGGATAACACTATTGAATTAAAGAAAAAAGTACAGATGTGGTATACTGTGGATACTTGGTTCATATGATTTGGTTTTCAACAGACCCTTTGAGATGAATTAATAACCACTGTATATCCATGATACCTGAGAGTGGCACAATCATAAAATAATGTGTGATCATTTGGTTGGCCTGAATGAAAGTTTTACAATAGAATGTACTAAACCAGTGTTTTTCAACCACTGTGTGCCGGCAGATACTGTCTGGTGTGCCGCAGGAAATTTTGCAACTTCACCTAATTGGTCCAAAAAATGTTTTTTGCAAATCAATCATTATAATCTACAAATAATGTGCCGTTGTGCTGTATTGAGCTCGGCAGGTTAACCATGTAATACTCCATATCAGTAGGTGGCAGCAGGTAGTTCATTGCTTTGCAGAAGTCGAAATGCGTCGAGGATGGTTTGCCGTGATCCCAATATGCAGAGCACAGCGGGAGACGGCATGCAAGTAAAAATAGTATGTAATGATTAAACCAAAAATGAACAAAAAGGAAAGGAGAAGGCACTGAAGCATAGGGATGACTATGCAAAACAAAAGTAAAACTGATCTAGCTACAAAGTAAACAAAAACAGAATGCTGGACGACAGCAAAGACTTACAGCGTGTGGAGCAGAGATGGCGTCCACACAGTACATCCGTACATGCCATGACAATCAACAATGTGCCCACAAAGAAGGATAGCGTACGGACAACTTAAATAGTCTTGATTGCTAACACGGAGCATACGCACAACATAAATAGTCTTGATTGCTAACACAAAGCAGGTCAGTCAATACCACTCAAAGGAAGGTGTGAAGCCGCTACAGGAAAACACCAACAAAACAGGAAGCGAGGGTCACCAAAATAACTGCGCAAGACAGGCACTAAAGTACTTCACACAGGAAAACAACAACAAACTCAAAATAAGGCACAACAACCTGGAGGAGTTTCGTTTTTTCTAACTTTTGCTGTTGGTGGTGTGCCTCCGTATTTCCTTTATTAAAAAATTGTTCCTTGGCTCAAAAAAGATTGAAAAACACTGTCCTAAACGCTGCATTTGTGTATTTTGAAAGAGTCATCCCTTTTGGCTTCTGCTGAGTCATCTTCTTGAGTAATGCTGTGCAGGATAGTGGAGTGGGTTGGTGTTGACCTGCATCCAACATCACTCAGATCCACCTTGGAGCTCACGGCTGAAAGACATCAAGGACAATTAGTCCCCCCCCCAAAAAAAAATGCTTGCTATTCTTCAGCGTGTGCTACACATGCACAGTCACACTCCTGAGAGGAGGACAAAATCAGCAGAAATGCTGACCTCAGGTCTTTTAACCCAGTGCAGAAATGCCAGCATCAGGTCATTACTGTCCTTTTGCAGCGTAGGCTGCATCTGTTTAATGACATTTCACCTTTCTTCTCATTTTCAACACATCTTCCGTTCAGAGAGACAATGCTCACCAAGTCGGCGGAGGGCATCGAGTGTCATCGAAAATGGGATGGTCTGCAATATGGGCGGAGCCAGAGGTAGAGGGATGCTGCCGGACCACTGGGAGCAGGCGTTTAGTGATCCAGGAGCGTGTCGCTACAAAGAGTGAGTGTTTGGATTTGAATTCTCAGGAAAAAACTGAAAAATACAATGAATCCATTAAAAAACATTGAGTAGCTATATCGGGATTTGTGTGGACACAAAAGCAAAGGTATGGAAACATGTAAAACCAAGGTCTTATAAAGGAGTTAACCTATGGAATAATTTAGAAATGGAACACTCAATAGAATTAAAAACATATCAAAAAATATACTATGATGACACTCACAATAATACTTTGCAGTTTGAAATAACCTTACTGACGGTGCACCTTGCTTTTTTAACGAGAGCAGCTGTTCCTCTTCCCCAAGGCTTGTTGCTGAAGTTTAAGATGAACATTTGCCAGTAGTATAACCGAAAGAGTTATACTACTGGTGGGTCGTGAGTTCCACCGCAGTTTTTTTATTATCTTGTTGTCGTTTGTTGCCGTGGTCCGAGCGTCTGGTTAACATAGCATGCTAGCTCTGTAAAGGACTTCAGCCTAGCTGGGTCAAAAAGTAAGAAATTACTGTGCTCTCTCAGCTTTATCAAGGTCACCCAATAATAATAAACTTTGTCAGAGTATTTTCTTTGAGCTCTGCACAAGAATCCAGGAAAATAAGTAACAATTCACTTGGACAACTCCCCGACTCCCCCCTCAGGAGAGCGCCAACTTGGATATTTTAGCATAAAGTTTACAATCTTCAATTATTTCAAAAGTGCTAAAGCAACTTTATACAAAGTTTGCTGTTCTTAAAGCCAATGTTTTCTTTTGTAGTATCGATAAAATACACAAATTCCCTTTTAAATTGATGTTAAACTGATATTTCTTCTGGAGGGCCAAATAATCAAATCAAACCAAATCAACTTTATTTATAAAGCACATTTAAAATTTACCACAGGGGTAGCCAATGTGCTGTACAATGGGCAGGTTAAAAGATAATACGAGGACCGAGCAAACAAGACAACACAACCAGAACATGATAAAAAAATAAATAAATAAAACATAAAAACAGGTTCACTGTAGGTGTATAATGGGGCGCCATTGCAGGGTGGATATCACTCAGTGTTAAAAGCCAAGGAATAAAAGTATGTTTTTAAGAGAGATTTAAAAACAGGAAGAGAGGAGGCTTGTCTAACACTCAGAGGTAGGTCGTTCCAGAGCACAGATTTTACAGTACGTATTATTCGCAGACGATACAAATTTATACTGTTCAGGAGATGACTTGAACATTATAGCCAATAATATTAAAGAGGAAATGGTTAAACTAAAATTGTAGTTTGATATAAATGAATTATCTTTAAATTTGGAAAAGATTAAATATATGGTATTCGGTAATAAAAGAAAGATAGAAGTTAGTTTATCCATAAACAATGTGAAAATTGAGAAGGTGTCTGAAATCAGATTTCTTTGGGTCATCTTAGATGAAAAGTTGACATGGAAAGCTCATATAATGCATGTGAAAAATAAGGTATCTAAAAGCTTATTTATTTTGAACAAGGTTAAATATAGTTTTCCATACAACACAATGAGAATGTTATATAGCTCAATTATTCTACCTTATTTCAATTATTGTGCAGAAATATGGGGAAATACATATCATAGCAACATAATGCCTTTATTTCTTTCACAGAAAAGAGCAATTCGAATCATTTTTAAAGTAGGATATAGAGACCACACAAATCCACTCTTCATCAGGTCACAATTACTAAAACTAAAAGACATTGTAGAATTTAATACTCTATTAATGACGTTCAAAGCGAGAAATAAAGTTCTTCCGAAGGACATACAAAAGTTATTTGTGTTCACATCTGAAGATGAGAACCACAGAAGGCCGTATGACTTTAAACATCCAAGAGCGCAAACAAATTTGAAACAAATGTGCTTGTCTGTTGTTGGTGTGAAAGCATGGAATTCTCTAAAGAAAGACTTAAAAAGCTTTAAGAATATCTTTGTATTTAAAAAGAGTTATAAAAAGAGAAAACTGGAATTATATCAAACTGAGTTTTGATTTAGATTGGACGTGTCATTGTGAAAATGCTTAAAGGAAAATGGAAAAGTATGTTGGAGTTTGGGTGTTGGTGGAGGGAACAGTTATAAAGTCATCTAAAATACTGTAATTTGTGTTAAAAAGGGGCAGCTAAATATAAGAATATTATTCTTCCATCTGCTCCTTTCTGATCATGGAAATGTATAAGAAAAAAAAACAAAAAAAACAATGAAAGTGTCAATTGTACGTGGCTTGTAAATATGCATTTTCATGAAAGGAATAAAAATAAATGATGATGATGATGAACAGAACATGATAAAAAATAAATAAATAAAACATAAAAACTTAAAAACAGGTTCACAGCAGGTGTATAATGGGGCGCCATTGCAGGATGGATATCACTTAGTGTTAAAAGCCAAGGAATAAAAGTATGTTTTTAAGAGAGATTTAAAAACAGGAAGAGAGGAGGCTTGTCTAACACTCAGAGGTAGGTCGTTCCAGAGCTTGGGAGCAGCAACAGCGAAAGCTCTGTCACCTCTAAACTTCATCCTTGTGTCAGGGACCGTCAGTAGCAGCTGATCGGCTGATCTTAGGGATCGAGTGGGGCAGTAAGGCTGAAGGAGGTCGGAGAGATATGTTGGCGTGAGGTTGTTTAGGCATTTAAAAGCAAATCGAAGGAGTTTAAAATTGATTCTATAACGCACATGGAGCCAGTGAAGGGACGCTAATATAGGGGTGATGTGCTCACGTCTGCGGGTCTGTGTTAGCAGACGAGCAGCAGAGTTCTGTACGGGCTGCAGGTGGGCGAGGGAGGCCTGGCTATTGCCTACATACAGGGCATTGCAGTAGTCTAAACGATTCGAGATAAAGGCGTGAATTAATTTCATGAGATCATGTCCTGACAGAAGCGGTTTCACTTTCGCTATTTGGTGTAGTTGTTGAAAGCTTTTTTGAACGACGATGCTGATTTGTTTTTCGAATTTAAAATCTGAGTCGAACTTTACCCCCAGGTTTGTGACACAGTCGCTGAGATACGGGGTCAGAGTGCCGAGGTCAACGTTGGGGGAGGGGGAGCGACTTGGACCGAACAACATAACTTCTGTTTTGTCTTCATTTAGATTCAGGAAGTAAGCTGAAAGCCAGGCTTTTATGTCGTGCGGGCAGTCAATGAGACCTTTAATTGTGTTATTTTGTGCCATGGGAAAATAGATCTGGCAATCATCGGCATAAAAATGAAATGCAATACTGTACTTCTTAAAAATAGAACCAAGGGGGAGAAGGTAAAGCGCAAATAGGATTGGGGCAAGGATTGGGGCAAGGATTGAGCCCTGGGGGACCCCATGTGGTAGAGGAGCTGTGGAAGACATAAAACTGTCTATATATTTTTACACAAAAACCCCTGTCGTCTAGGTACGACCGGAACCAAAGACAAAAACTTATTGCCCCCTTAGCCACTCAGAATTAAAACCAGTGTGTACTATTTTCTTCCAGTGCAATAGGTCCTATTTAATGTTCTACTGTCATCATCACATTTTCAGCCGTTTTCACATAAAAGGTCAGAGACAAAGCAACACACTTGGGGAGTCAGTCTTTCAGATGCTTCCCGAGTTGAATTATTCTCCTACGTTACATAACAAACATGTATTTGTTCTCCTAAATTATATTTCGTGTTACATTTCTCGAGGTTTGACTGCAAAATTACCTCCCTTCTTGGCACTCAGCATCAAGGGTTGGAATTGGGGGTTAAATCACCAAAATGATTCCCGGGCATGTCCACCGCTGCTGCTCACTACTCCCCTCACGTCCCAGGGGGTGATCAAGGGTGATGGGTCAAATGCAGAGGATAATTTCACCACACCTAGTGTGTGTGTGACAATCATCGGTACTTTAACTTTAACGAGTTTCAATACAGTAAATATTTCTCTTAATTTTTTTGCTTGCAGAATTGTAAACTTTCCATATGCTTATCTCCTACACATATCAGTGTCTTTGTATGCCCCTTTTCTTTTGATTTGCTTTTGTCTCCAAAAGCCACAAGAGAACCAGCTGGCAGAGTCCTCGAGCTCCAAGCAGAGAGTCGATCTACAAAAATGAATGTGAGCCTCTTTGTTTCTTTCTTCCCTCATCCTCATTTTGCATGTTGTCATTATCGGGACATGGGTGGCATGTGAAACTGCTGCCTGGGCCCAAAATAATGCTACATATTTGTCAAGTACGGAAATAACAGCCACAGCCAGCTGGTTAAAGTCAAATGAGATGGAATGAGCTTTTGGCTGAACTGAGACGAGTAAGTGATTAAGGCCTAAAGCTCGGCACCAATGGCACAACGCCATGCTTGTGAGCCGAGGCCGGCGGGCTCGACACATGTATGTCATGTGACTGGCAGTGGTATTTCATGAGTTGATCACATGATTTGCTGCAAAAAGAAGAAATACATGCTCTGGTTTGTTGTAAGTGACTGACATAGCTGATTACTCACCTGAGATTGGTAGGTCGTCAGTTCAAACCCCATCCGAGTCATACCAAAGACTATAAAAATGGGACACCTCCCTGCTTGGCACTCAGCATATAGGGTAGGAATTGACCATTTTTGGTTGCCCCGTTAAACCAAAAATGATTCCCGGGCGCTGCCACCGCTGCTGCTCACTGATCCACTGCTCCACTCACCTCCCAGGGGTGAGGGTGATGGGCCAAATGCAGAGGATAGTCTCGCCACACCTAGTGTGTGTGTGACAGTCATTGCTACTTTAACTGTACGGCAGGCTGCATTACCTTTTTGCAGCCAGCAAGCGGTGCTACAGTTCCCTTAATTTGAAAGCAAAGTACTGTCAAATGTGTACTCAAAAGTTGAAGTTTTTATCAGACTATAAAACAAACAAACAAAAAAAAAAGATAAATATGAATGTTCAAACATTGTTATTAAACCCAAATATGTGAGTAAAAGAAATACATTTTGGGGGTATACTAATAAATGATCAAATGAACTGGAAATCTCATATAAAAATAAACAGAAAGTGATGATGTGTATTCCTGGTCTTGTCATCCTTGTGCGGACCTGATTGTTGAATAAATGTTTTTATTTGGTAAGGCAAGCCCGCACAATTACAGGTGCTGAAGCAAACCTGGCGGAGATGTTAGCCAAATGAAAATCTTTCTCCCTATCCTTATTCACCTTACAGGCAGTCTCTTTCTATTTGTTGTTGTGGTCTTGGAGCCAGCCAGTGTGGACAAAGCCCAGTTTGTAAAGCATCAATGCGTGGTCACTTTGATCCCTTGATTCGACTGACCTCTGATCCCTGATTTATGGGTGGGGCCTCCTGTCAGATGTTGCTAAGATATACTCCCTCCTTAAATCCAAACCCTGCGTACCTTTAAGGTCCCCAATGCCCTTGGGCAAGAGCAGGCACTCTCTGGATGAGCTGTGATTGACATCTGAACCTATCTAAGGACGTCTTCCCTTAATGGAATAGTCCCCTAACAAATTCTCTTACCAAGCTCACAGTATTATAAGAAAAATGTACACACTACAGTTTACAGACACTTCAGTGACAATAAATATTTGAAACGTGAACAAAGCTAAATATGTTCTGCACCAAAATTCACTCCATATTCTCTACTGCTTGCAAGTGTTAAGATGTCTATTTTTTGTGTAGAAATATGGGGAAATAACCAACGAAGTACATTTCATTCCTAAACTGTGTTACAAAAAACTTTGTTAGAATACATAATGTTTTTTTTTTTTTTCAAAAACACTCAAACCCTTTATTTAATAAATCAAAAATATGGAATTTCAAAGACCTAGTGCTTTTGCAAACAGCTGAAATTATGAATGAAGCACATTGTAACCTGCTACCCAAAATGTACAACAGGTCTTCTCAACAAAAGAGGAGAAGTATAAACTTACAGAATATTGAAAGTTAAAATATATGTATGAATGTACAAGACTATCAGTATGTGTAATGCAATCATGTAATGGATTAATCAAAGAAGACAAACAATGTCTGCGATGAGGTGGCGACTTGTCCAGGGTTTAACCCGCCTTCCGCCCGATTGTAGCTGAGATAGGCTCCAGCGACCCCAAAGGGAATAAGCGGTAGAAAATGGATGGATGGACAAACATGTGCTGATATGATTCAGTTTAAGAAATTGTTCGAACTGAAAGTCATGTTTACAAAGTACAAAAAAGGGGAATACTGTTAAAAATATTAAACCTGATCAATGAATGACACATAATCTATCACCTCTTCAGTAAATGATGTGAACCATACAGTAAATTAACGACCTATCCATGTGAACTGTATTGATAATTATGAATATATTCATTCACTCATTGTTGTATTTAAGATCGAAAAATGAAGTGAACAATTGTGTAAGAAATGATCTCCAGACAAAAAAAGGGGTAGCATTAAAATAAGCTCTCCTTTTTTCTTACCCCTTTTCGTGCATGTTAGAATGTGAAACTGTATGTAATCATGTTAAAAATATCACTATTATTACTTTATTACTTGTTATTGTTTTGTTTTGGGTTTCTTTCTTTTCTTGTCCTTTTTGTGTCCGAAATAAATATTCACAAAACAATACAATTATACATTACAGATGGTACTGTAAGTATAATTACATGGGAAGTAGTCTGCTATTGATTCAGCTTTCAGTTTGTGTGCATGTCAACTTAATATAGTGGTAAAGTATTTTTGGGAAGGACCATCTGCCATGTTTTTACTTTATCTCCCTTCTCACTCCTAAAACCTGTCAGCGACCATTAAATCGTACAAACACACACACAACAAACTGTTTCACTGCTCTTTTGCTCCAAATCTAGCCAGGCAGTAATCCTTTCACTCATGCCACTTTGGGCACTTTTATGACTTTCCTCAGAGTGGAATGTCCACACTATCTTATGTTCCTTTTTCTGTTGCTGTATATTTTTTGTCAGGGTTCACCGAGCACCCTGAGGATCTTCGGGGTTTTCTTGTGCGCACACATTTGATCAAGGGCTCCAGGGGCTTTGGTTTTAATATTGTTGGAGGCAGCAAGCCAAGAGAGTTCCTGCAGGTCTACAGTGTGACTTCAAGTGGACCCTCAGCTCTCAAGACAGGTGACAATACACGTTACAGTCGTTTCATTCGCTACAACTGTGTGGATTACTGTACTGAATCATATTTAATAACTGCCTCATAGTGCTATTTACAACACCACAAAATTCACCAACAATCAATACAACTCTATTTATATAAGCTTTTAAAGGCCTACTGAAATGAGATTGTCTTATTTAAACGAAGATAGCAGGTCCATTCTATGTGTCATATTTGATAATTTCGCGATATTGCCATATTTTTGCTGTAAGGATTTAGTAGAGAACATCGATGATAAAGTTTGCAACTTTTGGTCGCTAATAAAAAAGCCTTGCATGTACTGAAAGTAGAAGCCGATGTGCGCGTGACGTCACCGGTGTGAAGGCTCCTCACATCCACACATTGATTACGATCATAGACACCAGCAGCGCGAGCGATTCTGACCGAGAAAGTGACAATTTCCTCATTAATTTGAGCGAGGATGAAAGATTTGTGGATGAGGATAGTGAGAGTGAATGAAGAAAAAAAAAGACGAGGGCAGGAGCGATTCAGATGTTATTAGACACATTAACTAGGATAATTCTGGAAAATCCCTTATATGATTATTGTGTTACTAATGTTTTAGTGAGATTATAAAGTCATACCTGAAAGTCGGAGGAGTGTGGTGACCGCCAGTGTCTCTGAGTGAAGCCATGGAGGAGCCAAGAATGTGGCAGCTGCCTCTTTGACAGCTGCTGCAAGAAGAACGACACAAGCTCCGCTCATGTTTACGGTAAGAGCCAACTTATTACCACAATTTTCTCACCGAAACCTGCCAGTTGACATGTGGTAGAGAAACATGTTCGCTTGACCACTCTGTTCCATATTAAAGCTTCACAACAAACAAAGAAACACCGGCTGTGTTTGTGTTGCTACAGCCGGCCGAAATACACCGCTTTCCACCAAATGCATTCTTCTTTGTAGTATCCATTATTAATTGAACAAACTGCAAAAGATTCAGCAACACAGACGTCCAGAATACTGTGTAATTATGCGATTAAATCGGACCACTTTTAGCCGTGAGTGGTGCTGGGATAAAATGTTCGTTACAACCAAAAACGTCACAAGCACGCGTTGTCACGCCTGTAAGTTTATGTTTTGGTTTTTTGTCAGGTTATGTTTATTTTTTTGGACATTTAAGTTCTGTCTTGGCACTTCCTGGTTTGTTTTCGTCTCCATGCCAACTCATTAGTTTTCACCTGTCATGTCACGTCCCTGTCCTCAGCCGTACACCTGTTTTCACTAATTATCATAGCTACTTAAGTCACTCTTTTTCTTGTCTTCATTCTGGGATCTTCACACACGCACGCACCTTACCCATGCTGCGCTACCTTCATGCCCTCGAACACCTGTCTATCAATGCCCCTTGTTTTGATCCACGTAAGTTTTGTATTTATGTCTTTAGTCTTGCCATTGTGCTAGTTTTGTTTTGATTAGTCTAGTTTATTATCCGCCATTGGGCGCGTTCCTGGTTTGCCTTGTTGTAGTTTGCTTGTTTATTAAATAAATATCATGTACTCATGTCCACGCCTCGCTTGTGCTGATCCTATTCTGCGTTGAAGAAACAATCCAAGTCCAAGCCCAATTGTGTCACGCGTCAACATAAGCGTCATCATTCTGCGACGTTTTCAACAGGACACTTTGCGGGAAATTTAAATTGCAATTTAGTAAACTAAACCGGCCATATTGGCATGTGTTGCAATGTTAATATTTCATCATTGATATATAAACTATCAGACTGCGTGGTCGGTAGTAGTGGGTTTTAGTAGGCCTTTAAAATGCAGGCAAGTGGTAAAACAAAGGGCTTCGCAGCAGTAAAAAAAAGAAGAACAGAAAAAAAACATACATGTACGCACGCACACACAACACTGTTGACAATAAAATAACATGACATGGCACTGAGGATTAAGGAAAAAAGCCATCTTTGAGATGTTCACACTGGAGAATAACTAAAAGTAACGGCATCTAAAAAACAATTTAAAGCCTTTTAAAATATGTGTAAAAGTATAAATAATAAATTGATAAATGAATTAAACAGAAAATAATAAGAATAATAACAATGTTATCAATAAAAATAATATCAACAATAATAATAGGTATTATTTGTAAATAAAAAAACAATAATAAACCATGTCAAATTAATACCCTTTTGTTAGCTCTTCTTTTGGCTGTCAATCTTTTTAATGTTTGGGGTTTGAAAAGGAAACAAAAACAATACAGTAATATTTTAATGGTAAATGTTAATTGCTCGGGTGCTGCTTCACAGAAATCTTAAATAAATAAAAGATAAAGAAGAGAGCAGGTACATTTAAGTGTTGTATGACCATTTAAGTATATTGCGGTATAATGTAAGACCACCACATCGGTGCCATAACAGCAGACGGTGACATATTTTTTATCGCTCTACTTTTCAGTCCAAACTCTTTGGGATTAAACATAAAATTCCTGATTTCCTGCATAGAGTATATTGTAGTCAGTTATTAATCCCCCAGGGTAGCACACTCTAAACTGGCTATGATATGACATGCATATGCAGCTCACCGATGTAAAGACTCCAACAAAAATGTCTATGAGCTGCTATCACCACTGAAGCATATCCTGTTTGTAAGGATTGTTCTAGTTTATATTTTTTATTAGGCTGCTGGTTTTCCGGGATTAGTAATTAGGATTAGTCCATACCCGCACAAAATAAGTATACTCTTGAGCACACTTCAGCATTACGTACATTCAACAAGAGCACTTTAATGCAGCACATGCAAACTCTTGCCAAGGCTCAGACATTCTAAAAGTCTGTCAGTCAAAATATCCTAGACATTTACAATCACATCATATTCAACGTTTATGTAGTAATCTGAAAATATTAACGTTTGTGTACCTGCATGCACATAGCAAATTAGGTTTTTCAAGATTTACTGTACAAAAATGTTGGTCATTTAAAACCAATTTTGAAGATAAATTGAGGCTCTTCTATATCTGTAGCCAGGATGTTGCATGTTAACCAATTGCATTAAAATAATTATAGAGTGCAAATACCAAAGCCTATACTAACAGTGTGCCTCTGTACTTTTAACAGCGGACATCTTGGTATATGTCAATGACATTTGTGTGTTGGGAATGTCTCACAAAGAGGTGGTGGAAATGCTCAAGTCAATACAAGTGGGCCACAGTGTACAAATAGCAGTCAGAAGAGGATACCCCATGCTATACAACCATGAAGGGTGTCTCAAGCAGTCCGCTCAAAGGTTACAAGACAGTGAAGACCCCATCTTATTGCCTACCACCTTCCAGCCTCAGTCTCTTCACCAAATACCTCGACGCCTAACACCAACTCCCCAGACCCATCACTTTAACGGCTTCCACAGCGATTACATGGAACCTGGCATGATCCTTGACGCTAATGGAAATGCCACTTCATTAGCCAGCAGACAATCCCCATTCAAACGCTCCAGTTTGAGCAATACTGCCTCTCCGCCGCCTATGCACCCACCTCGCTCCCTGAAAAGTTTGGCCCGACTGCAGTCACTTGGTCCAACACTGGCAAGCCAGAGTGACAGTGAAGTGGTCTCTGCAATTGGTTCACACAGGTAACACTATACCCGATAAGATAATCGACTGACATTCTTTCCTTTTAGAAGTCAACATTATATTCTATTATACTGTATATAAATAGGATTGGCTTCTTTTTGTGTGTTTAATGATCTTATTTAGTCCTTTATAGGGAAAAAAGTATTTGCATACCTGATGTTGAGACGAAAAAAAACATGTGATTTTGCCCAAATTATTACTTTGCTAATAGTTTGCGCTAAATCACATGGATTATCATGACATCATATTCTGTAGATTAAAACACCAAAGAAAAATGTATAATGATAAAAATAACAAAACATCATTTTGGTGTTAATAATAAAACATGCGTTATGTAGTTTATTTTTCAGGACGTAGAATGTAGTGAAAATTGAACAGTGGCCTGTGGAGGCCAATTGACTTTGCATTCTCCAGTCAAACAACATTGGGCCTGATCTACTAAAATCCAAATAACCACATGCTAAACAGCGTGTGCAAAATAATAAAATAAAATTGTTTGTACTAATAGTGGGCGTGTGGCAGGTGATCTCCTAGGACTGCGTGTTCAATTATTAAGTGCTAAAATGGAGCATGCCCTTCTCATTGCAACAACACATCATCAGTAAGGTAAACTAACCTGTCCGACGACGATCTAAACCCAGCTCACGTTCCCTACTAGTAAGTGAACAATCCGACGCTAGGTGAATTCTGATTCACAATGATAGGAAGAGGCGACATCGAAGGATCAAAACGCTTTTGTGTATTGCCCAAAGAAACACTCATTTACCTCCACATTTATGACATCATATATGCAGCAATGGTCCAACAAACGTTGTTTCGTCATGATGTGGAATGTGCAGCACACACCACATTTTCTGAACAATATACTCTAGAGCATGGGTGTCAAACTCTGACCCGTGGGCCAAATCTGGCCCGCCGTGTAATTTAATTTGGCCCTTGAGGCAATATCAATTTAGCATTAGAGCTGGCCCGCCGGTGTTATACAGCGTCGGTGCCTCTGTAACACCGCATTCACCGCTAATACTCATACTTGCCAATCCTCCTAATTTTCTCGGTAGACTCCCGAAGTTCAGTGCCCCTCCCGAAAATCTCCCGCGGCAACTATTCTCCCGTATTTCTACCGATTTCCACCTGGACAACTATATTGGGGGCGTGCATTTAAGGCACTGCCTTTAGCGTTCTCTACAACCTGTCGTCACATCCGCTTTTCCTCCATACTATGAGCGTGTCACATAATATTTGTGGCTTTTACACACACACACGCACAAGTGAATGCAATGCATACTTGGTCAACAGCCATACAGGTCACTCTGAGGGTTGCCTGTATAAACAATTTTAGCACTGTTACAAATGTGCCACACTGTGAACCCACACCAAACAAGAATGACAAACACATTTCGGGTGAACATACGCACCGTAACACAACAGAACAAATACCCAGAAACCCTTGCAGCACTAACTCTTCTGGGAAACTTCCAGCAAACTTACCAATAATTAACGTTTTATTCATGCATTTTCTCTTGCTAATTCAAGGTTTGAATTTTATGGTTCATTCATTATTATTTTATTTTCAAATGTATTATTAGCCTGTGGAAAAAAATTGATATTTACCTCAGAAGATTGCAAATAGAAAAAAAGACATAAAATGTTTATTTACATTTTATTTGATATGCCATTGATATTCTTTTAATTATTATCGTTATTATTTGAAACTGGATTTTGCAAGTCACTAAAGTTATATAAGCCTTGCTTGTTCAATACTTAATAGCTCGGTTGGTAGAGTGGCCGTGCCAGCAACTTGAGGGTTGCAGGTTCGATTCCCGCTTGTGCCATCCTAGTTACTGCCGTTGTGTCCTTGGGCAAGACACTTTACCCACCTGCTCCCAGTGCCACCCACACTGGTTTAAATGTAACTTAGATATTGGGTTTCACTATGTAAAGCGCTTTGAGTCACTTGAGAAAAGCGCTATATAAATATAAGAAGAAAAAAAACTTATTGGGGTCCCTATTAAAAAGTTAATTAGTTCAACCTTGGCCCGCGGCTTTGTTCCGTTTAAAATTTTGGCCCACTCTATATTTGAGTTTGACACCCCTGCTCTAGAGGTACGATCTACTCGACGGAACCTATTTTTGCCACACCGAAGGAGTGGTCTGAGAGGCGCCGGTGTTGTGATAGTGCGTCTCGAATGATCCAGAAATGCATGGAAAAATGCATATTGCAAAATATTTTTTATACAGGATATATAATGATAGGCAGCACAGTGTGTGTGAATGTTGTCTATCTGTGTTGGCCCTGTGATGAGGTGGTGACTTGTCCAGGGTGTACACCGCCTTCCGCCCGAATGCAACTGGGATAGGCTCCAGCGACCCAGAGAGGAACAAGTGGTACAAAATGGATGGATGGATATGTAATGATATATTTCTTATATGAAAAAAATAAAGGCAAAATAAATGCCAGTAGACATCAAAACTAATCATTACAATTAGTTTTAATCAGCCCCTTAAGTAATTTAGCAGCTGTAAAATTATAAAACTATATTGCTGAATAGACAATAAGTCTATTTTTAATTTATGTTGATGCAGATGTAGGATGGAGGATTCTTTCGCCATTGCTGTCTTTTCAGTGCCATCACCGCCTATCTAACAAACATTTATGCGTAACGGTGCCAATTTGCAGACTCATTTTAAACATGCTAAATATAGATGCAAAACAGCGGCTGCATAACAATTAGTCTTGATAAATCATATTGCAAGAGTCCATGATTATATTTGCGTCTCCTCATATTGTTGGTGTTGTATGATTAGCATATATTCGCATATACATCAAGACACACGCTAAATTGATGGCACTCTCTATTTTGCTCATTTATGAGACACAATCATATGCGCATGAGCTTAGTAGATCAGCTTTGTGTGTGCTGTGAAGTTTGCACGTGTTTTGATGCACACAAACCTTTAGTAGATCAGGCCCTAGTGCAGTTCAGGGATCTCACCTGGTAAAACGTGATTTTAACTGAATACTATCCCAGACTTACTTTTCCTTCAACTAACCTAGGGTAAATTGAGTTTGAGACCCCAGGTGTACTGCATAGTGGCAGAAAGACACTTTCATTCATTTTAGGCAATACTGTAACTGAAACAAAAAAATGTTTGACCCATTACTTTTTCTTTCTTCTTTCTTCTCATTAGGGCATCAGTGATACGTAATCACAACAATAACTCCCTGTCCACACAGCCCCATCATTTACGTTACAGTACATCCAAGTCATCTGAGAGTGACTTGTCAACCTATACCTTGCCCGTGTCCCACCTGCCCCTGCCTCAGTCACCCAAGAGGCCCTCATCCTCCCCAGGTGGGCATCGCAGTGCTCACGTCCGCCTCTTCAGGCCAGAGTCCTCCCACCTCAGACCTCCATTAACACCTGACAGCCCTCGGCACCGCAGCTTCAATGGTTTTCATAGCAACACCAGCAGTCCTAACAAGATGTCATCTCCTGGTGCAATGAGTATGGGTAGTGGACTTAGAGGATTCAGCGGAGGGGAGTTGGTGCCGGTGGCTTTGGCCCAGAGTGAAGGAGACAGGGGCCTGGGGTTCAGCGTGATGGCTGGCGGTCCTAGGTGCAGGATGACCGTCGTGAGGAGAATCTGGGATAGGAAGCAGTGCAGTACTTTACAGCCAGGAGATGCTATTGTCAAAATCAATGGAGCTGATGTTCAGAGTCTTAGTTTTTCTCAGGTAATGTTTTCAACACCGCAAGCAGGATAATAAACCACTATTTATTGTAAATACTGTACAGTAAGTGCTACCTCAACTTATGTTCTGTATTGGTTTTGTAACAGAGCTCTTAACTCAAAACACTTGTATGGCTAATCATTGTCTCCTACTGAATTGAATTGATTTTTTTTTAATTGGTGTTTGATGCCCTCGCATCCGAAAAAAAACACCACCATATGTAACATGCCTTTAAAAAAAACATTTACGTCAAAAATATTGTATAAAACAATACAATAGAATGTACCATTAACAACTACAATAGTTTTATGAAGTAATGTAATAATAATGTACAGCTCTTGCCTTGGAGAGTGGACTTCTACGGTATCTCTTTCGAACTGCTTCTCTGTTAAACAAACCTTCAGCAGCTTTCTCCAAATTTTCTTGGATAAATGTTCACCATTTAGATAGTTTAACATTCTTGCCTGTTGTTAGGCTTAGTATTGTGCAGACTAGCAGTGATACACTCACACTGCTTCGCCAAGTTGACTCCACACAATTCATCGGATATCAATCAGTTCTTCTCAGCACTGTCCTTTCGCATCCAATTGGATCTTACGGGGTTCATTGTGACCTCACATTAGTTATGTCAACTAGTGATAGCAATGCTTGTAACTACAATTTTAGCTTTCAACTTAAAGCATAAAAATTAGCCAAAAGACAGCTCTTACCTCAAAACACTCTTGAGTTGGGCACTTTTAAGATGAGGTACCACTGTACTTCAAAACCAAACTAGTATGATCTACTGTGTTTTGTTAAAAAACTATTCCATATCTCCCCTGTCAAATGTCATGTGTGCTCTCCTAAAACAGAGTTTTAATGGAAACCCTTTCATCAAGGAAAATGTGTTAAAAGTGATTGACCCTTATTTAATACAGCATATTTTTTTCTCAGGTACAAACAGTTCTTCAGGAACATACCAAACAAGGAGAAGTCATCCTGTTGGTTTTCAGGGGAGGTAAAAACTTTAAAGTCAGGGTTCTTTATAAGACTTATATCTCACATTTTTCTTATTGTTATCATCAGGCATCTATCATTCAACTATTTCCCCCAGCTCCGTTCGGAGACTTCCCCCTCCTCTGCTCCACCCTCCTCCCCCACCTGGTGGCTCAGAAAATAACGTCATGCTCATCGATTCCTTTGATTCCTTACCCATGCCCCGTACTTCATTCAGTACCCCTCCATCCCCGGCCCGGACAAATTCTTCGCTAATCCAGAGCACCAGTTTCTTGGAGTCAATTCCGGTCACTCTGACTATGGAGCCCAAAGACTGGATCAATACGGGTCTGGAGGAAGATGCCGGCAGAGTTACAGAACCAGATTCAGGTCTCGAAATGCGAGAAGACGAAAGAGTCCGACCACTGAGAGGGTTTGAAGTTGAGTTGAAGAGAAAGCCAGGGGAAGGGTTTGGATTTGTCATCGCCTCCCAGGATCTGGAGAACAAAAAAGGTGAGAGACCACTATACCAACTCCTATTCTGTCACATATTTTTAACTGTCTTCTGAAATACTTAGCATGAAAAGAAATTCTAAAAATGATTGGCAGTACCGACATTGAAACTCCCACAATAGAAGTGCGTACTGTGCTCCTCTAATGTGGCTCTGTTTTAAGTGCACCAATCACTGTTTTTCTTAGATTTTAATTCTTCTGCATGCAAGTGTGCATGGTCCATGTTGAACAGTAACTAATTCCTATTTGGAAACTTACTGACATTTTCTGCTTCATGTTTTTACCTATTAACTGTCTCATATAAAATGACCTTTTGATTGTCCAACGGGCTTCACGGTGGAAGAGGGGTTAGTGCGTCTGCCTCACAAGACGAAGGTCCTGAGTAGTCCTGGGTTCAATCCCGGGCTCGGGATCTTTCTGTGTGGAGTTTGCATGTCCTCCCCGTGAATGCGTGGGTTCCCTCCGGTTACTCCAGCTTCCTCCCACCTCCAAAGACATGCACCTGGGGATAGGTTGATTGGCAACACTAAATTGACCCAAGTGTGTGAATGTGAGTGTGGATGTTGTCCGTCTATTTGTGTTGGCCCTGTGATGAGGTGGCGACTTGTCCAGGATGTACCAAGCCTTCCGCCCGATGGTAGCTGAGATAGGCACCAGCACCCCCCGCGACCCTAAAGGGAACAAGCGGTAGAAAATGGATGGATGGATGATTGTCCAACACCAATGTTTACTGCTGCTCCCATCAGTCAGGACCGTGTATGCCCTGTCTGGCATCTGGAAGTGCAACACATCCTGCCTTGAGTAGTTTAATGTACAGCTCATCGCTGTGATGAACGAGCCTGTTTCTGCATTCCTTGTCTTGTGTTGGCTGCCCTCTGTTCCGCTTTGATGCAGTCTGATTTACTGTATGGCCCAAGCAAACACACATTTATAAAACAAATTGTCATTGCCAAATCGATGTCATAGGTGCACCTGTCCCCCGAACCTCCATCTTCATTGTGTCCTTACTCTCCCTTTCATTTCTCACTTTTCATGTCACAGAAAGAAGTCCTCTCTGTCACTCGACATCACACTTTTTCTTCATCGCCCTCCACCCCGACCCCCCATCCTTTCCCATCTCCTTTTATCGCCTGTGCTCTTCCATCATTCTTCCTCACCGGCCCTCTCTCTCTTTCTCTCGATCTCTCCCTCGCCACCCCTTTACTCTGCAGTAAAAATGTCCCGTCTGGTTTTTCGAAAGATTAAAACTCAGCCTCCCTCCTCCTCCCACCCACCTCCTGCTCTCTCCATTGCTGGCTGAATGCTTAAGAGAAATGTTACTCTCGTACAGAAGAGAAAAATACACGATGGGACAGCCTCTGTTTTAGCTCCATTTAACCATTACGTTTGAGCATCAGCACCTTGGAGAGCGATCCATCTTGGAATCGAGGAGATATTTTTTCGTCTTTTTTAGCCCATGCTGTTAGGAGAGCCATGCTGGAGAGACTACAGTCCGCTTTGAGGACTGTCAAGGAGTCTAAACGTAATTATTTGCTTTGTTTGCTTCTCTTATCTTGATTTTGAGCAGACGGGTGAGCTTGTTTGGTGTTGGTTTGCTGCAGTGTTTTGTCTGTTTATTCAGTTTTACGCATCAGCTGAGAGCTTTTCATTGCAACTCAGAAGTTTGCTCTGTCAGATGTGTTGACTGCGGCCATGTGGAACTTGGATCCACATGCCGACATGTTTCTGTATAGATATAAGTATAAATGATGTTACATGCTACTGGCCTTCAGGAATGTATTGGGCCCATTAGTGGGCAATGAAATGAACAGCTTTAACAGATATGACAGATGCTGTTCAGTGAAGATTAACAGGCACTCTCTCATCTGGGATGTGTGGTTAGCATTAGCAGACTGCAAGACACCGCTTTATGGAGAGTATGTTTTTCCATAATGGTTGGAGATGGTGGTACCTCTTCTGAGCGGTGGTCATTGCAGCAGAGCGCTGTTGGTGTTTGTGCTACTGGGCATGATGCAGTGGGATTACTCTGGACAGGACAACATGGACTGCCAGGGGGAAAGACAATTTGATATGAAGCAACCCTTTTGGATGCATCTGTGTGTGTGTGTGTGTGTGTGTGTGTGTGTGTGTGTGTGTGTGTGTGTGTGTGTGTGTGTGCGTGCGTGTGTGTGTGCGTTGTGTGTGGGTGTGTGTGTGTGTGTGTGTGTGTGTGTGTGTGTGTGTGTGTGTGTGTGTGTGTGTGTGTGTGTGTGTGTGTGTGTGTGTGTGTGTGGCTGAGCACATGTGTGAGTCATTATACGAGCACGTGAGAAAGGCTTTCGCATGTGCGCTTGTGTATTTGGCAGAGGTCAACGTTCCACTGTTGTATTATACGTGGTAAGAAGACTATTTGCAAAGCTGCCTCTGCTCTGATTTAACCTGATTGCCATTTCTGCCCATGCCACTCGGATGAAGCCCAGAATGAACAGTTGTCTCACGGGCTATGAATTAGAGGCAATGAATGGCTCGAGAGACATAGATCTCTTCTGACACACAGCTTACTAACAACCATTTACAACAACGTGTGCCTAAAGTCTGGACACAAAAGATGTGTTGTTTCATTGAGTTGCCCTGAATTTTGCAAAGTGCACAAAGTTGAAGGTGTTTTTAAATCAATATTCCAATTGAATAAAATGTAAAAATAATATTTTTGGAAACATTTTTGGTACATGCGGTAGATCTGCAAAGAAGCGATAAAACTGGCAATTTTAATAATGTAAGCACTTTGGGTAAGGAGGTGATTTGTGCCATATTGAAATAAATAGTTCATGCTGCTCTATAGGTTAAACAGGGACTTGAGAAGGGCCAGCTGTTGCCAGCAGGAGGTAGTACAGTTGCTAAAAAAGTATGTGAACCCTTTGGCATTACTTGGATTTTTGCACAAATTGGGCATAACGTGTTCTGGTCTTCATCTAAGTCACAACAATAGACAAACACAGTCAGCCTAAACTAACACTGCACTAATATGTTTTAATTTTTCATTAAACACAATATGTAAACATTGACAGTACAGGTTGGAAAAAGTATGTGAACCCTTAAGCCAGTGGTTCTCAAATGGGGGTACGCGTACCCCTGGGGGTACTTGAAGGTACAGTATGCCAAGGGGTATGTGAAATTTTTCAAAAATATTCTAAAATTAGCAACAATTCAAAAATCCTTTATAAATATATTTATTGAATAATACTTCAACAAAATATGAATGTAAGTTCATAAACTGTGAAAAGAAATGCAACAATGCAATATTCAGTATTGAGAGCTAGATTTTTTTGTGGACATGTTCCATAAATAAAGATTTCTTTTTTTGTGAAGAAATGTTTAGAATTAAGTTCATGAATCCAGATGGATCTCTAATACAATCCCCAAAGAGGGCACTTTAAGTTGATGATTACTTCTACAGGTATGTGTAGAAATCTTTATTTATAATTGAATCACTTGTTTATTTTTCAACAAGTTTTTACTTAATTTTATATCTTTTTTTCCAAATAGTTCAAGAAAGACCACTACAAATGAGCAATATTTTGCACTGTTATACAATTTATAAAATGCTTTGCTCTGATTAGGGGGTACTTGAATTAAAAAAAAATTCACAGGGGGTACATCACTGAAAAAAGGTTGAGAACCACTGTGTTAAACTACCGACTTCTCTAAGAGTCTATAGGAGCCAGGAATCAGCCAACTTTCAGTGCAACCAATGTGATTAGATTGCAGGTGTTCGGGTCTGTAGGACCCGTTTTCATTTTTTTATTAAAAGAAAAATGATACAATTAATTATTATTTCAAACTGAAACTCACTGACTTTGGCTCATTTTCTGTGCAGAACATATATCAGAATACATATTTAATGACCACACACCATACACCCCCCTACACATTTCTATTACATATAAGATGTCCGGGTCCACTGGACCCAGGGCTAATAGAAGTGTGGAAATTGATGTTCTGTGGGCCACACACACACACACACACACACACACACACACACACACACACACACAGTAGGCCGAGACAGGAGGAGGACAGAGTGTAGGTATACAGAACATCAGAGGATCAAATGTGTGAGAAAATGAGAGCAGACAATGTTGACAAACAATGTTGCAACCTTGTGTGGGAACTGCAGGTGCAGAAACACAAAAGATGAATCTCTGTGAGATGCGGAAACTGGCAGAGAAATTTTCTGTGCAACGTTCATATTATTGTTACTCAGCCAGTGTTTGTGGGTCTTATGGACCCGTTGCATTTTGTTGCTTTTAATGCCTCACAATCAAACACTTTTTTGTTAAAATACTGAACAGATGTTTATTGGGATAAGGTAAACATTTGTTCAGTGGGTCTGATGGACCCGTTGCATTTTGTGGCTTTTAATGCCTCACAATCAAACACTTTTATGTTAAAATACTGAAGAGATGTTTATTGGGATAAGGTAAACATCTGTTTATTAATTCATAAATACATGTGACTGGTTTAAAAATCTGACAAACATAATTTTTCTGATTAACACAACACACATTGGAACTGAAAACCCCGTTTCCTAATGAGTTGGGGAATTGTGTTAGATGTAAATATAAACGGAAAACAATGATTTGCAAATCATTTTCAACCCATATTCAGTTGAATATGCTACAAAGACAACATATTAGATGTCAAAACTGATGAACATTTTTTTTGGTGCAAATAATTATTAACTTTAGAATTTGATGCCAGCAACACGTGACAAAGAAGTTGGGAAAGGGGGCAATAAATACTAATACATTTGAGGAATGCTTATCAAACACTTATTTGAAACGCCCATGGTGTTGCGATCTGCTGCTCAGATCTACACTATTTATTTTTCCATTTTGTATATTTCTCCGACTCCTTATTTCCTGTTTGCTTTGTCACCTTGGTCACTCATCAGTCCACCTGTTAGTCTCGCCCCGCACACCTGCTACTAATTATCACCCACCTATTTAAGCCAGTCTTCTCTGTTCATTCGGTCTGGGTTCATAGTTTGCTTTCACACCACTGTACGTCTGGATTTTGATCATTCGCTTTCTCGCAAGTATTTCTATTCTCGCTAGCTTCTCACGCTAAGCCACTCGTTTTGTCCAGTTTACATACTGATGATTTGTTTTCTCTTTTGTGCCAACGTGCTATTTAAGTTTGTCTATTTTTACTTCCTAGTTTTCATACTAGCGTTTTTGGTTTGCCTTTTTATTAGCTCCAGTATTTCTGTTCAGTGCTTCCTTTTTGTTAAATAAATATTTTAAGATCCTACCTTTGTTGTGTTCACGTCAACGCATCCTCGAGGGAATCGAACCCGGCATCACAATGCCCACCAGTCCTCACAGTATGAACCCAGCAAGAGATTCCTTCGCGATTGACAGCTGGAAAGAGAAAGCCTTTGATATAGGCACGTGGAAAAGGCTCCGAGCACGGGAGGCAGAGATCCGTCATTACGGTGATGTGCCTTCCGAAGCGGCTCGAGCTGCCCAATGCAGTGACGCTTCTACTCCACAACTGTCTTTCAGCGAACACAGCAAACTTCAACCCATCCAGGATACTCCTCACAAGCCTGGTAATCCCTTTAGTTACATGTCCACACTTTCTTTCGACCGCCATGTCTCTTTCACAGACGGCAGCGGTGACGTCATGTCGGTAACGCCTTCCGGTGACGTCATCAAAAGGAATTTTTTGGACTATAATTCTCAGCCTTTTTCTAATTATATTGACTTTAATTTTCTGGACAATATTGATAAGAAGGATCTCCATAAGGACGTGTTTTCCAGATACAAGTCTAGTTCTAAATTTTCACCTTCTTGTTCATCTCAGTCACTAAGTCCTCAAGCCCAGCCCAAATCTATGGGGTTTTCTCCTTTTTCTAAGGGTTCTTCTAGTAATTCTAGTAGGGAAGAATCTGCCTTCCTCCTAACCTCCCTCCACCCACCCTTAGATACCTCTTCACATGATAAGGAATACGTCTGGCAGCCACTGTTTGAAGAGGGGGCTCAGGTTAGCAGCTGTGCTACGGAGGTAGCACAGTTGCAACCTGCTAAGCCACAAACTCCAGCGCGTCCTCCACCACCTGTGTTCCGTCCATGTCTTAGTCGCTGTCCTAGTCCATGTAGTTCTGTCCCTAGCCTGGTTCTCGCACCAGAGATGGACTCTAGCCTGGTTCTCGCACCAGAAATGGACTCTAGCCTGGTTCTCACACCAGCCTCCAACCCAGAACTGGTTCTCACACCGGTTTCAGACTTTCACCTGGTTCTCACACCAGCACCTGCTCCTAGGCTGGAGCCCACTCCAGCACCAGTCCTATTATTGGAGTCCACTCCAACACCATCCCTATTGCTGGAGTCCACTCCAGCACCAGCTCCAGAGCTGGAGCCCACACCAGCACCGACGACGGGGCTGGAGCCCACACCCGCACCGACGACGGGACTGGAGCCTACACCAGCGCCACCGACGACGACTGCACCTGCCTCCACGACGGCGACGACTGCACCTGCCTCCACGACGACGACGACTACGCCTGCCTTTACGACACCGCCTTCTTCGTCTGCAGCACCCGCACCTGTTTCCGCGCCGACGATGACTCCGCCTCCAGCTTCCTCGACGATGTCTCTGCGTCCTCGAGTTGGCCTGCTGCGTAAGCAGCAATCTGGGGCCTGCAGTCTGCCTTCTCAAAGGTCAGTAACTGGACGCCAATGGTGCAAACAGCAGCAGCCCTCAAGACTTTCCCTAAAAACCCTAAGGCTGCTTAACTTTTGGCGCCACGCACGCCCACCTTCTCAGCGGCCACCAATGTGGCCTTTTCGAGGTCGCCCACCAAGACTTTTGCGGCACCGGCGTTTCCGTCCGCCACTGCCACATGATTTGTCCCGGTGGATTCGGGGACACACGACTTGGCGACCCTCCACCGTGGCCTCCCTCCGCCCTCCCTTCGTTTGTGGACTTTCTGTTTTGGGGAGGGGGTTCAAGTTTTGTTTTTTCTTAGTTTTTTTTTTTTGAGACATCTGGTATCTGTCTTTTGTTGGGGGGGAATACTGTTGCGATCTGCTGCTCAGATCTACACTATTTATTTTTCCATTTTGTATATTTCTCCGACTCCTTATTTCCTGTTTGCTTTGTCACCTTGGTCACTCATCAGTCCACCTGTTAGTCTCGCCCCGCACACCTGCTACTAATTATCACCCACCTATTTAAGCCAGTCTTCTCTGTTCATTCGGTCTGGGTTCATAGTTTGCTTTCACACCACTGTACGTCTGGATTTTGATCATTCGCTTTCTCGCAAGTATTTCTATTCTCGCTAGCTTCTCACGCTAAGCCACTCGTTTTGTCCAGTTTACATACTGATGATTTGTTTTCTCTTTTGTGCCAACGTGCTATTTAAGTTTGTCTATTTTTACTTCCTAGTTTTCATACTAGCGTTTTTGGTTTGCCTTTTTATTAGCTCCAGTATTTCTGTTCAGTGCTTCCTTTTTGTTAAATAAATATTTTAAGATCCTACCTTTGTTGTGTTCACGTCAACGCATCCTCGAGGGAATCGAACCCGGCATCACAATGCCCACCAGTCCTCACACATGGGACGGCATGGCGTAGTGGATAGAGCGGCCGTGCGTGCCAGAAACCTGAGGGTTGCAGGTTTGCTTCTCACCTATTGACATCCAAATCGCTGCCGTTGTGTCCTTGGGTAGGACACTTCACCCTTGCCCCCGGTGCCGCTCACACTGGTGAATGAATGATGGACTGATGCAAAGTGGAAAAGTGTTCTGTGGTCTGACGAGTGCACATTTCAAATTATATTTGGAAACAGAGGACGCTGGGTCCTCCAGAAGAAAGAGGAAAATAACGATCCGGATTGTTATAGGCGCAAAGTTCAAAAGCCAGCATCTGTGATGGTATGGAGGTGTATTAGTGCCCAAGGCATGGGTAAGTTACACATCTGTGAAGGCACCATTAATGCCGAATGGTCCATACAGGTTTTGGAGCAACATATGTTGTCATCCAAGCAACGTTATCATGGATGCCCCTGCTTATTTCTGCAAAACAATGCCAAGCCACATGTTACAACAGCGTGGCTTCGTAGTAAAAGAGTGCGGGTACTATTCTGGCCCGCCTGCAGTCCAGACATGTCTCCCATCGAAAATGTGTGGCGCATTATGAAGCGTAAAATACGACAACAAGACCCAGGACTGTTGAACAAGTTAAGCTGTACATCAAGCAAGAATGGTAAAGAATTCCACTTTCAAAGCTTCAACAAATAGTTTACTCAGTTCCCAAACGTTTATTTGGTGTTGTTAAAAGAAAATGTAATGTAACACAGTGGTGAACATGCCCTTTCCCAACTACTTTGTCACGTGTTGCAGCCATGAAATTCTAAGTTAATTATCATTTGCAAAAAAGAAATTAAGTATATGAGTTATAACATCAAATACCTTGTTTTTGTAGTGCATTCGACTGAATATGGGTTGAAAAGGATTTGCAAATCCTTGTATTCCGTTTATATTTACATCCAACACAATTTCCCAACTCATACGGAAACGGGATTTGTACAATACTACAGTAATGAAAACAAGAATGAGAGTATGATTACTAAATGTCTCAAAAACCGCTGTAATTATTCCTTTATGAAATGTACTCTTATAGTTTAATCTATCATCATTTCTAAATGTAATGGGTAGTAAGTCTGCAACTATGAATTAATACATTGATTAGAAAAAAGCTTTGATTTATATGCTCTTACTTCAAATAATGAGTGTAACTAATAAGAATATATTAAATCCGATCCACATTGAACGTTAAGTATGCGGACATATTTTCCACACGACCGCTGCAATAGAGCACACATGGAGCGGTGGTGTGTGGTTGCTTTGAGTTGTGTCAGCAAAATGCAGAGATGTTTTGATTTTTTATCTTTATTAATGCAAACATGTCAAAAGTGTGTTTATTTAAAAAAAGAAGAAGGTTGTGGTGAGCAAAAACTTCATTGTTTATATCCACTATTTTACTTAAAGTACGCATTGAGTCTGTAATGTGTTTTATCTGATTACTGGAACTAATCGATAGACGACTCGATGACTAAAAAAATCGATCGCTGCAGCCAGAGCCGGCCCAAGGCATAAGCAAACTAAGCGCTTGCTTAGGGCCCCGCAGCCACCAGGGGCCCCCCAAAAGCTCTGCGGATAGCCTGCCCTCTTCCTGTGACTGTTGCATCTGCAGAGCGGAGCTTTTCCAAGCTCAAATTAATAAAAAACTACTTGAGATCTTCCATGGCTCAAGAAAGACTGAGTGGACCGGCAGTGATTAGTATTAATAACAAAGTCGGCCATCAGATTTCTTACAATAATGTCATAAATGAATTTGCCTCCTTAAAAGCCAGAAAGCACAGGTTTTAAGGAGTGGGTGGAGTGGTGTGGGTGGTGAAGAACAGAGGAACAAAACTGTGATGTGATGGTAAAATGTGTGAATTAAGGTAGTTTATTTTGATCCCCCCCCCCCCAATTTTTCCACATATTTATGTACATTTACATAGTTTTAATATGTAGTAACTTTATATTTGTTTAAAAACCGTTATGTTACCATGTTTCTGGTAACTCTGTTCATTAATATTATTTAAGTATTTGCTTGATATTTAATTTAATTATGTTGGTTTTTGTACAATGGAATTTGTTCCTTTTTATATATATTTAAGTGATTTTATTGTTGCATTTTATTGTTTTTCTCGCACTACGCACTATTATTTTTGCACATTGCTGTTTCAGGTTTTTGTTACCAAAAAATAATAAAGTGAATCAGAATCAGCTTTATTGTCCAGTTATGTTTAACACACATGGAATTTAACTTCAGTAGACTGCGCTCTCTTTGTACAAAGTAAACATTAAATATGAACAATTAACTAAAAATATAAACTAGTAATTAAAGACTAATATATACAAGACTGATGAGACAAGATGACACTTTTACTGTAAATACAAAGCTTTATCACTTGAACTGTTCAACCCCAGGCCACTCTTGTAGCTGAATGTTTTCTACATTTTAAGATTAGGAACCATATGTGGTACTCTGGACATCATTCGTTCATTCATTGGTATTATTTGTGTTCTTAATTGGGCCACCCCCATATGTTTATAAATGACATGTCATTTGTAAAGACATGCCAGGCTGACAATAGGATAATGTAAACAACACTGCCAGAGCCGCAATGAGTTTATAGTAGGTGTGTGAATGATCAACAATAAATATTATTGGCAGAAATAGAGGGCCCCAAAATGAAATTTTGCTTTGGGCCCCATGGAGGCTTGGGCCGGCACTGGCT
Source organism: Nerophis ophidion (assembly GCF_033978795.1). Lineage (NCBI taxonomy): Eukaryota > Metazoa > Chordata > Actinopteri > Syngnathiformes > Syngnathidae > Nerophis > Nerophis ophidion. The sequence goes on from NC_084616.1 coordinate 49,675,465, forward strand.
GCAGCCCCAGTGGCAAGTAATGTCAATCTTTTAAGATACATGAAGATCTTCCCACACAAAGAAAGAGAGAGGCAAAAGCTAAATAAATAAATATATAAATAAAACAGATTTTAGCTGGTACTGCAGCAGATAAATAAATAAAAAAATGTTCTCCTCATCCTGTAAATATCAAATAATTAATCTGCAATACAAATGATCACACAAATAATAGGACACATTGAGTTTGTGGTACATGTAGTGAATTAGGACCGCCCCACTTCTTATCCATGCTGAGAGATGATGGTGCATGCACATTATCTCAAACAAAAGAAAATACATTTTGTGTTGCCAACACGTAACTGCAGTGGCTTACTAATGGGGGAGCTGCTGGTTGCAGCATCCCATAAGAGCTGAGCACTAAAATAACCAATGTGATTAAAGATAAAAGTAAATATCAAAAGTCTGGCACTCTGACAGATTTGGGGTATGATAAATTATCACAAGAAAGTTAGTGTCCTGTGGCAGTTTGTACCTGAGCAGCAAGGCGGTGTATATGAAGGCTGCTGTGTCAGCCGTTGGAGAGATTAGTTGACGGATGGGCTGAAAAAAAAGATGTGAGTGTTTCAAGGAGACACTGTGGGAGGTGTGGAGAAAGAGAAGTCATTTAATGTAAACCACCATGCGCAGCCTAACTGCACTTCAAATCAATTTCAAATAGGAATCCAGTTTTATGTACTAAAGCTGATCATATCAAGGTAAAAGACATTTCAACTCTTTGTACGGATGTTTTTCATTCCCCCTATAGCTGCATCTCTCCTTCCCCACCGTTTTGTGACGGTACGCAGAGGTAGCCCAGCATCTAAGAGCGGTCAGATTCGGCCCGGAGATCGATTGGAGGCCGTAGAAGGACGCTCGGTAGTGACCCTTCCTCATCGAGAGCTAGCTCAGATCCTACGGCGTGCAGGAAACAGTTTGCGCCTCACCATTGTCCCCCGGCCCAGCACCTGTAAGCCCCAAAACACTTTCACAGTCTCTTTACTCGAGATTGAACCTTTCCGGTATGACACTCTACAGATTTATCAGGGCTTTCGGAACCCACTGAGTATGATCCTGGTCACAGAAGCCGAAAGGGTCAGCGTTCACGACCGAAAGTGAGTGCTGCGTAGGGAAGACATGTTTGATTTTATGATTGAAGTCCACATTAACACTCTTTCGATTCTCTCTTCCAGCGGGACTCCAGGTATTACAGCCTCGACCTGGATCGCGGCGCCTCTGGCTTTGGGTTCAGTCTCAGAGGGGGAAGTGAGTACAACATGGGCCTCTATGTCCTGGGACTAATGGAGGGAGGGCCAGCCTCACAAAGCCAAAAGATGCAGGTGAGTGACCTAGCAGTAGTTGGAGACAGTCTCTGAAATAAAACTAACAATTGCTAATAACAACAGATCATGGCTCGTACGTAGGGCCCATGATCCCCAAGGGACCTCTTTTTGTGTAAAGAAGCGCATTCAAAATGTCAGCAAACAAAATCCTTGTCAATTCTTGATCCGCCACTTATAACATAATGGCAAATTTGACTTGCTCACCCGGGCAGCACGTTGAAACAGGGGTTAGTGCTTGTGTCCTATTATATGAAGGTCCTGTGTTCGATCCCCGGGCTCGGTCTTTGTGCGGAGTTTGCATGTTCTCCCCGTTACTGCGTGGGTTCCCTCCGGGTACTCCGGCTTCCTCCTCCTTCCAAAGACATGCACCTGGGGATAGGTTGATTGGCAACACTAAATTGACCCTAGTGTGTGAATGTGAGTGTGAATGTTGTCTGTCTATCTGTGTTGGCCCTGTGATTAAGTGGCGACTTGTCCAAGTTGTGTACCCCGCCTTCCACCCGAATGCAGCTGAGATAGGCTCCAGCACTCCCCGCCACCCCAAAAAGGACAAGCGGTAGAAAATGGATGGGTGGATGGACTTTCTCACCCTTCTCCTTGGCGCACAGTGCTAGTGCTCGTATTGTAGTGGTACTGATTTCAAGTCCCTTTTAGATATGTGTCAGCAAAGTTTACAAATTTATGTCAAAAGTGTTATTTTTCACAAAAAAATATTTATTATTTAGCATTTTGTTTGTTGTTTTACAACAAAATGTGCTTTCAAGTAAACTTAAGTTTGATTAAAAATGCACATTTTCACATCAATAAATTAGTTGCGAAAAATAAAATGCCCCAATATATTGAGGGATGGCCCTGACAATCAATCATTGATGTTTTCAATTTAAATTTAAACACTTTATTATGGTCTATAAGATGTATTAGATATTCTTTGGTGTACATTTTGCATACATTTTTCTCCACAATTATATTCCATACCTACTTTCAGCATATGTACAACATTTTTGTTTGTGGAGGCGTTCCTAGATTGCAAACAAAACAGCGCCCCATTCTCTCCAAAGGTATCATAATTTATCTTTTGAAAATGTACATTGTTGACTACATATATTGAAGAAAAAAATCATTGTTATTTTTTCCCGGATGAGTTTGAAAATGAACATCATAAACATTAGTCTATATACAGATTCACCTTGTCACAACAGTAGGTACACCTGCCCACATATAGCAGCATTTACGTCATTGTATGTCACACGTCGGTGTTATTGTGCCATTGTGCCAAGATCAGATGCAAATAATTCTTCATCTTACCTTTTTTTGTGTTTCCTCATAGCCTGAAGCCCTCAGGCTGATAGCTTCAAGTGTTTTTATTCTTGTGCAGGTGAGTGACCAGCTTGTGGAGATCAATGGTGACAGCACAGCAGGGATGACCCACAGTCAAGCTGTGGAGCAGATCCGCAGAGGAGGCCATCGTATTCATCTGGTCCTCAAGAGAGGAAATGGATACGTCCCTGACTATGGTGAGAAGGAGAGGAAGGGTTTGGGATTATTGTTATTGGGATATAAATTATATTAAAATTCTTGCATGAGATTTCAAACTGCTTGTTCTTTTATACTGCTTTCCCTTTCCTATCTTTAGTTCACCCACAAACTAATTTTCCTCATTTCCTGTACATATTTTCTTGTCCAAACACCGCTGCTCTTTCTATTTTCCTTCTCTTTCGGTCTGTTTCCCAATTTCTCTTTCTCTCAGTGGAGCTGTCCAGTTTGTCTCTTTGTATGACCAACTCCAAATCAGGCGAGCCTTGCTTCTATGTCATTGGACGGACAGAGAATACGCGGTTGGTAATGGTTCCTGTTAGTTCTCCCATTTTCTGTCTCTCTACATCCCTATGCTCACTAATCACTTTTGTTTTCACTGACAGAATCTTCACAATTGTTTTTATACACCTTATTGAAAAATTCTAAACAACTTGTCTACTTTACCTCCATACTTAATTATAGTTTGAGGAGATACAATATGGTAGAGTAAGTACACCCTTCACATTTCAGCAAACATTTTATTACATCCTCTAAATAGACAATATTATAACAATAAAACATGGATATACTTAGAGTAGTCAATGTGCTGCTTGTATACATGTATTGCTGTCTAAATTTAAATAAAAACACCGCCATTATTGTCTAACTATAGTTAGCAACAAAAGTGAGTACACCTTACAGTAAACATTGTAACGGTACAGTGAGGAAGGAGAAGGGCACTGAGATAGGGACGTCGTTCCGCTTGCAGCGTGTTTATTTGCACGAATGTGTGACGTGTGTTATTAAGCCAAATATGAGGTGTTGAAGGTGCGTGTTGAGGAAGGTGCGGAAGTCCAGAAAAAGCAAGGAAGGTTCGGAGTTCCGTTGGCAAGCAAGAGGTCAAGGGCAGGAGAGAGGCGTCAGAGTCTGTCTCCAGCCGAGATGTCGAGATCGAGTAAAGCAGCAAGCAGACAAGAGGGACTCTGAGGAGACGAGACCCACAACTCGAATCCAGGAAACGAAGAGGAGCTGCAGGGTGACAACACAGGACAGGACACAATGAGCACCAACGAAAGGAAACACAGAGAGCAAGGAAGCACATAGGCGAGGAAAGCTGGAGACGTGTGAGGCTTATTGTACTGGTACAAGTAGCTATGTTCTGGCACTGGAACGTACGATCCGCTGGCTTATGAAGGCAGGGGAGCTTTCATCAGCGTTAGGTGTGTTGATTGTAAATTATGTGCAGTCGCGTGAAGGAGCGGCTGTAGCATGAGAGGAACGCCCGTGGGCGGGCATGACCAGCGGTCCGAGCGCACAGCTGAATGTGTGACGGCAGGTGCTTGAGCCGTAACAAACATGTCCAAATTGTGTCTAAAACAGTGGTTCTTAACCTGGGTTCAATCGAACCCTAGGGGTTTGGTGAGTCGGCCTCAGGGTTTCGGCGGAGCCTCTGCCGCGGAGGTCAAGACACATCCGACTTATCGTGTAAATAAAAACTTCTCCCGATAGAGTATTATAGATACCCACAAACAATGTTCCCTCTAATTTTTCATATGATTTGTAGGTGTGTAATTTGTTGTGAATCATGCACTGTTGGTTTTGTTCTTTGAACAGAGTGATGTTCACACACGGTTCATTTTGTGCCCCAGTAAAAAACATACAACTTTGATTTGGGGAAGCACGGTGCAAGGGGGGTTAGTGCATCTTCCTCACAATACGAAGGTCCTGAGTAGTCCTGGATTCAATGCCGGGCTTGGGATATTTCTGTGTGGGGTTTGCATGTTCTCCCCGTGACTGGTTGTAAAGTACTGGCTGTCCAGAGTTGGGAACCAGGATGGACCGCTCGTCGGGACCCAGGATGGACCGCTCGCCTGTGTATCGGTTTGGGACATCTCTACGCTGCTGATCCGACTCCGCTTGCAATGGTTTCCTGTGGACGGGACTCTCGCTGCTATCTTGGATCCGCTTTTAACTGAACTCTCGCGGTTGTGTTGGATTGAACTTTCACAGTATCATGTTAGACCCGCTCGACATCCATTGCTTTATGTCCCAGGGTGTACGCCGCCTTCTGCCCGATTGTAGCTGAGATAGGCACCAGCGCCCCCTGCGACCCCAAAGGGAATAAGCGGTAGAAAAAGGATTGAATATGTTAAGAACCTCTGTTGCATACATGAGTGCTTCTCCTCTGTTAAATATATTAAAATCCTCTTACCTGCTTGTCGTTCTCCTGGTTCCTGTATCTTGGGGTCAGAAATATCGTAGTCATGTGGGTTCCCAACACCCGTGATGCTTCCACCACCATGCTTGACTGTAGGCAATCTGTTACAGTACAGGGGGGAAGAAGATGGCACAGAATGCAGGGACGTAGTTTTAGCTCTATTTATTAATATTTACAATAGTATGGAGTGTGAAACTAATCCAAAATGTGAATGTGAGACTATGTGTAGTGAGTATGTGTTGAGTGTTACCAGGAGTGTTGAGCGAGAGGCGGAAGTCCAAGGGGGAAAGGCAAGCTCAGAGATCCAGAGACAGGAAGGGGGTCTGGGGCAAGAGGGAGGCGTCAAAGTCCGTGTCCAGGCGGGAGGTCGAGATGGAAAGAGGCAGCCAGGGGAACCAGAGGGAATACTGGGAGACGAGACACACAGATCGTCATCAGGGAACGGAGGAATGCTGCTGGAACGAAACTGGAAGACGAGACAAATGAAACACGGAGTAGGAGAAGACACAAAGAGAGCAAGAGCATAGAGCTTGACACAAATTGGCTTACTGTACAAAACAGGAAACTACATTCTGGCCCGGAACACAGGTTTACACTGACTTAAGAAGCCCAGGGAGCTCATCAGCAACAGGTATGTAGAGTGCTGATTTATTGCACATAGATTGCAGCTGCCTGCTGCAGCCGAAGTGGCACGCAAGTGCGTGCTTGGAGGTGCGCTCAGCGCAGCGCACAGATGAAGGCGTACTGGAATGCGCCTGGGCCGTGACACAATCAGTATTTAACTATTTAAATGTTAATGGCTTTGTTGAGTTTCTTTCAGTAAATAGTGATGTTATACTGCTATACGAGCTGTACACTGACTACTCTAATTTATATACCGCCTTCCCTTGAGAACATGTACTGTAACAAACATGTTGCAATGTAAGGGGTGTGCTCAGGTATGGATTATGTAGAGTTACATACATGAATACATTAAAAGAAGCTGAGCGAAGCATCTCAATGACAAAGCATTAAAACACGAATTGCACACTTTGACATCAAATTGCACATTTTTCAAATATGAGTCTGTTACACTGTGATACTTTCGTATTTAAAATGTTTTGACCTTCATTCATTCCCCAGGCCGTAAACACAGAATCACCTCCCCCTCCCACCTGCGTCACCCCCGGGAGCAGGGTATGGCTGCAGTAAACTCTACCAGGCAGAGGGGGCGCCGCTCCAAGCAGAAGCGGAGAAGCAAGTCTTTGGACGCACGGGAGAAAGGAACAGGAAGGAGAAGAAGACATTCAGGAGGTCGCTCGGGGTTACATAGCCCCAACCTAGACCCGGTGGAGGATGAGGGGGGTCAGCGAGAGAACCCTCGGAAAGTCAGGAGGAAGAAAAGAAAATCTCAGAGTTTGCCCAAGGACGCCCTGTCGTTGTCTGATAGTGATGCTGAGAAAGTGACAGAAGGGGGCAGAAAAGGTGAGCGAGGAAGGAGCAGAGAGAGGCAGGGTAGGGGAGAAGAAGTACAGGAACGTCTACAGGTGGAGAGGCAGGATGTTACTCCTGTAGAGGAAAGGGTCGCTGAGAAGGAGGAAGAAGTAATGGAGGAAGTGAATCTGGAGAGAGGAGACAGCTCGGAGGATGTTGTGCTGTCAATTCCTAGTCATTCCAAAAAAATTCCCCGGCCCAAAGAGAAGTCTGAGGAGGAGCAAAATGAAAACTGGGAAGTGGCAGCAAGCTACCATGAGATGAAACACCTGCAGGGATGGCTGGATGATGAAGAGGGTGAAGATAGGCTCCTAGAGGTTGAGGAAGGTCAGAGAAGAGATGATGCACACAACAGACCTTTGTCAAGTGATGCTGTGATCCATGCACAGAGGAAGCCATTCTTCTTCCTCACTTCCTTGCTTTCTTTACATCAACTGACGGATGATGAGTCAGAGTCCGGCGGCAGCCAATCAGACGACAGTGTGTCCGCCGCCAGCATCTCTGGCCTCTTTCTGGCCGCCGAAAAAGCCGGCGGGCGCAGGGCCGTGGTGCTGCCAGGTGGCTGGCTCATGCCCAGCCAGCAGAGGGTGGCTCGTGACCTGGATGAGAACTCTTTAAAGCAGACGGGGCAGGGTGGAGACTGGAACAGGAAGTAGAGAAGGCTGCAGCAGGGATGTCATTTGTCATTTCTGCAACAATCACCTTTCTTTTAGACTGATGGAATTTGTATGTGTTATTAAGACCAATGCACTTATCCATTCTGCTTAGCAATCCAGTTGTTTATATGTTGAGTAATTGTGAGTGAGTGACTTTAGCAGTCTATAAATAACTAAATGAAAGAATATTTGAGCAAGATACATTTCTATTTTTATTTCAAAGAAAAGATGAGACTACAGACTATTTGCCTTGATGAGTGTGTTAGCTCATTACAATATTTATTTGCCATTAAATATGATGGACACATTTCTCACTTGTGAGACGGCATCTTTTTCTTTTTTTTCCCTATCATTCACAACCCTTAGGTAAGACAAGAACACATATGGTTTTCCTTTTTTTAATGCATTCTAACTGGTAAATGTATGCCAGCAAAATTCTGCTTACAATGAAGCCTATGTGAGTCGCTCAATTCTGCCTATAAAGCTCCTAAAAAAAACTCTTAACACCTCCAAAGTTTGTATACACACTGTAAGTCTTGTAGTAACAGACACACTCATAATAAAATGTACTATTGACATATTTTGCTTATTTTAAGCACATGTGGCGCATTCATTTTACAAACACATCAGAATGTTTGCTTTTTCCCTCGACATCATCGAGTACGACCTACTGCAGACTTCATGAACGTCAACAAACATAATATAACATCACCTACAGTACAATGCATGCTGTCATTAGGATGCCAGCTGTTAGGATGTTGATATATTCTCATTTAGGTAATGAATGACTCATAATTCTCGCAAAGGAAAAAAGAGGTGGTACTAAGCATCGGATTGTGTCTTTTTAGGAATTTTCTGGGTGTAAATTGGATGCCAACGTTGACCAACTTGTCGGATTAGGTCCTCATCCAAGGTGAGAGGCTTTACTTATTAACTTTCACGAGCTCCAAGGAGAGAAAGCCGCTCACCAGCTGATGATGTCAATATAGCATTACAGGCGAGTTAGCTCTATGTGATCACGGCGCAGCTGAAAAATAGTTTATGTTAGCACTTATAATAACAATATCACTAATTCTTGGTTAATATTCAGGTCGTAAAATGTCGATTATGTATTGTAGGCAGTTTTTGAATGGTTATTCATTGTTATGGGCGGAATAAAGGACCTCCTATTGGCTCCATTGTAAGTTAACTTTTATTTATCTTTATTTAAGAGATAGAATGCATTTAAAAAATATATATATCTGTCTTTCTTTCTGTCTTTCACAAGGATGTGAATAATAGGTAAAATTCCCCCCAAAAATGCAGCTCTCCTTTTTTTGCCATATGTTTTTAACAAATGTTTTGCAGAAATATATGCGTCCCGATTCCCAAGTTCGAAGTTAAGTTCATTGTTCCTCTTTACAGCTGATTTGTAGCTGATGTTTCAAGTTGTAAATGGCCGGGTTTTTTTTTCTTTTTTGTCTGTCACTGTTGCCCTCATTATTGTTGCACTTCTATCTATAGTGAATTCTATTTGATTCATTTGTGGTATCGTTTGAAAATTATTTAAACACCAAATCAAACACTAAACGCTGACCATTACTTTTTTATAATTGGCATCTATTCAACAATACAATATTTACCCATGCGGCTGGACAGGACAGGTTTAAATCAATAAAAAAAAAAACAACTTAAAATTGGCATTATAAATACTCTTACTTTTGTCAAGTGGGTCTATATCGCGACTGTCTCTCTGCAAGTCACTGGTGTGTGTGTGTGAGTGACAGGAAAATAAGTTCCAACTCGGTTGGTGCCACAAAATGTGCACAAAACAATGGCTTCTTTAGAAGTAAAATGAAACAGATAAAAGGGATTAACCGAATCAATTAAGCGTTTAATTGGCCCAGTAAAAGCCCAAAACGAATCAAATTAAAAAATTTGAGGGGTGGTCTAAAGGTGGTAACAATGTGGCAGATTAGAAGTGCTAAATATATCCATGTGCCATAGACCTTCTGTATAGGGAAAGGTGCTTCAATTCGACACTTATAGATGTACACACAATTCTGCTGCCGTGTTATTTTGATTTTTTGAGTTTATTTTCAACCGAGCTGTACAGATAGTTTAATCTCAACCACATCACAAAAAACTTTTTTTGTATTATAGGTATCTCACATTCCTTGATGTAATTTGCTTTCCATCTGTTATTTTCTCCTACTATACAAAGCCTGCATAAACGTTTCACGTATACCTCGTGAAGATGCCAAGCAATACCATTGAATAACTGTCAGCCATCTGTTTGTGTGTCAGTCTGCTCTGTGCTGTGCAGACACTACTATATTGTTGTATATCTGTGATCATGCGAATACCCTTTATATCGCAGCTGTGATATTCTACAGCCATGTACTGTATACACCAGTTTATTCTGTAAATGTTTGTTAAGCAGTTTATGTGTATATACTTATATATACTTCACAGGACAGCTATCCACTGATATTATTTGTTGCGTGATAAAACAATAGGATACATATAAATGTGTGTGTGTGTGTGTGCGTGCGTGCATATATGTATATATATATATATATATATATATATATATATATTCTGTATATATATATACTGTTTGTATATATATATACATATATATATGTATATGCAAACCCTGTTTCCATATGAGTTGGGAAATTGTGTTGGATGTAAATATAAACGGAATACAATGATTTGCAAATCCTTTTCAGCCCATATCCAATTGAATGCACTACAAAGACAATATATTTGATGTTCAAACTCATAAACTTTATTTTTTTGCAAATAATAAATACTTAGAATTTCATGGCTGCAACACGTGCCAAAGTAGTTGGGAAAGGGCATGTTCACCACTGTTTTACAATACCTTTTCTTTTAAGAACACTCAATAAACGTTTGGGAACTGAGGAAACTAATTGTTGAAGCTTTGAAAGTGGAATTATTTCCCGTTCTTGTTTAATGTAGACCTTCAGTCGTTCAACAGTCAGGGGTCTCCGCTGTCGTATTTTACGCTTCATAATGCGCCACACATTTTCGATGGGGGGCAGGTCTGGACTGCAGGAGGGCCAGGAAAGTACCCACACTCTTTTTTTACGAAGCCATGCTGTTGTAACACTTGTCTTGCTGAAATAAGCAGGGGCGTCCATGATAAAATTGCTTGGATGACAACATATGTTGCTCCAAAACCTGTATGGACCTTTCAGCATTAATGGTGCCTTCACAGATGTGTAAGTTACCCATGCCTTGGGCACTAATACACCCCCATACCATCACAGATGCTGGCTTTTGAACTGTGCGCCTATAACAATCCGAATGGTTATTTTCCTCTTTGTTCTGGAGGACACAACATCCTCTGTTTCCAAATATAATTTGAAATGTGGACTTGTCGGACCACAGAACACTTTTCCACTTTGCATCAGTCTATCTTAGATGAGCTCAGGCCCAGCCAAGCCGGCGGCGTTTCAGGATATTGTTGATAAATGGGTTTGGCTTTGCATAGTAGAGCTTTAACTTGCACTTACAGAATGTAGCGACCAACTGTAGTTACTGACAGTGGTTTTCTGAAGTGTTCCTGAGCCCATGTGGTGATATCCTTTACACACTGATGTCGGTTTTTGATGCAGTACCTCCTGTAATATCATTGCTTATTGCAGTGATTTCTCCAGATTCTCTGAACTTTTTGATGATTTTACGGACCGTAGATGGTAAAATCCCTAAATTCCTTGCAATAGCTCGTTGAGAAATGTTGTTCTAAAACTGTTTGACAATTTGCTTACAAAGTGGTGACCCTCACCCCATCCTTGTTTGTGAATTACTTAGCATTTCATGGAAGATGCTTTTATACACAATCATGGCACCCACCTGTTCACAATTAGCCTGCACACCTGTCTTTGATGAGCATTCCTCAACTTTTTCAGTATTTATTGCCACCTTTCCCAACTTCTTTGTCACGTGTTGCTGGCATCAAACTCTAAAGTTAGTGATTATTTGCAAAAAAAAAATGTTTATCAGTTTGAACATCAAGTATGTTGTCTTTGTAGCATATACAACTGAATATTGGTTGAAAATGATTTGCAAATCATTGTATTCCGTTTATATTTACATCAAACACAATTTCCCAACTCATATGGAAACGGGGTTATATCCATCCATTTTCTACCACTTATTCTCTTTGGGGTTGCGGGGGGCGCTGGTGTTATGTAGAACATAATGTTATGGCTTTCTTGAATTTTCAATAATTTCTACAACTCCAATTTTTTTTGTGATAAAGTCATTGGAGCACATACTTATTGGTCACAAAAAACATTCCTGAAGTTTGGTTCTTTTATGAATGTATTATGGGTCTACTGAAAATGTGACCAAATCTGCTGAGTCAAAAGTATACATATAGCAATATTTGGTTACATGTCCCTTGGCAAGTTTCACTGCAATAAGGCGCTTTTGGTAGCCACCCACAAGCCTCTGGTTGAATTTTTGACCACTCCTCTTGACAAAATTGGTGCAGTTCAGCTAAATTTGTTGGTTTTCTGACATGAACTTGTTTTTTCAGCATTGTCCCAAAGTCAGGACATTGGGAACGCTATTCTAAAACTTTAATTGTAGCCTAATTTAGCCATTCCTTTACCACTTTTGATGTGTGTTTGGGGTCATTGTCCTGTTGGAACACCCAACTGCGCTCAAGACCCAACCTCCGGGCTGATGATTTTAAGTTCTCCTGAAGAATTTGGAGGTAATCCTCCTTTATCATTGTCCCATTTACTTTCTGTAAAGCACCAGTTCCATTGTCAGCAAAACAGGCCCAGAGCATAATACTACCACCACCATGCTTGACCGTGGGAATGGTGTTCCCGGGATTAAAGCCCTCACCTTTCTTCCTCCAAACATATTGCTGGGTATTGTGGCCAAACAGCTCAATTTTTGTATATACATACATACAAATGTGCGTGTGTGTGTGTGTGTGTGTGTGTGTGTGCAGTGTATGTGTGTGTGTGTGTGTGTGTGTGTGTGTGTGTGTGTGTGCAGTGTATAGCTCCTGTGAAGGACCTCAATTTAAACCCCAGATTTGAGGATACCAGCCCTGTTTGTTCATGAATGTTTGGAATATGCTGCCTGGCTGTGAATTAGGATGCACACTTTGTACCAGAAATCAGTGTGAAATGCCAAAAGTAAGCAGCAGGTGTATACATTTCAAGCATTGACAGTGATGTGCCCTTTGTGCCACGTACAGTTGCCTTGGCAATATAAAATGTTTTATCCTGACCTGATCTGTCTTACTATGGAATTCCTAGAGTGGAGGTGGTAACTTCTGTCAGGCTAAATACGGCCCTCACAGTGTAAATTACTGGGAAATCATTCATGAGCCTCACTGTTGTGTCTGAGATGGATTTATTTTGTTTTTAATTGTGTTACGGCAATACAAAAAACTAGGTTGACGAGATACGGTGAGATATTATTTTTCTATGAAATTATCTTTTTTGAATTACTCAGGTTTTCAGATACTTTATAAGCCATTCGGGAAGGAGAGTGACAGATTTCAATAACATAAATTATTATATAATTTATGAAGAGGCGATTTATGTACAACATCTGGAGGTACTGACTGTTATTTTTTTCTGGGAGAAAAACATCAATACATTCCTGGATTAGTTCTCAACATGGCTAAAGCTGAAAGAGTGTGCTGTGTATAGTGGGAGCATACTGCCAATGTCCATGCAGTGTCACTCCACTTTTATAAGCAATGCTATTTTTTGGGGGGCTGTTATTCCCCAAAGGAGATTATATGTCTGAACTGTCAACACATTCTAATAAAAGTGCAAATAAGCTGCTGAACCAATATCATCATTGTGTTATTGCTTTTGCAACACCAGAAAAGATCACAGGAACAGACAGCAGGTGGCAGCAAAACCCCAGACTATTAAACGCATACAAGCCATGGGAAGCCTTTAAGATGTCCACTGGTCCCAAAATATCCACAAAGAGACATGCTAATGTCTTGCCATTCACTGCATGCTAACACACACACACACACACACACACACACACACACACACACACACACACACACACACACACACACATACACACACAAACATATACATATATATATATATATATATATATATATATATATATATATATATCCATCCATCCATTTTCTACCGCTTATTCCCTTTTTGGGTCGCTGGGGGTGCTGGCGCCTATCTCAGCTACAATCGGGCGGAATGTATATATATATATATATATATATATATATATATATATATATATATATATATATATATATATATATATATATATATATATGTCTTAATTGGATTATCCAGAAAATAGTGCTCGACACCGTGGTAGAGCGCAATATATGTATGTGTGGGAAAAAACTCACAAGACTACTTCATCTCTGAGAGATGAAGTAGTCTTGTAATTTTTTTCCCACACATACATACATATATATATATATATAAATATATATATATATATAAATATATATATATATATATATATATATATGTGTGTGTGTATATGTGTATATTAATAAATGCATATATATGTATATATATACACATATATATACATACATAATACATTACAGGCCAAAAGTTTGGACACACACTCTCATTCACTGTGTTTTCCTTATTTTCATGACTATATACATTTTAGATTGTCACTGAAGGCATCAAAACTATGAATGAACATATGTGGAGTTATGTACCTAAACAAAAGGTGAAATATCTGAAAACATGTTTTATATTGTAGTTTCTTCAAAATAGCCACCCTTTGCTCTGATTACTTTTTTGCACACTCGTGGTATTCTCTCGATGAGCTTCAAGAGGTAGTCACCTGAAATGGTTTTCACTTCACAGGTGTTCTTGAAGCTCATCAAGAGAATGCAAAAAGAGTGTGCTAGGCAGTAATCCAAGCAAAGGGTGGCTAGTTTGAAAAAACTATAATATAGATAGATAGATAGATAGATAGATAGATAGATAGATAGATAGTACTTTATTGATCTATAAAACAAGTTTTCAGTTATTTCACCTTTTTTTTTGTTAAGTACATAATTTCACACGTGTTCATTCATAGTGTTGATGCCTTCAGTGACAATCTACAATGTAAACAGTCGTGAAAATAAAGAAAACGCATTGAATGAGGAGAAGGTGTGTCCAAACTTATGGCCTGTACAGTGTATATATATATATATATATATATATATATATATATATATATATATATATATATATATATATATATATATATATTTATATATACATATATACACACACACACACACACACACACACACATAGGATATATGTATGGTGTCTTGGTCCAGATATACAGTGTGTAAGTCCTGCCTGCCACTAAATACAACATTACTGTGAGGCCTGCTTGTCTTGTGCAAAGATTAGTTGATTTGTTTATTCATTTTTTTGGTCTTACTGCTAAAATATTCAAAATAAAGACATTTGAGCACATTGGAATTTTTTGGACAAAGCTTTTTGCGGATCAACCCCACCCAGACTCGGCCTCTAGCAGTCCCCCCAGTAAATTGAGTTAGAGACCCCTGCTCTATAGACAAAGCAATTAGTAATATTTTATTTTTTGTTGTCTATTTGTGTTGGCCCTGTGATAATGTGGTGACTTGTCCAGGGTGTACACCGCCTTCTGCCGCTAGTGCAGCGGAGATAGGCTCCAGCGTCCCCGGTGACCCCGAAAGGGACAAGCGGTAGACAATGGGTGGATGGATAGATGTTTACAATATGCTTAAGGCTGATTAAAATCGAGCTCCTGGCCAAAATTGGCCCCTGGGCTGCACTTCGAATACCATAGCCATTTTAGGGGACAGCTTTCTACAACTGCACTTTTTTCTGTTTGGGACTTAAAACTGCTGTAGTTGTTGTTAACTTTGTCATCTATAAAAAATAGAAATGTTTTTCAAACATGCTCTTCCTCTAGAGATTCACAGGCTCCTGAAGGTGTAAAGCTACTTGATGAGGAAAGAAGCTGGCTGTGGATACATCTTCAAAATAAAATACCATTTTATACAATTATATTATATCCAGTTTCCTCGCAAAAAAGAAATTATAATATTTGGATGTACTACACACAACACATATTGACATACGAACTATTGGTTAAATTATGATACACTGATGCATGAAATGATCATGGTTATGGTTAGGACATTATATACATCTTCCCAATATCACATTTCAACATGTCCGAAAAGAGTAGGAAAGAGCAGAGTTAATTTAATCCTACTCTTTTTTCTGTTTCATAGCAATTGCGTGTTTTCTTCACTTCCTGTAACACAAACGAATAGTTAGAAACGTCCATCCATCCATTTTTACAGCTTATACCTTTCGGGGTTGTGGGGGGTGCTGAAGCCTATCTGAGATAAAAACAAATAAGTAAATAAATAAATGATCAACAAAGTTCCCATGCATAATTAGTTAAGGAAGTTGTGATTGACGTAATGAAATAATAATAATAACAATAATAATACTTTAATATTGATTTAAATGCATAGGTTGATTGGCAACACTAAATTAGCCCTAGTGTGTGAATGTGAGTGTGAATGTTGTCTGTCTATCTGTGTTGGCCCTGTGATGAGATGGCGACTTGTCCAGGGTGTACACCGCCTTCCGCCCGAATCCAGCTGAGATAGGCTCTAGCGACCCTGAACAGGACAAGCGGTAGAAAAATGGATGCTTGGATGGATGATTTAAATGCATTTGAAGAAAATATGAATCAGCAAATAACAATTAAATGAATAATTATAACTATTTATATATAATAAAGTAAACTAAAATGCTAAGAAAGTAAATAAAACGTAAGTTTCACACAATAAATAAATAAAAACAATATTTTGACACATTTGGTTTATGTCCCGTGTGAAAGAAAACGTCCAAACTGGATCAAACGTAAAAATACTTTCAAAACAAATTCTACAATATTAATAAATCATGTGATAAAATATAATAACACAATGTAACACAGCACAGCTAGCATGAAACCAACCATTCATGTCTTGTGTTATAATAAAAAAATAAAAAAATAAAAATAAAATAATAATAAAAATTAAAAAATAAAGACTACAACACAGCCAGCATGAAACACACATTTCAACCCTTTACTTCTGTGACAGTGGACTCTAAAACAAAACGTCTTATTATTCAAATAATACATGCTCTTTATGTCTTTATCTGAGTTTTCTGTTATAAATACATTCAGCGCCCTACTCGTTTTATTTTGAAAGTCGGGACCAGAAGTTCCACATCACGAAGAACTTGACGCTGGAGCCAGCGCTGCAGAGGCAGAAGCAGACAGTGATATATCGGCGACACACAGTAATATAGCCGTCCTGACGCGCAAACAACCGACCCGCAATGTCTTTCAAACTCTTTCATCGCGGATTAGCGGTAAAACATCTGTTTTACTAGTAACAAAAGACGCTCTCTGTTCGTGTTTGAGCACCGCAGGCGCAAACAGAGGCGCACTTTCGAGACTTGCTTGTGTCCTCTTAGACTTTTGGACAGTCGCTGAAAAATTATTGTCGTTTCTGATGAGCTTTCTCCCCTTCGAGACGAGTAAGTAATTAACCGCTGCTGGATGAACACGACCACGGAGTCTGGCATTGGGGGGGCGGGTGCAAGACTTCAAGGATGTAGTTTGTGAGGACCTGAGAGGAGCATCCGGATCTGAAGAATAAACTTCGTAAGGCAACTTTGCTTACTTTCTACACCGCGAAAACGCATCGAGCCATGGGTTGAAAGAAACGTTGTGCTCGGTGGGGATCTTCAGTGTGGGAGGGAGAACCATCTTCTGAGTTATGTAATGATTGACTCTGCCTGATCATTACTGATAGATCTGAATCAGAGAGGCCACAGTGCGTGTGTGTATGGATTCATTTAAATCTTAGACATCCTTCAAAGTACTTTGAGATACCTCCTTCGTAGAATTGCATTTGATTATTTTCTTCAGTGATGGCCTGCACTAGTACAGCATTCCATGCTGATTTGGCATGCTCCTGGCTGCAAGAAATTAGACGATCTACTGTTTCTTCAGCTCACTTATCGGCGTTGTACCTTCTCCTCCGCATGGCAACATCTCAAAGGGCTTGTAAGATGCTCTAAGGTTTACGTTTGCCCTCACATTCGACACTATGTAGTCATCCTGACATATTACTTTGCTGTCATTGCTTCTTTCTGAACACCTGACGCTAAAAGTTCATCTAATCCAGAGCCTCCGTTGGTCCCTCCCTCCCCCCCACTCATTAGGGCTGGTGGGGGGGGTGGATCGCGACCCCTTGGGGTTGAAGCCGCGGTGGATACTTCCACCGCCAAAGGCAAGGCTTCCGCCATGGAGGCCGGCCCGGAGAGCCCCAACCGGGCTGTGGAGTACCTCTTGGAACTCAATAACATAATTGAGAGCCAGGCCAAGCTCCTGGAGACCCAACGGCGACGCATCGATGAGCTGGAAGGCCAGCTAGACCGGGTCAAACAGGAGAACCATGGTCTGAGGCAGGATAGCAGCCCTCGCACGGACACCCTGGAACAGAACCACAATCACAACCAGCCTCTGTCGCTTCCCATCCATCATGACGGGGACGGCGGCACCTCCTCAGCTCAGACCAAAACAGGATCCGCCACAACACCTGCAGGGTCCAGGGAGAGAAGGACCCACACCAGGCTGACCCGTGGCCTTTCCTGTGGCTCATCCACCGCTGAGAGAGACCGCCTTGAACGCACCGACAGCACAGACACCAACACCAGCTCCACCATTCGCAGAAAGTAAGTGTTTTTCACACATTTAGGAAGCTGCTTTTCAATGATCCATGTCATGGACTTTTAACAGTAGGAGACTGTACTGTTTGACAGGAGTTCTTAACCTTTCTTGCTTCGGGGCCCAACTTTTCCACTACAGAGGCGAAGGGGGCACCGAATCAGTAATTTTTACTCTTGGTGTTATTTGTATTCAATAATTATGTCAGAATCAGAATTACTTTATACTCTTAATAATTATATTTAACCTACATCTAACCTGCTTAAAGTTGAAAAGGGTAAACCTTATCAAGCGATATGAAACCCTGTGTTAATCATACAGATTATTATCAAGGCTTAGGTCCAATTACAAAAATGAATACTTAATACTTAATAATACAAAAAGATGGGACTCATTAAAACTGATGAAAAATACATTTACGTATAGATGTTTTTAGTGCATGTTCCTCACAATACGAAGGTCCTGGGTTCAATACCCGGGCTTGGGGTCTTTCTGTGTGGAGTTTGCATGACCTAGCCCAGTGGTTCTTAAATGGGGGTACGTGTACCCCTGGGGGTACTTGAAGGTATGCCAAAGGGTACGTGAGATTTTAAAAAAAATATTCTAAAAACAGCAACAATTTAAAAATCCTTTATAAATATATTTATTGAATAATACAACAACATTTGAATATAAGTTCATAAACTGTGAAAACAAATGCAACAATGCAATATTCAGTGTTCATAGCTGGATTTTTGGTGGACATGTTCCATAAATATTGATGTTAAAGATTCCTTTTTTTGTGAAGAAATGTTTAGAATTAAGTTCATGAATCCAGATGGAGCTCTATTACAATCCCCAAAGAGGGCACTTTAAGTTGATGATTACTTCTATCTTTATTTATAATTGAATCACGTGTTTATTTTTCAACAAGTTTTTAGTTATTTTTATATCTCTTTTTCCAAATAGTTCAAGAAAGACCACTACAAATGAGCAATATTTTGCACTGTTGTTCAATTTAATAAATCAGAAACTGATGACATAAAGTTTTACTTCTTTATCTCTTTTTTTCAACCAAAAATGCTTTGCTCTGATTAGGGGGTACTTGAATCGAAAAAATGTTCACAGGGGTTACATCACTGAAAAAAGGTTGAGAACCACTGACCTAGCCGTTACTGCATGGGTTGCCTTCCGGGTACTCCAACTTCCTCCCAATTCCAAAGACATGCACCTGGGGATAGGTTGATTGGCAACACTAAACGGGTCCTAGAGTGTGAATGTGAGTGTGAATGTTGTCTGTCTATATATGTTGGCCCTGCAATGAGGTGGTGACTTGTCCAGGGGGTAACCCCGCCGCTATTTTAATCTTGTAGTTGGTTTTTTTTACGCTGTCCGCCATCTTTGTTGTAGTCTAAAAGTCATAATGATTTATGATTCCTAAAGGCTGAAAGGTGTTTTACAACTTGTAGTTTTTAAGCTATCCGCCATTTTAGTTGTAGTACTTTCAACAGTTATACCGTTTTAAAGGTTTATTCCACCCTCTCAAATATATTATTTAATTTAATTACAGTGATTTCCTATTGATTTAAGTCACTTTATTAATTTTATTTAAGGTAATTACTGCATTTTTAGCCAACATTTCACAACATTTTAATTAATTTACAAAAGTCTATTTTTATGCCAAGCTAAACCCACATAGAGTATTACCTTATTTTTTCAAGGCTGCTTTTGTAACTCATTTGAGTTATGATGGATATGTATAATTATATAACTTCAATAGAATATTGATTAACGATTTGTTGTTATATTACAAATATTGTCCACTTTTTATCTTAAATACAAGTTAACTGATGTCCCATATGAAAAGTATTACATTGTATTATTTTTATCTTAGATAAGTGTATGTACTATGTATTAAATGAAAGTTTTTCAACTTTTTTGTTTCTTAAAAAAAAGGGTTATATTTTATAAAAACTGTTTCCTCTTAAAATTTTATGAGCTCATTGTCTAATTTGAAAAAAAAGTTAAAGTTAAGTACAAATGATTGTCACACACAAACTAGGTCTGGTGAAATTTGTCCTCTGCATTGACCCATCCCCTTGTTCACCCCCTGGGAAGTGAGGGGAGCAGTGGGGAGCAGCGGTGCCGTGCCCGGGAATCATTTATGGTTATTCAACCCCCAATTCCAACCCTTGATGCTGAGTGGCAAGCAGGGAGACAATGGGTCCCATTTTTATAGTCTTTGGTATGACTAGGCCGGGGTTTGAACTCACAACCTACCGCTCTCAGGGCGTACACTCTAACCACTAGGCCAGAGAGTAGGTAAAAGAAAGAATACTTCTGTCTGCTCGTGTCTAAAATTAAAGGTGATAAACCAACTTTTTTTATTTTAAAATTATAATTGTGTAATGTTGTCTTAAATAAAGGTTTCTAAAGTTGTATCAATAAGATTAATGTAACAATTTAAACATCATGTCTATTTTTTAAATTAAATATAACTCAAAAGTATACAGACTATTTTTAAGGCACACCATTAGCTAAAAGACCAAAGAAACAATCTACACACTATCTGTATATCTCTGCTACTGACTGTAAGACAAATGAAACAATTTAAACATAATTTGTAACCCTATATGAGTACCTATAAAACTAATGAAACAATCTAAACAGTATTTGTGTTTGTGTACTATTAGTCATTAACTTTAACGATATGCAGTCAAAGAACATGCAAAAATATGAATACATAAAGTACATACTCACATTTGGTTGGTGTATTTTGCTCAAAGTTGAACCATACTGTCAGCTCTTTGCTTCTCCTCAACTGTGTGGGTGATATCAGGAAAACCCACACGCAATCCCCCATTTCCATGGCCCCCCTCCCAGCCACACACATTAACACACTGTATTTTAGTGTATTTTTTTTATCAAGTTAGTCTAATTTTTTAAATCAAAAATAGAGACAGATATTGTTTTTAAGAATTTTTTAAGCTAACTTTAACCCACCAAAGGTTGTTTTGTAACAGTTAGCAGAGAATGAAAATCCTCTAATTAAACGGATCGCTTTAAAGGACCCCTATTTTCCACAAGGTGATTCACATGCTTAAACATCCATCCATCCATTTTCTAACGCTTATTCCCTTTGGGGTCGCGGGGGGCGCTGGTGCCTATCTCAGCTACAACCGGGTGGAAGGCGGTGTACACCCTTGCCATCTCATCGCAGGGCCAACACAGATAGACAGACAACATTCACACTCACATTCACACTCACTTTCACACACTTTGTCCAATTTAGTGTTGCCAATCAACCTATCCCCAGGTGCATGTCTTTGGAAGTGGGAGGAAGCCGGAGTACCCGGAGGGAACCCACGCAGTCATGGGGAGGACATGCAAACTCCACACAGAAAGATCCCGAGCCCGGTATTGAACCCAGGACTAATAAGCACCTTCGTATTGTGAGGCAGACGCATTAACCCCTCTTCCACCGTGCTGCCTATGCTTAAACATTTACCTTTTATTAAACTTTTGTATTTTAGCTTTATTTTGAAACTCATTGTTTTGGTACAAGGTGACCTATTGCTCAACTGTCCTAAATGAAAGCTCTATAAACATCGTAAACACATACGCTGCAGTTTTCCGATCAAA
The DNA here is from genome assembly GCF_033978795.1 of Nerophis ophidion. Lineage (NCBI taxonomy): Eukaryota > Metazoa > Chordata > Actinopteri > Syngnathiformes > Syngnathidae > Nerophis > Nerophis ophidion. The sequence goes on from NC_084616.1 coordinate 49,697,088, forward strand.
GTGACACTATCACAATTCTTCTTATTCAAATTTCAAAGGATTTTTCACAGGTAGGAATCGGAGGGACCATCAAAGTGACACTATCCCAGTTGTTGTTATTCCAAATTTCAAAGGAACTTTCCCGGCAAGGAATGGCAGGAATGGCGATATTATCATTTTGTATCTTAGCTTTATGTTTAAACTTATTGTTTTGTTGCAAGGTGACCTATAGCCCGACTGTCTTAAATAATTCATCTATAAACACATACGCCGCAGTTTACAGATCAAGGTGCCACAATTGTTGTCATTCAAATTTCAAATGAATTTTCACAGGAAAGAATTCCATCCATCCATTTTCTACCGCTTGTCCCGTTCGGGGTCGCAGAGGGTGCTGGAGCCTATCTCAGCTGCATTTGGGCGGAAGGCGGGTTACACCCTGGACAAGTCGCCACCTCATCGCAGGGCCAACACAGATAGACAGATAACATTCACACATGAGGGCCAATTTAGTGTTGCCAATCAACTTATCCCAAGGTGCATGTTTTTGGCAATGGGAGGAAGCCGGAGTACCCGGAGGGAACCCATGCAGTCACGGGGAGAATTCAGACTAAAAGTTTCTTTAGTCTTCTTTAAGCACTTTGTATACAATGGTCTACCATTGCATTTAATACTTAGTCAGAAATCGTTTAAAAGCATAACTGACAAGTTAGGGATACCATACTCATTTACACATAGTTTAAATATGTTTTACTTCCATATCATGCTATATTCATGTAATTTAATAATATAAATGACAATGAGAAATTCAAAACTTAAACTAAAAGGTTAGAACAAATATTTCCAACTTATTAAGGAAAAATTGTTAGCAATTAAGAAAGTTGACAGAGAAGGGGCACTCAAAAATAAAATGGTTAGAACACATTTTTACAACTTGTAAAAGGGAAAAAAATGTATGGTTAGCATAATTCAAACAATGATCTAATGAATGAGATAAATAAAATGATAAAGCTACTATAAAAATAATAGAATTGGACTAGGAGCTGTATTTAGTACATCATATAATATATTTAAGGTTAACATAATCAAAAAAATGTTTACAACTTATGAAGGAAAACATGTTATGGTTAGCATTAAAAAAAACATGTTATGGTTAGCATTAAAAAAAATAATTACAAATGGTTTGGGTTAGGATTATTGTTTAATTTATTCAAACTTAATGATCTAATTAATGAAATTATATTAAAACTACTACAGAAAAATTTTTATAAAAATATCATGACCGGACAACCATGAGACCCTGTTGTCATATAGATTTTGTTGTGCTTTCAAATCACTGATTGTTTGTAATGATGTTAACTGTGCAGTAATGTTTACAGGTATGGAATTGTGTATGCAATATCTCACAAGATTGATAAACAGTGCATACACAGTGAACATGTGGGCTATGTGAAAATGGTCTCTATTACAATCCATTAATACATTTTTTAAAATGTCAGACAGTGTTGTTTTAGACATGTGAACGACAATAAGGACCAATAAATCCCAAGGGACAGTCGATGGTGCCAAAGTTAGGGCTTTTAGCAGAAATGTATCCATGATTTCAATGTCCTTGTCTTTGGGTGTTTTGGACATGGAATGTATAGTCCTTGACAGAATGTCCATCCATTCGTATGTGACCATGCAGTGTTCAAGTCCATCCTGCACCCATGCTTGTTTTACTTTCATTGATTCCTTTATACCACCCCAGTAATAGGATGAATAAAAACAGGCTTTAAAACTGTATGGCATGAGAAAATATATATTCTCTATTATTGGTAAGTGTATTTTTAGGACTGACCAGCTGAGTTATCCATACTGATTTGGATCACGATGGAAGTTCTTTAGCCTCATGTTGGTCTCTGGACATTAGAAGGGCTTGTGAATAGTATGACCGTGAGGTTCTAACTATCTGTTCAACGTGGGTGTGTCCTCATTCGGACCATTAGGCCTGATGGCGGCATGTTCATGTGTAACTTGTAGTTAAGTATAATCTTACTGATGTAAACAGTCTGCAATATTATTGTTGTTAAGGCAATTAACATACCCCAACATTATATTGTCCTCGTACAGAAGTTTAGAAGAAAATAAAAAAAGAAGTTTGAAAATATTAACGGACAGAGATAGTTGACAAAAGGTTTCAAATTACAAATCTCCGATAAAAGTTTTTTTGCTGATATCCGATATTCCGATATTGTCAAACACTCAATTACCGATTCCGATATCAACCGATACCGATATATACAGTCTTGGAATTAATACATTATTATGGCAAATTTTGTTGTGATGCCCTGCTGGATGCATTAAACAATGGAACAAGGTTATCCAAAATAAATCAACTCAATTTATGGAAAAAAAATGCCAACATGGCACTGCCATATTTATTATTGAAGTCACAAAGTGCATTATTTTTTTTAACATGCCTCAAAACAGCAGCTTGGAATTTGGGACATGCTCTCACTCAGAAAGCATGAGGAGGTTGAGGTGGGCAGGGTTGAGGTGGATGAGGTGGGAGGGGAGGGGGCAATGGGTAGCGGGGGGGGGGGTATATTGTAGCTTCCCGGAAGAGTTAGTGCTGCAAGGGGTTCTAGGTATTTGTTCTGTTGTGTTTATGTTGGGTTACGGTGCGGATGCTCTCCCGAAATGTGTTTGCCATTCTTGTGTGGTGTGGGTTCACAGTGTGGCGCATATTTGTAACAGTGTTAAAGTTGTTTATACGGCCACCCTCAGTGTGACCTGTATGGCTGTTTACCAAGTATGTATTGCAATCACTTGTGTGTGTGAAAAGCCTAAGATAGTATGTGACTGGGCCGGCACACAAAGGCAGTGCCTTTAAAGTTTATTGGCGCTCTGTACTTGTCCCTACGTCCGTGTACACTCCGTACAGCGGCGTTGTAAAGAGCCATACATTTTACAATTTGAAACCGATACCGATAATTTCCGATATTGCATTTTAAAGCATTTATCGGCCAATAATATCGGCAGTCCGATATTATCGGAGATTTCTATTTCAATTGTAGCATTATAACTTAAATACTGTTTTTACTTGAAGGAATGGTATTACATTTATTCTCCATAAGGGTACAAACCACACATATATATTTTACTAACAAATATACTTTTGTAAATGGGTTAAAATGCTGTGAAATAGTGGCTGAAATGCACTAATTACCTTAACTAAAAATAATGAAGTGAATTAAAAATCAGTGTAATCAAATTTCCATTTTCTACCGTTTGTCCCTTTTGGGGTCGCGGGAGGTGCTGGAGCCTATCTCAGCTGCATAAGGGGGAAGGCGGAGTACACCCTGGACAAGTACTGTAATCAATTAAATAATACATTTGAGAGAGTGGATTAAACCCTTGCAACGGAATAACTGCTGTAAGTACTACAACCAAGATGGCGGACAGCTTAATAAGAAAATACAAAATTAAAATCGCGGGCAAATATGACGTATACTTCTTGATTCCAGTTCAGGCCATGCCCACTTCCCTTTTAGAGGTATATTATCTTCTGGTGGTTTATTGATATTGTCCACAATGAAGTCACTGTAAAACTAAAGAAAATAAATGTTTTATGTATATATATATATATATATATATATATATATATATATATATATATATATATATATAAATAAATAAATAAATGGGTTGTACTTGTATAGCGCTTTTCTACCTTCAAGGTACTCAAAGCGCTTTGACACTACTTCCACATTTACCCATTCACACGCACATTCACACACTGATGGAGGGAGCTGCCATGTAAGGCGCCAAGGAGGAGCCATCAGGAGCAAGGGTGAAGTGTCTTGCTCAGGACACAACGTGACGAGGTTGGTACTAGGTGGGATTTGAACCAGGGACACTCGGGTTGCGCACGGCCACTCTCCCACTGCGCCACGCCGTCCCTATGTATATATGTATATATATATATATATATATATATATATATATATATACATGTATATGTATGTATATATATATATATATATATATATATATATATATACATGTATATGTATATATATATATACACGTATATGTATATATACATATATATATATACTGTATATGTATATATATATATACACGTATATGTATATATACATATATATATATACTGTATATGTATATACATACACATGAAGTGCACAAGTATACATCTCAGTAAATTAATGATTTAGTTTGCAATAAAATGACAGAATACAATTACTCAGGATAAATGTTTGCTCTAATGCTGCAAGCTTAATGCAAATATATAGTGTAGCAGCTCATTGACAGGCTAACAAATAATAGCAGTGCCAATCGCAGGGCACATGTAAAAAATCAATCACTCACCAAACACTCACATGTATACCTCTGGGCATTGTACAGTCTCCAATGAAGCTTATGTTTGGAATGTGGAAGGAGGCTGGAGTACTTGGAGAAAACCCACGCACGCACTGTAAGAACTTGAAAACTCTACACAGAGACGTCCAAACGGAGGTTCGCAGACACACACTGCGTAAAGTTAGACGTTATTGTCGGTAGTAAATGTCAAAATTAGGGTACTTTACTCAGGCTTGTACAAATGCATACTTTTCTTTTCAACTTTCTCTCCTTACTTTTACCGGGTGTCAACTCCGTTTAGGTACACCGCCAGCCGTAGAGCTGCTCACAGGCGATTCAGATGCATGAAGCATTTTTATGTTTAAGATGTTCTTCAAACCTATCATGTGTATCATATGTAGTAGACTATATAATGTGTACCAATCATACATTTTACTTAATTTTGTTTTCATGTAAAAAACAACAAAAAAACTATTTTTTAATGTGTGTCAGCTTTTATTTTGCCGTGGCGGTGCGCCAGCATTATTTCCATGTATGGGAAACCCTGTATTGGCAGGTGGACTTTATTTATCCCGCATGGATTAATTGAGGCCATTGAAAACATCTTGAGTTGTTTTCATAGTACCGGCATGTTTGAGCTCATGCATCTGCACTGTGAAGTTCTCTCATATCACTTATGTATCAATATGTGTGAAAAAAACGTGTTCAGTCACATCATCACTGAACACCTTACATGGCCATGCCAGCACGGAGCTTCCACCATGTGCCACCACCATTTTGTCTTCACAGAGTAAAGGATTCTGCCATTTTTTGTGGACGACATTAGTTGTGCTAAAATTGTCTAATCTGATAATTTGGTGATATCTATCTCTGATATAGAGGGGCAGCACGGTGGAAGAGGTGTTAGTGCATCTGCCTCACAATACGAATGTCCTGAGTAGTCCTGAGTTCAATCCCGGGCTCGGGATCAGGATATTTCTGTGTGGAGCTTGCATTTTCTCCCCATGACTGCGTGGGTTCTTTCCGGGTACTCCGGCTTCCTCCCAACTCCAAAGACATGTACACCCTGGACAAGTCGCCACCTCATCACAGGGCCAACACAGATAGACAGACAATATTCACACTCACATTCACACACTAGGGCCAATTTAGTGTTGCCAATCTACTTATCCCCAGGTGCATGTCTTTGGAAGTGGGAGGAAGCCGGAGTACCCGGAGGGAACCCATGCTGTCACAGGGATGACATGCAAACTCCACACAGAATGATCCCGAGCGCAGGATCGAACCCAGGACCTTTGTATTGTGAGGCAAACGCACTAACCCCTCCAGATGTTATACATTTTTATTACTTACACTTATTAAACAAATAATCAAACCAACTGAATATAAATTAAAGCTTTTTTCCAATTGAATTAATGGTTGCACCCCTGAGTATTTTCACAAAAGGCCATATGTTTTTGCTAAGGTGTTTAATGGTCGTTTTGTACAACAGCATAGCGCCTTAACAGGTTATAGTTTAAAGTTTTTTTGTGTCTGTCTTAGCCATCCAACTCAGACCCGAGAAGCGTATGACGTGTCACTCCAACCCAAGGCTGACCCTAAGTTTGAGTGCTGCAAGCTTTGGCAAACAGCAAGTGCATCTGCCCTCATTTATCACAAACACACACACGCACAAACTGGTAGAAGCTGCTTTTGTGTTGGAAGCATGAAGGTTTTTGAGTAGGCAGCAATTCATGTAGAAAAAAAGCCAACAGTGAAAAGGAACGTGTCAGTCGTGCATGATACAATAATGTTCATTTTTATCTGTTTACACAAGGTTCCAATCCTCTCATCAGTCTCTGATTCAGACTCTACCAAATCCCTTATCAACCCAGGATACCTCCTCTCATCCCTGGAGGTTTCTTAGTCATTAGACAGAAGCATATATTAGTTAGGTGGGCTATTAAATAAAGGCCTGGAATTTTAACATTTTAAGGTCAGTCTAAGTGTTGCCTTAAAGGAGGGTTCATATTTTAGGGCACCAAGGCAAGTTGGAAAGGCACCAAGGCCAACGTTATTTTCTTTCGAGGTCGCAGTAATTTTAAATGTGCTAAAAATTTTCAAAAGCAACTTATACTGAAATCCTTTAAACACTTTTATTTTTTTTTTGAAACACACATTCAAAATCTATATCTGTACCTCAAGTAGAAAGTTGAATGTGCATATGAAAGCAACACAAGCGTTATTAACAAAGTAATATGGAAGAAACAAAATATTACTATAAAAAAATAAAAATAAATGTGAAAAATCTGCAAGATGGCACCTTATGAATATAAGACGTAACTGTACTTTTTGTCCATATAGATAAAAATAGGTTTCATATATGAGGTCAAATCTTATACCTAGAACTGCATGATTATGGACAAAATAATAATTAAGATTATTTTTTATCAATATTGAAATCAAGGTTATTAATCATTACTATTCACTGTAGGTAAAGCAGTGTTGGGGTGGCAACGCAACACCATCATGTGATGTGTAATATCTAATAAAAATGCTCTACATTCTGGATCTGTATATTTAAAGACAAATACTCGTGTTTTCGTTCAATAATTGTATCAGCGTATCAGATTTTTTATTACATGATGCCTTTAGTTTTAGTTTTACATTTTCATATATGCGGTCCTCTCCAAGGCTTCTCTTAGTCATCATTGTCACTGTCACCGACGTCCCACTGGGGTGAGTTTTCCTTGCCCTTATGTGGGCTCTACTGAGGATGTCGTTGTGGTTTGTGTTGTGGTTTGTGCAGCCCTTTGAGACACAAGTGATTTAGGGCTGCATAAATAAACATTGTTTGATTGATTGATTGATTGATTGATAGCTGTTTGCAAATGCACCAAATCATTGAATTTCAATAATTGTGATTCATTAAATAAAGGGTTTGTATGTTCTCTATATCCAACATTATGTATTATTCTAATTGATCTTTTTTGTAACACCGCTAGTTGTTTACCCATATGTCTACACAATAACTCAGACACTATAGATCTCAGTATTGTGTATATGCTGAAGGCTTCATTTATGATTGCTGCCTTTGGTAAAAACTCAACTTTTTTAGGTTTTGCTTACATTTGATAACTTTTATTTAGACTCGCTGAGTTGCTGCGTTACGAAACACTCATAGCAACAATGCTTTTTGAGAACACCGAAACAAGATAAAACACAAATAATAGAAAAATACTAAATTGGAAATACTAATTGTTAAAGTATATCAAACAAACCTTTTTTTAAAAAGTGGTCACTGAAACTCGCGTGTTTTTCGACTGTGCTCTTTTTGGACTGGAGTGCGTGCCACTTTTCTCGTCGTCTTTCGTAAAATGTTGCAGTCTTCCGTCCTTGATCATCTCTCGAGGAACTCTGACAAAACTTTTATACCCTTTTTCGCGATTTGATCGTCTCGTACACCCGAAAACTATGCAAGCATTGGGCATTTTTCTCAGAGAAAGACTAAATGGCGCCTACTACCCATTGAGAACAGGCGCTGGCTTGACCACCACGCGTATTAAATGACCCAGGCATGAGACGGACTTGACGTCATGTAAATCCAAGCAATAGACACTGAGGAGGTGGCGAGCCACTGACTGCAAAGTATTTGCCTCTTTGATTTTTTTTATGTCCTCCAGTGGGCATGCTGATGTCTGCCCTTTTCCTCTCTGCCCTCGCATCACCCAGAATTCATCATATTCCCTTTTTTGGCTCTTTGTTGTCATGCGTGCAGCAGCTGCATCCAAACAAAGTGTCTCCTCTGCTTATTTGTGTCCCTGTGGCTCTTTTGCAAACAGCTGTCCTGAGCCTGCCCCATCCCTCTCGCCCTGCTAATAGCTGTGAGAACAATGTGAGGCCTAAAGATGACATCATGTCCTCAAGCACCTTTTTGCTAAGAAATACATTTTTTTTTTTCATTTATGGTTTATTATAGGAGTGGTCACGCGATTGTGTCTCATGTGAGCCAGTATGTGAAAGTGTCTCTTTATATAACGTGCTGCTGTGAGCCTAAATGTGTGGAAAGGAGCAGGACGGCACCCACTGAGTGCATGAGATTAATTAGTGTGACTGCATTATAATTACCAGTGTCCCAAGAGTGATCATTACAACTGTGCACTGTAAGGCATCACCTGAGCGTCCGCTATTAGACACCCTCTAGTCCTCCTCCTCGCAGTCTGGCCATAATGCTTCCTGTTGTTACAGTGGCAGGAGAAGGACGAGCGTTGGGGTCAGCTAGAGGCTTCAGTGGCGCTGATACGGAGGCTAACGCTGTTATATAACACCAAAAAAGGACTCAAGCTTTCACAATGGGTTCTTCACGTCTCTTCAGCTGTCACAGTGGAATGCTTCAAGCTCCTACAAGCCCAGTGAAGGTGCTCAACTGCTGCCATCCATGCGCCTCTTTACACAGACCCTCGCGGCTATATGTGCTTGTCGCTCATGGAAATTGACATACATTTTTGGAGCGTTTGAGATCGCTAATGGGTTTTTATTTTAAAAGGAGCTTAATTTGCTGTATTTATTACTCCGCTTCCCTCTCTCACACATACACTCGCTCTCTTCCCCTCGCAATTTCCTCCTGCTGCAACGTATGAGTCAGACTAGCTGCACTTTTCAGCTGTTCACCTTCTCTTCCGCTTGCCATTATTCAGAGGCTGATTGAGTGACACGCTCCTAATAAGTGGTAAATATTTTACATCATATACTGTATGGATCTGCCAATCGATCGGCCAATTTATTTGAATTGCAGATTAATGCCTTTCAATGACTATTTCAAATGCCGACCCCCTCTGGCTGACACTATTTTTAGTCCCCGGCTAACAAGTTAGCAGCTAATTATGTATCTTAACACACACTGTGGAGTTGTTCCCCGAAGTTCATAATAATCATCTCCATTACTGTATATTAGGGCTGAGAATCTTTGGGTGTCCCACGATTCGATTCAATATCGATTCTTGGGGTCGTGATTCGATAATATATAGATTTTTTTCGATTCAACGCGATTCTCGATTCAAAAACGATATTTTTCTGATTCAAAACGATTCTGTATTTATTCAATACATAAGATTTGAGCAGGATCTACCCCAGTCTGCTGACATGCTAGCAGAGTAGTAGATTTAAAAAAAAAAAAAACTTTTATAATTGTAAAGGACAATGTTTTGTCAACTGATTGCAATAATGTAAATTTGTTTTAACTATTAAAAGAACCAAACATATGAATTATTTTATCTCTGTGAAAACATTGGACAGTGTGTTGTCAAGCTTATGAGATGTGATGCAGGTGTAAGCCACTGTGACACTCTTGTTCTTTTTAATTTTATTTTATAAATGTCTAATGATAATGTAAATTAGGTATTTTTAATCACTGCTATGCTGAAATTACAACTAATATTGATACTGTTGTTGATAATATTCATTTTTGTTCCGCTACTTTTGGTTTGTTCTGTGTCGTGTTTGTGTCTCCTCTCAATTGCTCTGTTTATTGCAGTTCTGAGTGTTGCTGGGTCAGGTTTCATTTTGGAATTGGATTGCATTGTTATGGTATTGCTGTGTAGTGGTTTGTTGGATTGATTAAAAAAATAAATACATTTTTAAAAAAATCGATAAAAAAAAAAAATTAGAATCGATTCTGAATCGCAAAACGTATTCGAATCGATTTTTCCCACACCCCTACTGTATTTAAACTGCATTTTTTAGTATCCTAAGTATCATAAGTACGATCACAATGAAGTATAAGAACGAAGCTTAACACGTTACAGACGGAGAGCAACCAGGAAGCTGGAATGGTAATAGCTAAGCTAACTATAGGGACGGCGTGGCGAAGTTGGTTGAACTTTCAGTAGCACTAACAAAAAATACATTAAAAAATATACATTTAATGCAGGTGATCGGTATTGGTATTGGCATGGGCTGATATCACTTGAATCGACAGCATAAATCGACATCCTTAATACATTGTCGTCACATGGATGCTCAAGATAAACAGACATGGGTGACTTATTCTCTTATGATTCTTAATGATTTGCCAAACATTCTCCTTTTCATTTTCCATTCAGAGCATTAGTGTTTATCTAGGGTTTAAATCAAAATGTTGCGACACTACTGGAAATTGCTGAGATGTCTTAAATAGAAATCATGCGTGTGTGTGTGTGTGTGCGCGTGTGCGTGTGTGTGAGCGTGTGTGTGTGCGTGTGTGTGTGTGTGTGCGTGTGTGTGTGTGTGTGGGAAGCAACCTGAATGTGGGTGGTATTTATGCCTTCTACTCTTCATTTTTGAGCATGCAGGGCTTTATGTTTTTTTTTCACTCAATACTGTACATACTCGATCGAAAATTCATGCAACTAACAACATCTTAGACTGTGGCACATTACGGAGCAGAAATGAGTGGTTTTATCTCAGTTATTAGAGAGAAGGATGGTATCAGCAACAACTGTGTGGATATCCCCAGGGAACCAAGCATCACAGCACAGCCAGTAGTGGTGTCCCGACTCTTAAGTAATCATTTTCCAAAGAAGCACATCACTTTTGGGTGTGGGATGTCACGCTTATGTTCTGTAGAGCAAAATAGGGAGACCGGTTACCGTGGGAACGCCGTGAGCTGTTCTGTGAAGAACTCTGTAGGCGAGAGAGAGACTGAATAGAAGGACAGAAGAAGGTGGGAGTAGGAGCAGGAGCGTATAGTGAAAGACAATATTGAATGATGACTTGATGAGACGTACGACATACAGTATGACAACTGCAGCATTATTGCCCGCACAGTATACAAGTTGGGCGTCTCAACTGGGATGCTCTTTGCCATCCACATTTAACCTGCACTATCGTGACACACTTCACGTGCATACATTCAATCATAACTGTAAGCATGCCCCTTTTTCTCCAATGCTTTTGCCTGGTACTCTTTGCCAAACGCCCACACAAGCAGTCAACACTGTTGCCAAGCAGCAGGAGACTTGAGCGTACAGTGGAAAGTGTGTTTGTGTGTGTTGGTGGGGTGGGCTGAAGCCAATGGAAGGGGAGGGGCAATGTGTTCAAAAACACCCCTAACTTTAGGCTACAAAGCAACGTGTATGATTATCAAACGTCTTTTGTCAGCAGGAGTCAGGCGGGTCAAAACGTTGGAGGTGGGATGACGCAGTGCACGCCCACTCTTTTTAATTTACAATGAGCTACACATGGTGAAAGCTTGATTTGATTGGATGGATAGATTATGATGGAAAATGCAAGCTAAGGAGAAGTCTTCCTCGTTGCTGGTCTATACATAGCCTCACCTACACACTGACACCCCCACACCAATCGTACACAGCTGACACCAGCACGCATACGCATCCTGTTCCCGGTTCACGTTTGGACGTTTCTGCCTCTCCTGATTGTGTTCACCCTTACCCTCCTTCGTGTTTGACCTCTCCCACTCTCATGTAGCTCGCTGTCCTCCCACTCCCGTGTCAACTTTTGAAGTACACACCACCTCAAACCTGTTTGTTTGTGTGTTACTTCCTGTGCCCTCCCTGAATTTTGCTTACATTTTCTTACCTTAATGTTGATTTCTATTGTGAGCTTGTGCGCCATATTCCTGCTCGTTGCAAAAGGAGAGTGTGAGAATCATTTGCTACCAACCAAGAAATGGTCTTGACTCATGTATGTGGTTTTAAAGGGGCCCTATCATGCGAAATTCAACGTTTCCTATATTTTGGTACCTGCTTATGAGTATTTGGGATCTGCATTAGTCCTGAAAACTTGAAATCAAACCGTGGAGGCATTACAGAGATATTTATAAAACAATTTTGCCTTCCTTCAGACTTTCTCAAAATGAGCGGTTTGGAATTTGCCCCAAGTGTGACGTCAGCCGATTGTCCATATGTAGTAGAAATGTACCCAGACATCTTTATGCAAGTCCGACATGTTTAAGGTATGCAAGACCAGTTGGGCAGCAATGATTAATTAGTTGACGTCAACAATACAATTTGTCGCCAACAATTGTATTTGTTGACAATAGTAGTGACGTCAGTTTTCCGCAAAAAGCCAGTGATAACATGAAAAGTTTGAAGATATTTCCTCTTATTGTTGTTTAAAAAAACATGAATACGTTGCTCATTTTGCAAAGCGGACCTTGTTTTTATGGCTGTGCATCCTTGTTACACAAGCATTTAAAACGGAGACAAGATGCCAGATGTCTGGAGGGAGGATGCGGCCCCAACCTCGCTAAAAGGGTTATTTTTTACATTGCTAGCAAGCTAACAAGAGTGAGACAAAGTTGTGTGAAAACTAACTTTAACCATCCTTTCAGCCAAAGTCAGCCAGTTTAAGTTTTTCTTCATAAATTCAAGTATGTTTTAAAGCAGCGTTAATTTGCAATGCCGGAAAAACAGGAACTTTAACAAAGCGCTCGCGCGCAGGCACACATACACACAAACACACAGAGAGAGACTGATAGGCACCAATGTGGAGGTGTCTTAAGATTAAACATACAATCTGTTAAATCGCCAACATTTTAAGAATTAATCAAAGATAGAATTCTACACACTGAGTCTATTAGAGTGCTAAAACTGCCAGGAGTTAATCAATAGTCAATATACAGTGTGCAGCTTTTTAAACATCACATCACATTTTGAGGAAGTTACATTTTTACTTTTATTAGTAATTTTAATTTTTGTAACAGCTGAATGAGCAGCGCAGTTACAGTATAAATATTTACAAATGAATTAGTCATCTTTGTTGTTTGTACGCACATGCCTAAAATAACTTAAGTTGCATTTTTAAGTCAATGGAAAAATTAGAGCCATTAAAAATGTGTACGCTTTACTCTCTGATTAGTCGACTAATCGTTAAGATAATTGTTTACTAATCAACTTTCAAAATAATCAATATTTTCAGCCCTATAGGCAAGCTGTGCTAAAACATCATGTCCACGATGAAATCCAACAAAGGAAAAATTACTCTGTTGTTTGGTGGCTTTAAGCATCACACGTCACTACACAATTAAAAAAGCTGCCTTACTTTTTTAACTTTCATAATTTGTGGCAATGTGCCTTCAACTGTGAAGAAGTCACTTTGAGTGTCTGCAAACAAGGGTCCTGGTTCACCCTCCAACTTTTACATTAAGATGGATTTTACACTAACATACTTTTAATTGTTTATTGTTCTTCGGTCAATGGTCAACAAAGCAAACAAACAGTTGTACATTCATAGATTGAAAATAAAAAATGTTGCAGACCGAAAGGGTTTAGGCTGAAGTTAAACACTTATTGCGCCTAACCCTATAAACAATGTCAAGTACAAAATAAACTTCCGAAAATTATAAAATGTCCTTTGTACAACTTATTATAAATACACATTATAAACAACATGAACGTAGTTCAATTTTATACACAGTACAGGCATGTAAAATATCCCGGTGTACATATTAAACCTTTGCACTAATTATATATGCAATATATACAAACAATTGTACTTCTGTTATTATTTATACCTCATGTTTACTTTTTAATTAACATTAATCATAGTATTAACTACTTTTAATCGCGGCCTGAATGTCTCCTATGTATGGCAATGGAGGAGACCATGCAACTGTAAATGATAATAGTAGGTTAGAAATGTGTGCATGATACGTCAGCTTTTTTAAGTCGATTTCTTGTGTAGCTGGCTTAACTTTCTAATGTAAATTGCGTCACTGTCCTCCAGCAAAATAAAGAACGATTTCCTTAAAAAAATACTTTCAATTGGATCAGTGTCTATGAGGTTTGTACGATATACCGGTACTAATGAATTAAAAATTGTACTATACTGCCTCTGAGAAGTACCGGTACGACTTTTTTCTTTATGGACTTTACGGCACGCGGTCATCACGTTGTGACATTGTGAAGCAGAGGCACATGTTCGGCAATGCAAACGTACGAAGAACTTAAAAGCAGACATGGTGTAGACACATAATAGGCAGACTGGATGCATTTTGGCTTAAAAACAAATGATAAATGTGAAGCTATAAACACTGAAGTGCAGCTCTACAGGAGGTGCTTTAAAACATAGCTAGATAGCAGGTGGCTAACAGGCATTCGCAGTTGACAGTGTTTAAGCTACGGTACTTCTAAATCACTAATCTTTGCTTCCACGGCAAAAAATAAAGTAAGTTTCTTACAAATATCATCCCTACAGGAAAAGGAGTAGCTATACATGCTACACTACACACCGTACGAGGATACAATAGCTCACTGCTAACAGCAAGCTGGCGCTCCTCAATGTAAACAAATGAGTGGATCTATACATACATCGATTGTAAAGATACTAAGTGCAAAAGCCGTATCTAGTCGATAATGCAGTGATTGTCATTATTTTTTATCATCAAAAATTCTTTTTTAATTTTTATATTGTTTATTACGTTTGGAAATATGTCCCGGCACATAAAAGAACTTTAGGTATTACCAATGTGTGATCGTGTAACTACTACTAAAACTAATGTTAAGTATCCAAACAACAAAGGAATGAGTGCTTATTACATTTTAACAGGATTGTAGATGGAACATGTTAAAACAGAAAGTAAGTAGATATTAAAAGTAAATGAACATGTAGTTTAATAATACATTTTCTACCACTTGTCCCTCACAATTTTTACAAAAATATAGAATGGGAAATGACACTATATGTCAGTGGTTCTCAAATATGGATACACATACCCCTGGGGGTACTCGAAGGTATGCCAAGGGGTACGTGAGATTTTTTTTTAAATATCCTAAAAATAGCAACAATTAAAAAATCCTTTATAAATATATCTATTAAATAATACTTCAACAAAATACGAATGTAAGTTCATAAACTGTGAAAAGAAATGCAACAATGCAATATTCAGTGTTGACAGCTAGATTTTTTGTGGACCTGTTCCATAAATATTGTTTTATGTTTGAAATATTATTTTTTTGTGAAGAAATGTTTAGAATTAAGTTCATGAATCCAGATGGATCTCTTACAATCCCCAAAGAGGACACTTTAAGTTGATGATTACTTCTATGTGTAGAAATCTTTATTTATAATTAAATCACTTGTTTAGTTTTCAACAAGTTTTGAGTTATTTTTATATATTTTTTACAAAATAGTTCAAGAAAGAATACTACAAATGAGCAATATTTTGCACTGTTATACAATTTAATAAATCAGAAACTGATAACGTAGTGATATATTTTACTTTTTTGTCTCTTTTTGTCAACCAAAAATGCTTTGCTCTGATTAGGGAGTACTTGAATTAAGAAAAATGGTCACAGGGGGTACTGTACATTACTGAAAAAAGGTTGAGAACCACTGCTATATGTGACTGCATACGCTAGCATCCATATTAGGAGCCTTTGTTTTCTTTCTTACTACTAAGAGTAGTTGCCTAGAATGTTCACTATCTTATTTTATGAAAAAAATCTTCATTGATTGCAATAAAAACACATGTCTAATGTCTCATAAGATTTTATGTTAAAATAAAGCTGTGAATGACTCCAGCCGTCACCGTGTAGGTTGCATGGACCATTTAGGAAGGACATCGCTGAGCAGGTTTGACTCTCGTTTTTTATTTCAATAAACAATGCTTCGGCGTCGATCGGGTCGCTTTTCAGCGGCGCCTCCTCCGCTGCTCGTCTCGGCTGGCTTTTCGGCTGCGGGTGACGTCGTCTTCCCCTAGGACTCATTCTCTGATCGCTCGCGTTGTTTTGGTTGCTCCTCTCGTGCTGCACTCCTGCAGACACTCCACCTCTCATTCCCGCTCTTTCCTCCTTCTCCGCTCTTAAAGGCTGTGAGGAGATAGGCAGATTGAGCACCGGTGTGTGTGTGTGTCACGCACCTGACTTTGATTGTTGCAGCGTCGCTCCAGGCACGCCTCGCCTCTTTGTTCCGCTGCATACTCCGCCTCCTGGCCGCCATCTTGAGCCGAGCCAAAGCGAGTCCCGCCCTGCCGTCGGCTATGTATCTCCACAAAAGCCAATAATAAAAATAAGTTTGTGGTCCGCTTTATTTTGAAAAGTATCGAAAAATATAAACACATGTTGGTACCGGTAGCAAAATATTGATATCTGGACAATCCTAGTATCTGCAGTGTTTTGCAATGGACCAATTAGTAACATAATCCATTAATACGTTCGCGATGTAGCTCTTAGCGTGTAGCTTACTGCGGTGGTTCTCAAACTTTTTTCACCAAGTACCACCTCAGAAAACACTTGGCCCTCCAAATATCACTATAATGACCAACACTAAAATACAATAGCGTATTAGGCCTAAGTATTCCTTACAACAAGGCAGAGGATTTTATTTAACAAGTACATTTTATATTTTTGGCCACTGCAACATTACACGCAGTATAAACAGTAACGTTGTTTTTAAATGGAGCCCATGTACCACTGGTAGTACACTTAGACTTAGACTTAGACAAACTTTAAGCCTAAGTACTACACGTACTCCCACTGGGGTGAGTTTTCCTTGCCCTTATGTGGGCTCTACCGAGGATGTCGTTGTGGTTTGTGTTGTGGTTTGTGCAGCCCTTTGAGACACTAGTGATTTAAGGCTGTATACAAACCCCGTTTCCATATGAGTTGGGAAATTGTGTTGGATGTAAATATCAATGGAATACAATGATTTGCAAATCATTTTCGACCCATATTCAGTTGAATATACTAAAAAGACAACAAATTGAATGTTCAATCTCATAAACATTGTTTTTTTTTGCAAATAATCATTAACTTTAGAATTTGATGCCAGCAACACATGACAAAGAAGTTGGGACAGGTGGCAATAAATACTGATAAAGTCGAAGAATGCTCATCAAACACTGTGGAACATCCCACAGGTGTGCAGGCTAATTGGGAACAGGTGGGTGCCATTAATGGGTATAAAAGCAGCTTCCACGAAATGCTCAGTAATTCACAAACAAGGATGGGGCGAGGGTCACCACTTTGTAAGCAAATTGCCGAAAGGTTTTAGAGCAACATTTCTCAACGAGCTATTGCAAGGAATTTAGGGATTTTACCATCTACGGTCCGTAAAATCATCAAAAGGTTCATAGAATCTGGAGAAATCACTGCACGTAAGCGATGATATTACAGAGCTATGATCCCTCACGGTACTGCATCAAAAACCGACATCAGTGTGTAAAGGATATCACCACATGGGCTCAGGAACACTTCAGAAAACCACTGACAGTAACTACAGTTGGCCGCTACATCTGTAAGTGCAAGTTAAAACTCTACTATGCAAAGCCAAACCCATTTATCAACAGCACCCAGAAACACCGCCCTCTTCGCTGGGCCTGAGCTCATCTAAGATGGACTGATGCAAAGTGGAAAAGTGTCCTGTTGTCTGACGAGTCAAAATTTCCAATTTTATTTGGAAACTGTGGATGTGGTGTCCTCCGGAACAAAGAGGAAAATAACCATCCGGATTGTTATAGGCGCAAAGTACAAAAGCCAGCATCTGTGATGGTATGGGTGTGTATTAGTGCCCAAGACATGGGTAACTTACACATCTGTGAAGGCACCATTAATGCTGAAAGGTACATACAGGCTTTGGAGCTACATATGTTGTCATCCAGGCAACGTTATCATGGACGCCCCTGCTTATTTCAGCAAGACAATGCCAAGCCACGTGTTACAACAGCGTGGCTTTGTAGTAAAAGAGTCCTGGTACTTTCCTGGTCTGCCTGCAGTCCAGACCTGTCTCCAATCGAAAATGTGTGGTGCATTATGAAACGTAAAATACGACAGCGGAGACCCCGGACTGTTGAACAACTGAAGCTCTACATAAAACAAGAATGGGAAAGAATTCCACTTTCAAAGTTTCAACAATTAGTTTCCTCAGTTCCCAAACGTTTATTGAGTGGTGTTAAAAGAAAAGGTGATGTAACACAGTGGTGAACATGCCCTTTCCCAACTACTTTGGCACGTGTTGCAGCCATGAAATTCTAAGTTAATTATTATTTGCAAAAAAAAAAAAAGTTTATGAGTTTGAACATCAAATATCTTGTTTTCGTAGTGCATTCAACTGAATATGGGTTGAAAATGATTTTCAAATCATTGTATTCCGTTTATATTTACATGTAACACAATTTCCCAGCTCATATGGAAACGGGGTTTGTAAATAAACATTGATTGATTGATTGATACAGTTTGAGAATCACTGGCATACTATATAGCCGCCTCGAGCCTCTATTGCATACAAGTGCTCAAAGCAGCAGCAGTAAAAGTATTAACCCTTGTATACATCCAGGATTTAGCGTTGGAGAAATAAAAACTTCCAATAATAATAAAATAATAATAAAATAATAATAAAAACGATAATAATAATAAAAAAGATAATAATAATAAAAAAGACCCAAAGCTCATGACCATAGGTAATGAGCTTTGGGTCATGACCGAAAGGATAAGATCACGGGTACAAGCGGCCGAAATGAGTTTCTTCCGCCGCGTGGCGGGGCTCTCCCTTAGAGATAGGGTGAGAAGCTCTTCCATCCGGGAGGAACTCAAAGTAAAGCCACTGCTCCTTCACATCGAGAGGAGCCAGATGAGGTGGTTCGGGCATCTGGTCAGGATGCCACCCGAACGCCTCCCTAGGGAGGTGTTTAGGGCACGTCCAACCGGTAGGAGGCCACGGGGAAGACCCAGGACACGTTGGGAAGACTATGTCTCCCGGCTGGCATGGGAACGCCTCGGGGTCCCCCGGGAAGAACTGGACGAAGTGGCTGGGGAGAGGGAAGTCTGGGTTTCCCTGCTTAGGCTGTTTCCCCTGCGACCCGACCTCGGATAAGCGGAAGATGATGGATGATGGATGGAAATAAAAACTTGGTAGAAGTTTAACCTTAGCCAGCGTACAATACTAAATTTGCAGCCAGGCTTCCTTTTTCTGTTCGCCGCGTCGTCTATGCCTTCAGCCGACAACAAAATGCAGTGAGCTGGTGGTGATCACCAATGTCCATATTCCATACGGTCTTAGCAAAAGTCAAGTCAGCGTGAGGGCGCGTGGTAAGGAGGGGTTCATTTGAATCTAACCAGTTGTGTGCCGTCAGGGCCAGCAAGGCCTCCTTCTCTGCTTTCCTAACATAACCAGAAATCACGATCATAATTAAAGATACAATTATTTTCTAATTTACTTTCCCTAAATGTCTAAAAGTATTCATATTCCCTTCATGTCATATTATGCTCCTTCCAGTGCTGTTGTTTTTAGTTTTAATTTGTATCCAATCAGTATTCAGCTAGCTTATGTTGCCATGCTGTACAAAATCTGCCATAGACCTTCAGAATCCACAATGCGGGCGTCCGTGCGCTGTAAGTCATCGGGAACATACAGTAATAAACAGTGGCGATCACGAATTGTTGTCAGTAAGGCTTTCTAGCTGGCTCCAGGTTGAACGTGACATGTATGCGTCCTGTGATTGGATACTCAACGGGACCGTTAGCGGATGAATTTGAGAACACAAAGAGTTAAGTGACAGTTGCGATTGCCAATCAGATCACAAGTTGTTGACAGTAACCTGTCCAAGTAGCCTGATGTTAACGAGACTGTGTTTGGATACACACTTGTCATTCCAAAATGAGTATCCATTCACAAGTTTCAATATATTTCAAAGTGTTGCGCTGTAGCCAGATCGGGATAGCAGAAAAGGAGAACAAAATGTTGATTAGGTGGCAGGAATATATTTGCAAAGCCAAAAATGCTATTTAAAGAGAAACTATATATCTTGTGAGACGATGTCGGCCAACTTATTAAATTATGGTATTTTGAGAGGTAATCTTTAAAGTCGGACATCACTGAATGCCTACGTGGGAAACGCACTACCCACCAGTGAACTTCACCTCTCAAAACAAACTGTTTTTCGAGGCAGCCCAGAAAGTGTCTTAAAGATATTTCTTTACAGCAAAATCTATGCATATTTTTTTTTTTTACCAAAGAACCATTACATATTATGTACACCAAATTTAAGTGATAAAAAATGGGGGAAAAAATCATGAGGCACTGAGAAATTCTAGCCTTGATTCACAATGGGGACTATTTAGAAGGAGATAGCTGCTGGTGAAACACAAATATGTGTGCAAGCACAGCTCAGACTTATATAACAAACAGCTCCTCCACTACAAAATATTGAGTAGGTCCACAGGTTCATTCGCTCAAGCATGTTCCTTTATCCTCCTACAGAGAACATATCTTGTCATTTCAAAGCGTGTAATATCTGTGATTTTCCTTATCCCATCATGTAAAGTACCTACCTAGTTCTGTGTAGAGTCACATTTTAATTACAACTTCATAATCGACGATCAGCAAAGAAACGCTCCACCGACATGAGTATATGATGGTAATACGCTCGCTCTGCTGAAGTACTTCCTGCTAACATACTTTTTTAACGTTTTTTTCACCACCACTTGATACAACCTGCCCTGCGCGTTTGTAACTATGCAGGTTGTAGGGAATTTTGAACAACAAATCATTGATAGAAGTGACAAACTTGCTTTTCAAATAATACGCCATTTGTTGACAAGAACATACAGACATTCAATCTAATTATTATTAAACAAAGGTAACACACACCAGTGAACGATTCAAAAGAGCTGACAAAGTGCCGCTGCTAGCTTGCTAAGCTGAAAACATCTCAAAGTCAGACTACTGAGTGGAGTAGTTGACGTCACACGTCACTTGGCACGGGCTTTTATAGGTCACACGCACACATGGACCCTTATCATAACTGCATTATT
The DNA here is from genome assembly GCF_033978795.1 of Nerophis ophidion. Classification (NCBI taxonomy): domain Eukaryota; kingdom Metazoa; phylum Chordata; class Actinopteri; order Syngnathiformes; family Syngnathidae; genus Nerophis; species Nerophis ophidion. The sequence goes on from NC_084616.1 coordinate 49,718,156, forward strand.
TCAAGTTTATTTTTTAGCTAACACATTATTTATTTTCCCTAGTAATTAACTACATGTATTAAGGAGTAATTCAGTTAATAGTTCAATGACATTTTTGGTAAGGTAATGAGTAACTATAATTAATTACTTTTTAAAAGTCATTTTTTTAGAACCCAGCCTGTCAAACAGCCTCATGAAGCTGTTGTCAGCTTGGTGTTATAAGCCTAATATCTGTATGTGAATGGCCTATAATAATGTTTAACTATAAAAACAGAGTTGTTAAAGGTCAATTATTTTCATGTTGCTACAGACGTTTAAACATGTCCTCTTAAACCAGAGCACTTTATTTCACATTTTGTTTTTTTTGTGTTTTTGTTAGCTAAATAATTGAGAATCACTAAATGTGTTTTTTTTTTAAAGAAGATAGGAGATTATATTTGACCGTACGTATATTATTTTCAAGGCTTTTTATTTTATATTATCGCAAATCACTTCTTAGGTTTGGATACTATTATGCAAAGCCTAATTTTCTTACTTGATGGTACCTGTTTTTGTGTATTTGGGATCCCCATCACTCCCAAAAATGTAAAAACCAGGCCTGGTGGAGATATTTAGTTACGTCAATGGTTATTTCCATTTATGGGTTAGTGCAGTGGTTCTCAAATTGGGGTACGGGTACCCCTGGAGGTACTTGAAGTTATGCCAAGGGGTACGTGAGATTTTTTTTTTTAAATATTCTAAAAAAAGCAACAATTCAAAAATCCTTTATAAATATATTTATTGAATAATACTTTAACAAAATATGAATGTAAGTTCATAAACTGTGAAAAGAAATCCAACAATGCAATATTCGGTGTTTACAGCTAGATTTTTTGTGGACATGTTCCATAAATATTGATGTTAAAGATTTTTTTTTTTGTGTGAAGAAATGTTTAGAATTAAAGGCCTACTGAAATGAGATTTTCTTATTTAAATGGGTATAGCAGGTCCATTGTATGTGTCATACTTGATCATTTCGCGATATTGCCATATTTTTGCTGAAAGGATTTAGTAGAGAACATCCGCGATAAAGTTCGCAACTTTCGGTGCTAAGAGAAAAGCCCTGCCTCTACCGGAAGTCGCAGACGATGACGTCACATGTTGATGACTCCTCATATATTCACATTGATTTTAATGGGACCCTCCAAAAAAAACAGCTATTCCGACCGAGAAAACGACAATTTCCCCAATAAGTTGAACGATGATGAAAGATTCGTGTTTGAGGATACTGAAAGCTACGGACTAGAAGAAAAAAAAAAAAAAAAAAAAGTTAAAAGAAAAAAAATCTGCGTTGCATTGAGACGGATTCATATGTTTTTAGAGACATTTACTAGGATAATTCTGGGAAATCCCTTATCTTTCTATTGTGTTGCTGGTGTTTTAGTGAGTTTAACAGTACCTTATAGTCGGAAGTGTACGTCCACGGCCGGGTGTTGACGCGCAGTGTCTCGGGGAAGTCGACGGCAGCTGTAAGGGAAGCACAAGCTCAGCTGATATCCGGTAAGTGCCGACTTTTTAACCACAATTTTTTCACCGAAACCTGCTGGTTGACATGTAATCGGGATCCATGTACGCTCTGATCCATAGAAAAGTTTCACTTCCGTGAATTTTAAACAAGGAATCACCGTGTGGCTAAAGGCTAAAGCTTCCCAATTCCGTCTTTCTACTTTGACTTCTCCAATATTAATTGAACAAATTTCAAAAGATTCAGCAACACAGATCTCCAAAATATTGTGTAAATATGCGGTTAAAGCAGACAACTTTTAGCTGTGTGTGTGTGCGCAACGCTCATATTCATAACAGCCCGTGGCGTCACGCGTACACGTCATCATTACGCGACGTTTTCAAGAAAAAAGTCTCGGGAAATTTAAAATTACAATTTAGTAAACGAAAAAGGCCGTATTGGCATGTGTTGCAATGTTAATATTTCATCATTAGTATATAAAATATCAGACTGCGTGGTGGGTAGTAGTGGGTTTCAGTAAGCCTTTAAATTGATGAATCCAGATGGATCTCTATTACAATCCCCAAAGAGGGCACTTTAAGTTGATGATTATTTCTATGTGTAGAAATCTTTATTTATAATTTAATCACTTGTTTATTTTTCAACAAGTTTTTAGTTATTTTTATATCTTTTTTTCCAAATAGTTCAAGAAGCTCTACTACAAATGAGCAATATTTTGCACTGTTATACATTTTAATAAATCAGAAACTGATGACATAGTGCTGTATTTTACTTCTTTATCTCTTTTGTTCAACCTAAAGTGCTTTGCTCGGATTAGGGGGTACTTGAATTAAAAAAATGTTCACAGGTTGTACATCACTGAAAAAAGTTTGAGAACCACTGGGTTAGTGTACAGGCATATCTTTATTGATATATGAGTTTTGATCCATATATACAATTGTTTGAGCCAGGGCAAAAATGCTCTAACTAGATCTGACCAATCTAAGTCTCTAGAAGCATGAACTGATGAAGAATACTCGGATTTGAGGCGAAGCACCTTCTAAGACAAACAGAACAGTCAATTTATGATCGATTGAATGCCCTGAGAACACAATGACCTGGATGGATGAGAATGTCCATAGAGATGGTGTGTCATGTTTTTATTACGCAATCAATTGACGTCAATTTAAAATTCAAAACACCTTCTAGTGTGCTATCATACTAGTTTAATAATAAACCTAGTTTTACATTAATCAATTCATTATTTTACAGAGCTAAACAAAACGGAGCTTGTTACATTTGTTGCAGCACTGTACATAGTTCAAAGTTATTTAACCTCAATTGTATATTTAATTTATGCGCGAAGTGTTTAAAATTGCAGTAGTACCCAATAAACCAACAAAAAAAATCTATTTAACTCTCAGGAGTCTATGACCTTCTATCCATGGAAAATGTTGGCAAAGCATGATAGGGGGTGCAGCATGGTGACACAGCCACACAGACACTCCGTTTCAACTTCTGCCAAAAGGGAAGATTTTACAAAGATACAAGTCCTTCAATTCATCAATTGAACACCAGACTTGTCAGTGCAGGAAGGCACTCACTTTGAAAGAGAAAATACGCAGGTAATGAAACAAGACAGCACATTTCTATCGGTAGAAAAAAGGTGATCATCAATCAATCATTACATTTCCATGCACTGAATTAGTCTGATTTCTCAAATAGTTCGTTTTTTTTTGCATTTTCACACTTAGATGTAAAATCCAAGTGTCAATGCAAATATTGGTAATACGCCAAGTTCCTCCCTTGTACACTGGGATGGGCGCTTATTTCATTTTAGCGCAGTTAAGTGAACTGGGTACTCCGGCTTCCTCCCACTTCCAAAGACATGCACCTGGGGATAAGTTGATTGGCAACACTAAATTGGCCCTAGTGTGTGAATGTGAGTGTGAATGTTGTCTGTCTATCTCTGTTGGCCCTGCGATGAGGTGGCGACTTGTCCAGGGTGTACCCCGCCTTCCGCCCGATTGTAGCTGACATAGGCGCCAGTGCCCCCCGCGACCCCGAAAGGGAATAAGCGGTAGAAAATGGATGGATAAATTAATTGCGTTTCCTGTTGACCTATGACGTCATACTAGCCATCTGCGGATCCTTACAACTCGATTTACATGATGTCCGTGTCACTACTAGATCAGTACCAGAAGTCACGATGGGTTCACGAATGTGCGTAGACGACGTCACTTCCTCGACTTGCAATATTTTACGACAGAGCTTCTGATATTTAAATGTTTTCTTAATGTTATGTATAAAAACAATAGCTTATCTAGGAGCAAAATGGAACACAAATACAAACATGAACAAGGGGTGGATTTTAATAATTTACTTTTTTGTCAGTGCAATACAGTAAATGACAAACGGGGGTGCCATTGACTCCCATTGCATGCTTTCTTTTTTAAAACATATTTTTTATCGAACAGCACACTTTAACTTAAATCTATATCTGTGGTGTAACAAAAACTATCTCTGTAATGTAACAACAAATTTACTTTTAAGTGATCGGTGTTGTAAATTGATGTATTTGATGTATTTGATGTATTTGAACGTCAAAGAGATTGATTTCTTTGCCATTTAAGGCTGCTGAGCACATTGTTCAGGTTTCTGTACGGTCTCAAAATAAATACTGCTTTCTTAAAGGCCTACTGAAACCCACTACTACCGACCACACAGTCTGATAGTTTATATATCAATGATGAAATATTAACTTCGCTACACATGCCAATACTGCCTTTTTAGTTTACTAAATTACAGTTTTAAAGTTCCTGCGATGTTTCCTGTTGAAAACGTCGCGGAATGATGACGCGTATGATGACGCGTTTTTGTGACGTTATTGGTTGGAGGGGACATATTAGCCCAGCACCATTTGCGGCTAAAAGTCGTCTCTTTTCATCGCGCAATTACACAGTATTTTGGAAATCTGCGTTGCTGAATCTTTTGCAATTGGTTCAATTAATAATGGAGAAGTCAAAGTAGAAAGATGGAGGTGGGAAGCTTTAGCCTTTAGCCACACAAACACACGATGTTTCCTTGTTTAAAATTCCCGGAGGTGAAGCTTTACTATGGATCAGAGCGATCAAGCGAACATGGTTCCCGACCACTTGTCAACTGGCAGGTTTCGGTGAGAAAATTGTGGTAAAAAGTCGCTTCTTACCGGAGATCAGCGGAGCTTCTGTCCTGCTGCAGATTTGTGACTTCTGTCAGAGACTGGCGTCAACACACCCGTGGACACACCCCTCCGACTATCAGGTACTATTTAACTCACTAAAACACTAGCAACACAATAGAAATATAAGGGATTTCCCAGAATTATCCTAGTAAATGTGTCTAAAAACATCTGAATCGCTCCCAATGCAATCGCCTTTTTTTTTTTACTTTATTTTTTATAATTTTTTTATTTTTCTAGTCCTTCACTCTAAATTTCCTCATCCACGAATCTTTCATCCTTGCTCAAATTAATGGGGAAATTGTCGCTCTCTCGGACCAAATAGCTCTTGCTGCTGGAGGCTCCCATTATAAACAATGTGAGGATGTGAGGAGCCCTCACACCGGTGACGTCATCGTCTGCTACTTTCGGTAAAGGCAAGGCTTTTTTATTAACGACCAAAAGTTGTGAACTTTATCGTGGATGTTCTCTACTAAATCCTTTCAGCAAAAATATGGCAATATCGCGAAATGATCAAGTATGACACATAGAATGGACCTGCTATCCCCGTTTAAATAAGAACATCTCATTTCAGTTGGCCTTTAACTAACGTTTGTTTTGTTTTGTATGTAATCTTTTATAAGATATTTTTATTCAAATAAAGATAACAAAGAGAAACCCATGGTAACTTGGATAACGTGCATGATCAAAATTGCCGTAAAACAATTTGACGCAAGTGACGAAGTCTTGGGCATGCAAGGACCGATCGTGTTGTGACAGTCTGCTGTAATAGTGGCACAGATTTGAAATTTTATATCTCTGATGGCTATGCTGATGTTAAATAGCAGACAGCATCAAAAAATTATCTTAGATTGCGTTACATGACGCTACTACCAATAATGTATCTGAGTGGATGCTGATCCGATGCAAAGAAAGACTGGAAACATGGAAACAAAACTTTTGAATGTCTTCAAGTTCATTCATAAGGCTCTGTGCATTGATAGAAGGAGGGATGCATGATGTATATTTTTTTTACGATGCCGATAGCCTCCAGCTTTAAAGAACTATGATTTTTAAAAATGTAGATTTAACTGTAGTTTGTGCTCACCTGGAGGTAAAAAAAAAAAGACTCATACAAAGGTAGACTTGATAATCCTGTAGATTAAAAAAAAACGTTACCTTCAAAAATATCTCTCCAAAAATATAATTTTTCAAACGCTACGGCGATAGTAAATAACCTTGGGTCTTTTTTTTGCAGGCAACTTTGGGGCAGCTTCTTTCACAGCGGTAGATTTTAAAAAAGAAACAACGTATTAATGCCGTCGTTTCAGGTGTCTGATAAGGTTGGATGTGTTGATACGCAATGTTATTTTATCATGGTGGAATGTTTGCAAAACATTTGGTGCAAATGGCACCCAAAAAGGCTTCCTTTAAAACTTTGATGAAGTTTCATGTTTTTTTACAGTGAACTCGGGAGAAGTTTACAACAGCACGGCACATAGGTGAAATGGAATTTTTGATTTGCTCACCCTAATCCACTTACTTATTTCGCCTTATTGGAGCGTTTAGTTTTTTGTTTGTTATCTGAGCTATTTTTTTAGTGTTATCGGATTTATCAAAATGACATAATTCCTTATGTCAACCCGATAATTATCTGTCCAATATCTATAGTGCACCCTTTTTAAAAATTTTTAAATAGTATTATATGTAAGTGTACATCATACTGTATGTTAAGTTAACCTCATAGGTTTATTATTAAGGCTGTCAAAAAAAACAAATTGACACATGTTAACTCACAAAAAAGTATTGCACTGATCACATACATGCAGAGATTAATCACGTGATTTATGTTGACAGTACGTGCTCCTTTACTGTAACCGCAGATGGTTACCTGAAAGGCAGCACTGGCTGTTATATACTGTATATATGGGCTCAATGCATACGTCAGTGCAAAGATGAGTGAGCTAAAACTATTACCAAATTTTGAACAAATACATGATGTGCATTCAAGTAAAACTTTAAAATAATTGATTCAAGTAATTATAAGTATGTAAGTGAGTAATAACCTGGGATTAATCATGATTATTCCAACTTCAAAATGTGATTTATCTGATTTTTTTTTTAAAAGACCATTCGACAGCACTTCTTATTTTTAATTAATCCAACATAGTACATAGACTACATTCTTATTTTGAGAATCTGTTTTTGTGTTTTATCTTGTGTATTTTAAAGTGTTGCAAAACTACACATGCTAGTAACTTAATGTGCTAGTCCCTGACAGAGAAAAGCTAAAAGTAAAAAAAAATATATATATTTGTCATTACAAATGCATTATTTTTACGCCCATCCATCAATTTTCTACCGCTTGTCCCATAAAATGAAAAACAGCTTGGTATTTTGTGACAGTTGTTTTTTTTAAACTTTTAACACATCACAAAATCATCAAAATGTCGTTGAATTTTTTTATTTATTTCTGTACCCTATAAAAAGTGATTCCTTTTATGCGGCTATTAGCCTGACGCAAAAGAGTCCATTCTGCTTGGTGGAAGCGTCTCACACAGATGCCTGTTCCACAAGCTAAGTAGAGTCTCTTTGCTGCCTTCTGTGCTTAAATGATGGGGACTGTGTGCCCTTGGCAGCAGCTGGCCACAGCCAGAGCCCAATCATTTGCATGATAATCTCCAACCACTGCTTCCTCTTTAACTTCTCGCTTGCAATGAGCACATAGAACGCCGCTAATTCCTGTCAGGATGGAGGACAAGTGGAGGGAGACTTGTGTGTTTGATGTGCACTTTTTATATGCATTTCAAAAGTTTTCAGGTGAGTTTCATGTTTTTACCCTGAATGATCCAGCTTTATGTAATCCATTAAACTCGAGAGTTTCTCTGGGAATTTTTTCATTCAATAACTCCGCTCGGCTGACTCATTGTCAGAACGACCTTCTTTTTGTATTTTTTTTAATAACAGTACATCCACAGGTTTTATATTGCCACACGTCCTTTTAAATGTGCCATTTGTTCTGCAACCATACTGCTGTACGGCATGATGTATGTTTTGATGTGCTGCTTCTCTTTCGTCGCATCTTTTCGTCTTTGCTTTGTCGCTGACTCTCTTTGTGTCTCTGCTTTTTCTGTGTTTGTGTGTATGTGCTTGTGTGTGTCCTCTCATCTTTGCTTCTTGCTATCAGTGTAAGGCCACCGGCCATGTCAGGGCAGCCCACCTCAGCTCCCAGCACTCCTTCCACAACGGGTAGCACTGTCCTCGCCACGCTCTTCTCCAGCAGTCTGACTGTTCACAGCTTCGTCAGCCTCCATCAGTACTGCTGCCCTTCCACTGACCAAAGCTTACAGCAGCAGGGCAGGTAAGGAGGCTCCTCAACCCCTCCAACAAGCCTGTCCACAACCTCCAAATCCAAGGAAGTTACCTTTATAGAATGGAACCTCTACAGTTGAACTGAATTTGGATAAAATTACGAATTTAAAAATATTTTTCGGGGAGAGTATGTTTCTAAGCAATCTGCACCTCATAGGGCCTCAATTCAGCAAACATGAGTAATGAACTCTTGTGTGTATTAGACGTCTCCCCATTTTTGTGACACTTATTTTAAAAGAAGGACTAGGGCCAACCCCTGGCATAAACACTGTGTGCGTTTGTATAGGGTAGGGGTCGGCAACCCAAAATGTTGAAAGAGCCATATTGGACCAAAAATACAAAGAAAAAGTCTGTTTGGAGCTACAAAAAAAGCCTTATTTAAGTGTTATAATGAAGGCAACAGCTGATGTAAGTATCTATTTTAGCTATATTAGCCTACTATCAAAATTACTTAAAAACTCTTATATAAGTGTTGTAATGAAGGCAATGTATGATGTAAGTGTCTATATTATCTATATTAGCCTACTATCAAAATTACTTTAAAACTATTATATAAGTATTATAATGAAGACAACATATGATGTAATTGTCTATATTATGTATATTAGCCTACTATCAAAATTACTTTAAAACTCTTATATAAGTATTATAATGAAGACAACATATGATGTGTCTATATTATGTATATCAGCCTACTATCAAAATGACTTTAAAACTCTTATATAAGTTTTATAATAAAGGCAACATATGATGTTCGTGTCTATATTAGCTATATTAGCCTACTATCAAAATGACTGTAAAAGCATTATATAAGTGTTGTAATGACGGCAACACATGATGTGTCTATACTAGCTATATTAGCCTACTATCAAAATGACATTAAAATCATTATATAAGTGTTATAATGAAGACAACAGTTGAAGTAAGTGTCTGTATTAGCTATATCAGCCTACTATCAAAATGACTTTAAAAGTCTTGTATAAGTGTTATAATGAAGGCAACATATGATGTGTCTATATTAACTATATTGGCCTACTATCAAAATGTCTGTAAAAGCATTGTACAAGTGTTGTATTGAAGGCAACATATGATGTAAGTGTCTATATTAGCCATACTAGCCTACTACCAAAATGACTTTAAAAGTCTTATATAAGTGTCATAATGAAGGCAACATATGACGTAAGTGTCTATATTAGCTATATTAGCCTACTATCAGAATGACTTTAATAGTCTTATATAAGTGTTATAATGAAGGCAATATATGACGTGTCTATATTAGCCAACTATCAAAATGACTGTAAAAGCGTTATATAAGTGTTATAATGCGGTCAACATGTGATGTGTCTATATTAGCCTACTATAAAAATGACTGTAAAAGCGTTATATAAGTGTTATAATGAAGACAACATATGATGTGTCTATATTAGCCTACTATCAAAATGACTGTAAAAGCATTATATAAGTGTTATAATGAAGACAACATATGATGTAAGTGTCTATATTAGCCTACTATCAAAATGACTGTAAAAGCATTATATAAGTGTTATAATGAAGACAACATATGATGTAAGTGTCTATATTACCCTACTATCAAAATGACTGTGAAAGTCTTATATAAGTGTTATAATGAAGACAACATGTCAGGGGTCAGACAGGGAGGCCAGGACCCAGTACAAGAGTATGATACAAAAAGGTTTTATTAACAAAGTAACAATAAATACATACTTAGTCGAATAATATAGCAAAATGGTATCAACTGAAACATTTTCAAGGAAAAAGAGACAACAGCAGATGTCTGAACAGAAAATCACCATTAATATGGGAAAAAGGCGGAAGCAAAAGTACAGCAAAAAAGTTGACAAGGCACCAAACTCCCAAAAGCAGGTTTCCAACATGGTAGCATAAATATGTGGCGTGAGGCAGGAGATCTCTGGGAGCACTCGTGAGATGCTGAAGCCAAATAGAATAATCCAGCACTGGAGACAAAGAGAGTGGTTTAAGAAGCCGGACGGCTGATTAGCCCAAACGAGCTGCTGGTGTGTAGGGAGTCATGTGCTCCCAGAGATCGCCCGGTGCATAAATGTCTATATGAGCCTACTATCAAAGGCTGACGAAAATCTTTGTTGACAGAAATTTTGTATTTAAATTTTTATTCCACACATTTTTGCAACATTGGAAATCATTAGTAAAATTGAGGCTTCTCACAGGATGAGATAACTTCTGGAAATGACTGGCTCAGAATGGCCAAAGTTATAGATGTGTGTGTCCAAGTTAAAGAAAAACAACAGGCTGTCTTCTTCTACGCACAGCATAAAACGTTCGGTGGACAAAATGAGACAATGAAGGAGTGACATAAAACATGTCTTTCTGTGGCAGCATCAGAGAAAGTTGTACATGTAAACAAACTATGATGAGTTCAAGAATCATTGAAATTAGTAGGACAAAACAGTGCTTTGCCAAATACTCTCTCATCAGTGAAGCACTTATAACATAAACAGTGGTATTTCTAACAATTAAGAAGGCTTTTGTCATGTTGGTTGTCCTACAGAAAATATATGAAAACAAAACATACATTTTTTTCTTCATCTTAGTAGTGTCAAAGCGCTTTGAGTACCTTGAAGGTAGAAAAGCGCTATACAAGTACAACCCATTTATCATTTATCTTTTTCCATTTTCACTCATCTCTTACTGACCATCGGTTTAGAGCCACAACCACTACAGTACAGAAGGATGCATGATTATGGCAACGAGTCATTTGGTTGTTGTGCTCTGCCAGTGTTGGCTTGTTTCTACTTTGATGGAGTGAATTACCTCATGGATACTATTATACTTTTTTTTTTAAACTTAACTTCCATGTTGCGGCAAGACAATGTGTTTTTTGTAGTAGTTTTCGTTCAGTTTAGCAGTATTGCGGCCACGTCCATTCAAAACCACATAGAGATAATTGCTGATTTGGCATCATGGCTTCAAACGCCATCATCAGCATGACAGATTTACGACCATAGTTCTAACATAACCATATGATATAAGTTTATATTGTAGCCGTACTTTAGCCTTAAAGACATAGTGTCTAAATAACATTTATATTTCCAAAGTTTTTGCCCATTTTTTTGGTTTTGTTTATTAAAAGGGGCAGTTTGGAACATTTACACATATGCCGAGAGGGTGTCAACTTTCTAATGTACAAACCCCGTTTCCATATGAGTTGGGAAATTGTGTTGGATGTAAAAATAAACGGAATACAATGATTTGCAAATCATTTTCAACCCATATTCAATTGAATGCACTACAAAGACAAGATATTTGATGTTCAAACTCATAAACTTTTTTTTTTTAAACTAATAATTAACTTAGTATTTCAAGGCTGCAACACGTGCCAAAGTAGTTGGGAAAGGGCATGTTCACTACTGCGTTACATTACATTTTCTTTTAACAACACTCAATAAATGTTTGGGAACTGAGGAAACTAATTGCTGAAGCTTTGAAAGTGGAATTCTTTATCATTCTTGCTTGATGTACAGCTTAAGTTGTTCAACAGTCCGGGGTTTTGTTGTCGTATTTTACGCTTCATAATGCGCCACACATTTTCGATGGGAAACATGTCTGGACTGCAGGCGGGCCAGGAAAGTACCCGCACTCTTTTACTACGAAGCCACGCTGTTGTAACACGTGGCTTGGCATTGTTTTGCTGAAATAAGCAGGGGCGTCCATGATAACGTTGCTTGGATGACAACACATGTTGCTCCAAAACCTGTATGGACCATTCAGCATTAATGGTGCCTTCACAGATGTGTAAGTTACCCATGTATTGGGCACTAATACACCCCCATACCATCACAGATGCTGGGTTTTGAACTTTGCGCCTATAACAATCCGAATGTTTTTTTTTCCTCTTTGTTCCGGAGGACACCACGTCCACAGTTTCCAAATATAATTTGAAATGTGGACTCGTCAGACCACATAATACTTTTCCACTTTGCATCAGTCCATCTTAGATGAGCTCGGGCTCAGCGAAGGCGGCGGTGATCCTGGGTGTTGTTGATAAATGGCTTACGCTTTGCATAGTAGAGTTTTAACTTGCACTTACAGATGTAGCGACCAACTGTAGTTACTGATAGTGGTTTTATGAAGTGTTCCTGAGCCCATGTGGTGATATCCTTTACACAATGATGTCGGTTTTTGATGCAGTACTGCCTGAGGGATCAAAGGTCCGTAATATCATCGCTTACCTGGAGTGATTTCTCCAGATTCTCTGAACCTTTTGATGATTTTACGGACCGTAGATGGTAAAATCCCTAAATTCCTTGCAATAGCTCGTTAAGAAATGTTGTTCTAAAACTGTTCGACGATTTGCTTACAAATTGGTGACCCTCGCCCCATCCTTGTTTGTGAATTACTTAGCATTTCATGGAAGCTGCTTTTATTCCCAATCATGGCACCCACCTGTTCCCAATTAGCCTGTACACCTGTGGGATGTTCCAAATAAGTGTTTGATAAGCATTCCTAGACCTTATCAGCATGTATTGCCACCTTTCCCAACTTCTTTGTCACGTGTTGATGGCATCAAATTCTAAAGTTAATGATTATTTGCACACAAAAAAAAGGTTTATCAGTTCGAACATCAAACATGTTTTCTTTGTAGCATAATTAACTGAATATGGGTTAAAAATGATTGGCAAATTATTGTATTCCGTTTATATTTACATTTAACACAATTTCTCAACTCATATGGAAACGGGGTTTGTATTTTACACATTATATCCCACCCTTTCACGGCGTCTTGTACGTAACTGCGTACGCACATGCACACACATTTGCTTTAGGTGTTGTTAGCTAATAATAGACATTTGGATAGATAGCGTTAGCTGTCACTGAATGTGAATTTTATCCTAACAACAACAACATGACTGCAAATTGTTCAGTCTACTTTTGGACTACTTTTGTATGTTATGCACGCGCTCCCTGCGTATACGTGTTGACGAGACCGGGTGAGGGACTGCCGTAAACTCCAATCATTTTATTCGGGCTGGTAAACATTTTTACTAAAATATAGGCAATTGTCAAACACATTTGTTATGTTAGAACACTATTGGTATCATTAGCTATATGGTTGTAATTGTAAAAATGTTTTGCTTTGAAAAATATTACTGTGAGTAAAGTTGCTCACAGCATTGGCTTCACTGCAGTAGGAGATATCAACATTTTTGTTTTTTCTCAGACCGAAAAACCTTATTTTTTTTTTTTTTGCATTTTCATAAAAAATTTTGAAATTATCGAGAATAAAAACACATGGCTATCGAACATTTTTGATTGAAGTAAAGTGTCAATGTAGTCTTTTTTTTAACATGTGATTATTTATATTAAATGCAAATCTTTACATTAAATATTGTACTGCATTATTTGTAAATATCTCGTTAGTGTCATAACTTGGCTTGGACGTGGATTTTTTCTTCGATGCAGATGAGGATCATCACGAGCGAGGCGTGGATGTGAGTACATGGTTTATTAAATAAACAAACACTGTAATCAAAAATAATCAAACTAAGGGCGCTCACAAGGAGGTATAAAACTTGGCTAAAAAATATAAACAGGAAACAAAAACACTTGCTCGATTGGCATGAATGAACTATGAACATACAAAACAAAAATAGCACTGTGGCATAAATACATAAACTTACTCGGCATGAAACTGTGGGCGAGGACGTGGAGGTTTGAACAGCATGGATAGGGTGCGTGCGAGTGTGGAGATCCCAGGACGAAGACAAGAAAAAGAGTGACTTAAATAGCTGTGATGATTAGTGAAAACAGGTGAGGCTGAGAACAGGGACGTGACAGGTGAAAACTAATGAGGTTGGCATGGAAACAAAACGGAGTGAAAAAAAAAGGAACTTAGAGTCCAAAGGGTCAAAAGCACCTGGTATTGCTAGGTAGTCTCCCATCCAAGTACTAACCAGGCCAGACACTGCTTAGCTTTGAGAACAGATAAGATTGGGGATGCTCAGGGTAATATGGCCATACATAGCTGGACGTGGACTTGGTCTTGGAGCTGGACGTGGACTTGGTCTTGGTGCAGGTGGCCTCGCTGGAAGCTGCGACTTAGCAGGCTGAAAGACTGGTGGAGGTGGCTGTGTTGGCCGCTGTGGCTTGGCAGGTTGAAAAAATGGGAAGTGGGGAACTTGCTGGTCGCTGTGGCTTGGCAATGCACTAGGGAGAATCAACCAACAAACTCCCAGCCCCAGCCCCCCCCCTCAAGGAGTGACTCCCAGACACTCTCAACGTGAGCTGGAAAAGTCTTTTGGGGGGGGGTGGAGGGAGGTGAGGAGGAGGGCAGAATCTTCCTCTTTACATTGTCCATCTTGTACTTTTTTATTTGTCTTGGTTAAATTTTTTGAAAAAAATAATTGTGGCTTGGGGGGGGCTTGAGTCCTGGGGGGCATGGCATGACCTTTGGATTTATTTTGATATTGTGCAGGAAAAAAAAAATGTTGTGCCTTGGGAGGGAAGGAAAAGCCGCACAGAACGAGCCTGTCAGTCCGCGTTGAGGGGCAAGTCCTGCCTTTCCTCTGCGCGTGCTTGTGCGCTGCTCCGGGCCGCCGTCGGGGCGCTCGCGTCCCAGGTGGTGTGTCGTCACCGCGGGATGAGCCAGATGCTGGGGATGACATCCGGGTGGCCCGCGAGTGGGGGCGGAAGCGGTCCTCCACATCCGCCATTTTTGCCAGCAATTGGCTCCACGCGAACATGGCACCGGGAGGCATGTCTTCATCCGCCAACTCCTTTTCGTCATCCTCCTCATACGCCCATGGCTGGGCGTCTGCGACGAGCCGAAGGAACATCTCCTGCTTCTCGTGGCTGGAGAGAGATTCCTCGTGCAGATCTCCTGCGAAGAAACTTCTGCTGGGATCTTCTGTCATAACTTGGCTTGGACGTGGATTGTTTCTTCGATGCAGATGAGGATCAACACGAGCGAGGCGTGGATGTGAGTACATGGTTTATTAAATAAACAAACACTGTAATCAAAAATAATCAAACTAAGGGCGCTCACAAGGAGGTATAAAACTTGGCTACAAAATATAAACAGGAAACAAAAACACTTGCTCGATTGGCATGAATGAACTATGAACATACAAAACAAAAATAGCACTGTGGCATAAATACATAAACTTACTCGGCATGAAACTGTGGGCGAGGACGTGGAGGTTTGAACAGCATGGATAGGGTGCGTGCGAGTGTGGAGATCCCAGGACGAAGACAAGAAAAAGAGTGACTTAAATAGCTGTGATGATTAGTGAAAACAGGTGAGGCTGAGAACAGGGACGTGACAGGTGAAAACTAATGAGGTTGGCATGGAAACAAAACGGAGTGAAAAAAAAGGAACTTAGAGTCCAAAGGGTCAAAAGCACCTGGTATTCCTAGGCAGTCTCCCAACCAAGTACTAACCAGGCCAGACACTGCTTAGCTTTGAGAACAGATAAGATTGGGGATGCTCAGGGTAATATGGCCGTACAAAACTCATGATCAGACATGACGGAAAACTAAATCAGTTGACATGGTAAGACAAACAAGGAAATGCAAAACAAAACTAAATGTTCAAAAAACTAAACATAGCATGACCAAAACAAAACATGAAACAGGCGTGACAGAGCTTCCCCCGTTAAGGACAGCTCCCAGATGTCCAAAATAAAAAACAAAACAAAACTGTGATCGAGAGTCATGGGAGGGCGAGAGGGGGACATGGCGGTGGGTCGCCAGACCACGTGTCCCCGTATCCAACGGGGCAGAGTCAGGTGGCGGCGACGCGTGGAGGACCGAGGTGAGTGACCTGGGAACGGCCATATCCTTGGCCGACCCTCTTGGCGTGGCGGACGACCACGTAGTGGCCACAACCGTGACCGACGAGGAGGTCGGCATCCCTGGCGTGGTGGACGCCCACGTAGCAGCCACATCCGTGGCTGACAAGGCAGCGGACGCGTCGTCATCGTGGCAGGCGATGAAGCTCGACGTGGCGACAGCGTTGGCGCTTGGCGTGGGCTTGGGCTTGGCGCTCGCCGTGGGCTTGGGCTTGGGCTTGGGCTTGGGCTTGGGCTTGGGCTTGGGCTTGGCGGTCGGCGTGGGCTTGGCGGTCAACGTGGGCTTGGGCTTGGCGGTCGACGTGGAGCTGCCACTGGCGACGCTTGGCTTCGACGTGGAGCTGCCACTGGGGGCGCTTGGCTTCGACGTGGAGCTGCCACTGGGGGCGCTTGGCTTCGACGTGGAGCTGCCACTGGGGGCGCTTGGCTTCAACGTGGAGCTGCCACTGGGGGCACTTGGCTTCGACGTGGAGCAGCCACTGGGGGCACTTGGCTTCGACGTGGAGCTGCCACTGGGGGCACTTGGCTTTGTGGACTTGGACTTTGGCGCGGACTTGGAGCTGGTCGTGGACTTGGTCTTGGAGCTGGACTTCGACTTGGTCTTGGAGCTGGACGTGGACTTGGTCTTGGTGCAGGTGGCCTCGCTGGAAGCTGCGGCTTAGCAGGCTGATAGACTGGTGGAGGTGGCCGTGTTGGCCGCTGTGGCTTGGCAATGCACTGGGGAGAATCAACCAACAAACTCCCAGCCCCAGCCCCCCCCCTCAAGGAGTGACTCCCAAACACTCTCAACGTGAGCTGGAAAAGTCTTTTGGGGGGGGGTTGAGGAGGAGGGCAGAATCTTCCTCTTTACATTGTCCATCTTGTACTTTTTTATTTGTCTTGGTTCAATTAAAAAAAAAAAAATTATTGTGGCTTGGGGGGGGCTTGAGTCCTGGGGGTATGGCATGACCTTTGGATTTATTTTGATATTGTGCAGGAAAAAAAAAATGTTGTGCCTTGGGAGGGAAGGAAAAGCCGCACAGAACGAGCCTGTCAGTCCGCGTTGAGGGGCAAGTCCTGCCTTTCCTCTGCGCGTGCTTGTGCGCTGCTCCGGGCCGCCGTCGGGGCGCTCGCGTCCCAGGTGGTGTGTCGTCACCGCGGGATGAGCCAGGTGCTGGGGATGACATCCGGGTGGCCCGCGAGTGGGGGCGGAAGCGGTCCTCCACATCCACCATTTTTGCCAGCAATTGGCTCCACGCGAACATGGCTCCGGGAGGCATATCTTCATCCGCCAACTCCTTTTCGTCATCCTCCTCATACGCCCATTGCTGGGCGTCCGCGACGAGCCGAAGGAACATCTCCTGCTTCTCGTGGCTGGAGAGAGATTCCTCGTGCAGATCTCCTGCGAAGAAACTTCTGCTGGGATCTTCTGTCATAACTTGGCTTGGACGTGGATTGTTTCTTCGATGCAGATGAGGATCAACACGAGCGAGGCGTGGATGTGAGTACATGGTTTATTAAATAAACAAACACTGTAATCAAAAATAATCAAACTAAGGGCGCTCACAAGGAGGTATAAAACTTGGCTACAAAATATAAACAGGAAACAAAAACACTTGCTCGATTGGCATGAATGAACTATGAAAATACAAAACAAAAATAGCACTGTGGCATAAATACATAAACTTACTCGGCATGAAACTGTGGGCGAGGACGTGGAGGTTTGAACAGCATGGATAGGGTGCGTGCGAGTGTGGAGATCCCAGGACGAAGACAAGAAAAAGAGTGACTTAAATAGCTGTGATGATGAGTGAAAACAGGTGAGGCTGAGAACAGGGACGTGACAGGTGAAAACTAATGAGGTTGGCATGGAAACAAAACGGAGTGAAAAAAAAAGGAACTTAGAGTCCAAAGGGTCAAAAGCACCTGGTATTCCTAGGCAGTCTCCCAACCAAGTACTAACCAGGCCAGACACTGCTTAGCATTGAGAACAGATAAGATTGGGGATGCTCAGGGTAATATGGCCATACAAAACTCATGATCAGACATGACGGAAAACTAAATCAGTTGACATGGTAAGACAAACAAGGAATGCAAAACAAAACTAAATGTTCAAAAAACTAAACATAGCATGACCAAAACAAAACATGAAACATAGGCGTGACAGAGCTTCCCCCGTTAAGGACAGCTCCCAGATGTCCAAAATAAAAAACAAAACAAAACTGTGATCGAGAGTCATGGGAGGGCGAGAGGGGGACATGGCGGTGGGTCGCCAGACCACGTGTCCCCGTATCCAACGGGGCAGAGTCAGGTGGCGGCGACGCGTGGAGGACCCAGGTGGGTGACCTGGGAACGGCCATATCCTTGGCCGACCCCCTTGGCGTGGCGGACGACCACGTAGTGGCCACAACCGTGACCGACGAGGAGGTCGGCATCCCTGGCGTGGTGGACGCCCACGTAGCAGCCACATCCGTGGCTGACAAGGCAGCGGACGCGTCGTCATCGTGGCAGGCGATGAAGCTCGGCGTGGCGACAGCGTTGGCGCTTGGCGTAGGCTTGGGCTTGGCGGTCGGCGTGGGCTTGGGCTCGGGCTTGGGCTTGGGCTTGGCGGTCGGCGTGGGCTTGGCGGTCAACGTGGGCTTGGGCTTGGCGGTCGACGTGGAGCTGCCACTGGGGACGCTTGGCTTCGACGTGGAGCTGCCACTGGGGGCGCTTGGCTTCGACGTGGAGCTGCCACTGGGGGCGCTTGGCTTCGACGTGGAGCTGCCACTGGGGGCGCTTGGCTTCGACGTGGAGCTGCCACTGGGGGCGCTTGGCTTCGACGTGGAGCTGCCACTGGGGGCGCATGGCTTCGACGTGGAGCTGCCACTGGGGGCACTTGGCTTCGACGTGGAGCTGCCACTGGGGGCACTTGGCTTTGTGGACTTGGACTTTGGCGTGGACTCGGAGCTGGACGTGGACTTGGTCTTGGAGCTGTACGTGGACTTGGTCTTGGAGCTGTACGTGGACTTGGTCTTGGTGCAGGTGGCCTCGCTGGAAGCTGCGGCTTAGCAGGCTGAAAGACTGGTGGAGGTGGCCGTGTTGGCCGCTGTGGCTTGGCAGGTTGAAAAACTGGAAGTGGGGAACTTGCTGGTCGCTGTGGCTTGGCAATGCACTGGGGAGAATCAACCAACAAACTCCCAGCCCCAGCCCCTCCCCTCAAGGAGTGACTCCCAGACACTCTCAACGTGAGCTGGAAAAATCTTTTGGGGGGGGGTGGAGGGAGGTGAGGAGGAGGGCAGAATCTTCCTCTTTACATTGTCCATCTTGTACTTTTTTATTTGTCTTGGTTCAATTTTTTGAAAAAAATTATTGTGGATTGGGGGGGCTTGAGTCCTGGGGGGCATAGCATGACCTTTGGATTTATTTTGATATTGTGCAGGAAAAAAAAATGTTGTGCCTTGGGAGGGAAGGAAAAGCCGCACGGAACGAGCCTGTCAGTCAGCGTTGAGGGGCAAGTCCTGCCTTTCCTCTGCGCGTGCTTGTGCGCTGCTCCGGGCCGCCGTCGGGGCGCTCGCGTCCCAGGTGGTTTGTCGTCACCGCGGGATGAGCCAGGTGCTGGGGATGACATCCGGGTGGCCCGCGAGTGGGGGCGGAAGCGGTCCTCCACATCCGCCATTTTTGCCAGCAATTGGCTCCACGCGAACATGGCACCGGGAGGCATGTCTTCATCCGCCAACTCCTTTTCGTCATCCTCCTCATACGCCCATGGCTGGGCGTCTGCGACGAGCCGAAGGAACATCTCCTGCTTCTCGTGGCTGGAGAGAGATTCCTCGTGCAGATCTTCTGCGAAGAAACTTCTGCTGGGATCTTCTGTCATAACTTGGCTTGGACGTGGATTGTTTCTTCGATGCAGATGAGGATCAACACGAGCGAGGCGTGGATGTGAGTACATGGTTTATTAAATAAACAAACACTGTAATCAAAAATAATCAAACTAAGGGCGCTCACAAGGAGGTATAAAACTTGGCTACAAAATATAAACAGGAAACAAAAGCACTTGCTCGATTAGCATGAATGAACTATGAACATACAAAACAAAAATAGCACTGTGGCATAAATACATAAACTTACTCGGCATGAAACTGTGGGCGAGGACGTGGAGGTTTGAACAGCATGGATAGGGTGCGTGCGAATGTGGAGATCCCAGGACGAAGACAAGAAAAAGAGTGACTTAAATAGCTGTGATGATGAGTGAAAACAGGTGAGGCTGAGAACAGGGACGTGACAGGTGAAAACTAATGAGGTTGGCATGGAAACAAAACGGAGTGAAAAAAAAAGGAACTTAGAGTCCAAAGGGTCAAAAGCACCTGGTATTCCTAGGCAGTCTCCCAACCAAGTACTAACCAGGCCAGACACTGTTTAGCTTTGAGAACAGATAAGATTGGGGATGCTCAGGGTAATATGGCCATACAAAACTCATGATCAGACATGACAGAAAACTAAATCAGTTGACATTGTAAGACAAACAAGGAAATGCAAAACTAAACTAAATGTTCAAAAAACTAAACATAGCATGACCAAAACAAAACATGAAACATAGGCGTGACAGTTAGAAACACACTTGAACTGCATTTTTGTTGGCTGTGTCTTTTAAGCACACTGTGTTAAATGATTTTTTGTATTTAATCATTACACAGATAAAAATTATGAATAAACATCACGTGAATATTTTACAAAAGTTTCCTGGAATTTATGATTTTAATTTGATTTAATGTATTAAATGGTTTTAATTAATTTCGAACATGCATTCAGTTACAGTATGATGCATCGCATATTTCCAATTCCAAACATGTCCAACAAGGAAATGGAAAAAGCCAAACTTATTTAAAACTACCCCTTTTCCATTTCATACCAATTTCTTACATATTTGATCACTTCCTGCACAAACACAACAAAATAAATAAATTCCTAAATAATCAAAAAAGTGTTATGAAAGTTTTAATTCACATAATGAGATGAATAACAATCTGATTTTTCAATAAGATTGAAGATGTTTATCAAGATTCTTCTTCCTTATGATATAACTTCAAAGTTGAAACCATTTCTTAATGAGTACTATTAGAAAATGTATTTTGAAAACCGAAAACATCTGTTTATGTTCAGCCATAGAGGTTCTACTGTATATTGTGTGATTCTCCTGCACACATCCAGTTGACCACCACTCCAAGGCAAGGGACTGAGTGACCTCTGACCCTGTTTTCCTCCAATATTTATACATGTCACTGCATGCTGCTCCAACACTGCCACCTAAAGGCTTTAATAGGCACTGACATGTAAATGACTATATACTTAACTTGATTTCAATGCAGCTCATGTCTCGCCATACAGTGGGGCAAAAAAGTATTTAGTCAGTCACC